>NC_056070.1:6998437-7312500 GCF_016772045.2 Ovis aries
CACTGATTATTAACAGGCCAGCTCATTGGTCTCATCATTGCTTGCTTCTCTATATGTGTGTACACAGTTTATTTCTGACGTTTGAAGACAAGTTGAGCATATTGGCGGTTCAGTCCTAATGCCGTAGTGAAGAAGGATATCTCTTACGTAACCAAAATATAGTTATCAACGTCAACAGATTTACCTTTGATAAGATGTTTTTAATACACTGTCTGCACTTCATTTTTGTCAGTTGGCTTGATACTATCTTATCCTTTTCCCTCTCTTTCTATCAGGTTCTAGTCCAGGGTCAGCTGTTGAATTTACTTGTGCTGTTTCTTTAGTTTCTTTTGTTTGTTTGTTATTTATTTGGCTGTGCGGGGTGTTGCTGCTGCTCCGGCTTTTCTCTAGCTGTAGCAGGCGGGTGCTGCTCTCTGGTTGCGCTGCTGGGCTTCCGGATGCGGTGGCGTCTCTTGTGGAGCACGGGCTTGGGCACGCAGGCGTCAGTGGTTGCGGCTCCCGGGTTCTGGGGCACAGGCTTGGTAGCTGTGGCACAAGGTCTTGGTTGCTGTGTGGCATGTGGAATCTTCCCAACCTGGGCTTGAACCCGTGTCTCCAGCTTTGGCAGGCGGATTCTTTACTGCTGAGCCACCAGGGAAGCCCTATTAGTTTTTTTAGGTCTAGAATATTTCTACCTTCTTCCTTTGTCTTTTATGATGTTGGTAAATAGAATAACCTTTTTTTTTTTTAAGTTAGAGTGTTCCTTGTTCTGAGTTTTCCTGATATTTGCTCATGATTAGATTCAGGTTATGCATTCCTGATACTAATTCTACATAAGTTATGTTGTGTTTTTCTTAAGCCATGAAATGTAGAGTCCCACAGTCTTTACTTGGTCTTCATTGGTGATGTTAATTTTATTACTTGCTTGTCTGATTTCTCCACTGCATAACCATTATTTTTGCCCTTGCAATTAATACGCAGTCTGTGAGGAGACACTTTAAAACTATGCACTTATCTTTTGTTTGTTGTTCAGTCCCTAAGTCATGTCTGACTCTTTGCAACCGCATGGATTGCAGCACGCCAGGCTTCCCTGTCCTTCACCATCTCCTGGAGCTTGCTCAAACTCGTGTCCATTGAGTCAGTGGTGCCATCCAACCATCTCATCCTCTGTTGCCCCCTTCCTCTCCTGCCTTCAATCTTTCCCAGCATCAGGGTCTTTTCCATTGAGTCGGCTCTTTGCGTCAGATAGCCAGAGTATAGGAGTTTCAGCTTCAGCATCAGTCCTTCCAATGACTATTTAGGAATGATTTCCTTTGAGATTGACTGGTTTGACCTCTTTGCAGTTCAAGGGACTCTCAAGAGTCTTCTCCAACACCACAGTTCAAAAGCATCAATTCTTTGGTGCTCAACCTTCTTTATGGTCCAGCTCTCACATCCATACATGATGACTGGAAAAACCATAGCTTTGACTAGACGAACCTTGGCAAAGTGATGTCTCTGCTTTTTAATACGCTATCTAGGTTTGTTATAGCTTTTCTTCCAAGCAGCAAGTGTCTTTAAATTTTGTGGTTGCAGTCACTTTCTGCAGTGATTTTGGAGCCCCGGAGAATAAAATCTGCCACTGTTTCCATTTTTTCCCTATTTGTATGCCATAAAGTGATGGGACTGGATGCCATGATTGTGGTATTTTTGAATGTTGAGTTTTAGGCCAGCTTTTTCACTCTCTTTCACCAGTTCCTCTTTGCTTTCTGCCATTAGAGTGGTATGCCATCTTCATATCCGAGGGTGTTGATATTTTTCCCAGCGGTCTTGATTCCAGCTGATCTAGCACATCGTGATTCCACACGTCTAGCATTTCTCGCTCCTCATCAAAAAATAATAAAATTTCCCTAGATTTAACATCCATGGATGATTCTTGCCTAAACAAACGTTTATGGTGATAATTGCAAAATGGTTCCAACTCCAGCACTCCTTCATGTTTACCAGTCAGCTCCTGACATTCTAGCTTAAGCAGGAATCCTCTGTTTTCCCCCGTTTATACATTTATCTGTTATTGATATAAACTCTTGGATTCCCATTTTTTTCCTATTTGTAATTCATTACTGTCCTTAATTATTTTGATGCTTAGATTTTGATGTACTGCCATATATTCTGACATTGTAATATATTCCAGGCTATTAAAAAAAAAAAAAATCTTTGTACTTCTTCGGGGCTTCGCAGATGGTCTCAGTGGTATGGAATCCGTCTGCCACTGCTAGAGAGGCAGATTTGATCCCTGGGTTGGTGTGATCCCCTGGAGAAGTAAATGGCTAAGAGTCGGACACAACTGAGTGAGCTTGCCTGCACTGACTTATTTAAATGATGTCCTTTCCAACTTTTCTTTTGCTATAGATTCTTGCTTTTTTCCTATTTAGAGACCGTCTTTGACTGTTTCTTTTAGGATAAGGTTAGCCTTGCTTTATTCTTTTAGTTTTTTCTTATTTGAGAAATTCTTTACTTTTCCTTCTATTCTAAACGATGGTCTTGCCATATGGAGTATCCTTAGATTGCGGGTTTTTCCCTCCCAGGTCTTTGACTGTATCTTGCCACACTCCCTTTTGGCCTTCAGTGTTTTCTGTGGAGAAATCAACTGATAACCTTATGAGGATTCCCTTGTAATTAAGTCTTTGTTTTTCTCTTGCTGCCTTTAGAATCCTCGCTTTAACTTTTCCCATTTTAATTACATGTCTTGATGCCGATCTGTTTGGATTCATCTTGTTTGGGACTCTTTCCTTCCTGTGCCTGAATATCTATTTCCTCTTTTAGGCTTGGAAAGGTTTCAGCCTTAATTTCTTTTTTCTCCGTCCCCCCCCCCCCCTTTTTTTTTTCTTGGCTGCACCGTGTAGCTTGTGGGCTATTAGTTCCCTGACCAGTGATTGGACTTGGACCCGCAGCAGGGAAAGCATGGATTCCCAACCACTGGACTGCCAGGGAATTCCTGTAATTTTTTCAGACACATTTCGTTTCTCTTTCGTGTCTTTCTGGGGTTCCCTGTTAGGTGTGGATTGGGATGTTTTATGCTACCCAAGGGTCTTATATATGGCTTTTACTGTTTCCATTTGTCTTTCTGTCTGCTCTTCTGATTGGTGGATTTTCTTTAGTCTGTCCTCCAGATCAGGCATTTCTTCTGCATTGTCCAGTTTGCTGTTTATCACCTTTAGCTCAGCTTTTGTCTTGACTAGTGAGTTTTCTCACTTGGATCCTGTTTACAGTTTCTAGGTCTGCACTTCCCTTGGTTGGCTTTCTTCCTTCAGTGTTTCCTTTGTTGCTGTTGCTTGCTGGGTTCTCACGGCTGTCTGGGGGCTGTCTCTCGTTGCAGCGGTTGGGGGCTGTTCCCTAGTGGCAGTGTCGGCTTCCTACTGAGGTGGCTTCTCTTGCCGTGGCGCCCAGGCTCAGCTGCCCTGCGGCGCGTGGAATCTTCTGGACCAGGGATTGAGCCTGTGCCCCCTGTATTGGCCGGTGAATTATTTACCACTGGACCACCCGTAGAGGTCTTCAGTATTCTTATTACCTCCCTTTTGAACTTGGGATCTGGTAGACTGGAAGATGTCTGTTTTATTGTTTGTTCTTTCAAGGGAATTCTCTTGATCTTTTAGTTGGCAGTGGCTCCTCTGCGTCTTCATTCATTTGCATTTCTCAGACTATGAGTTTAGGAGAAGCAGTTATCTACTGTGGTCTCAAAGGGCTGTTCCTGTGTGGGAATGTCCTCTGTGCAGCCTCTGTGAGTCTAGTGGCTTTGGTGCGAAGGCTGTTTTTAACGTGGGTGCCTGCTCTGCCTTTCATTGATGGGTACTGGCCACTGCACCGGGGTGTGGTACGGAGCCCTGCTGGATGTTGAGTGGGGCCTGCTCCTTGATCTGTGGTTGGCATAGCCCTGGCGGGGGCAGAGTCTGCTCCCCAGCTGTTGCAGTAGATAGCCCAGAGCTGTTTCTGAGCTGCCGTGTGCGGCAGATGGGACCAGAGCTCTCCCTTTGGGAGAAGAGACACTGGGTTTTCCTCCGTAGGAGCTGTCCACCATAAAGTGAGCTCTGTGATGTCACTTGTTACCTGTGTGTGGCCCACAAGGGACACTGCTTTTAGCACTGTCCTCGGCCCGGCCTCAGCCGTGGAAATTCAGGCAGTTGGCCCAGGTGTCCCTCAGGCACTGTTCTCACAGAGCTACCAGTGCAGGTCCGCAGGCACAGATCTGGTGCCAGGACTGCGGTAGTTGCACATCTGGCCTCTCCGTGGAAGCTGTGAGTCAGCCCAGACACTGGCTCCGCCTCTGAGTGCACACTCACACATGAGCCTGCAGCCACATCAGTTGTCTGCTCGGACGCCTGGAGGTGCTGAATTTAAGAAACTGCCCGCGGCACTGGAATCCACAGACCTCACAGCCGTCGCACACTCAGGTACAGCCCTGTGTCTGAAGCTGCATGGCCGCTGGGGCTGGCTTGGATTCCAGCCTTGCCTCTGCTCGTGGGCAGCCTGCAGGCGCTCGTGCACTGGTCCAGAACTCACATGGCCATGCCCACTGGGAGCACACCAAGAGGGAGGCCTCTGTGGTGGGCTCTGGGCCTCCCTTTATGTGTGCATGTTAGCAGTAGGGCTTTAATGGTGGGTGTGGGTTCCTTCCCCCGAACATCCCTGGGTGCACATCTTACTCCCGCCCCTTCAGCCTGTCTCTACACAGCCAACCCCAGTCCTCTCCCCAAGTCTGTCCTCTGAAGCCTGAGTTTAAGCACCCAGCATCCTTCCATCCTTCCGAAGCCCCCACGAAGCTCCAGCAGACTCTCATCTTGGGCTGAGAACTCAGCAAGGTAGCCAGGACCTTCTACACAGATCTCTGTGTTCTGGCTGCTGCAGCCAGCTGCTGCACTCTCCTCTGAGCCTCTGAAGCTCCCTTTCGGTCTGCTGGTCTCCCTCTGGAGAAGGGGCTGGCGAGGGTGAGGGAAGCTTTCTTCTTTCGCAGCTCCCTCCCAGGGATGCAGCTCCGGTCCCGATTGCCTTTTTTTTTTTTTTTTTTTCATCCTACCTGGCTATGTGGTTATCTTTCTTGCAATTTTGGTTTTATGAGATTATCTGCCAGCATTCAGCAGGTATTCTGTGACAACTGTACCACGTGTAGACGTATTTTTGATATATTGGGTTGGCCAAAAGGTTCATTTGGGATTTTCCGTAAGATGTTAAGGAAAAACCTGAAGGAACCTTTTGGCCAACCCAATATTTGTGGGAGAAGGTGAACCCCATGCCCTTCTGTTCCGGCATCTTGATCTGTCCCTGGTCCAGGCTAATCTTATACCTTTTCTGGAATGAGCCCCTTTTATGAGGAACTTAGATTCCTTTATGGAGAATGGTCTTATAGAGACCAAGATTTGGATGTTAGGTATTCTCGTTATCCCTGAGGAATCTTTGCTTATGGATTTTTTTCAGTTGATAGAGGGAGAAAAAATGCATGTATTTATGTATGCAAATATGAGCATATGTACTTGTACGCATACATTCATATTACAGGCTTACATGTATGCATGTACACGTACACACACACACACACATATATATAGTACAATTTGTGAGTTTACACTGCCCTCCCCAAATCAAGGCCATTCCTATAGGATTCTTGCTCATCTCCCCTCAGTCTGTAAATGTATGTCTCCTTCACACTGAGAACCCCGGCTTCCAAAATATCTACATATCCCATTTACTTAGAGTACTTCTTACGTAGTTTTATAATTGCTGTGCTTATACCAGTGTTATATACAAAACGTTCACCTAGGAAAAAGATTGAGAATTTGTTTGCAGTTAAGCTTCCTACTCCATCTAAAACTGTGTTTGTGTGTGTGTGTGTGTGTGTGTGTGACACACACACAGTCAAATGTTGTGTTCCTAAATTACTCGACTTATCTCTTTCTCTCCCTTTTGTATGACTGTGGTTTTATTTTGAACTGCAGTTGAATTCTTGGTTTTAATTTTTGTTTTCTCTCCTTTCCCATCTTTCTTGATTTAATTAAAATTTTTGTTGTATAAATGGAACATCTATTTTTCTTTCTTGCAGGCAGTCAGCTTGTTTTCTGGCTTGGCTTTCGTTTGCTTATTTTCTTTTGGGTTTATGAGTACACTCTTGTGAGCTCAGGAGTTGCGGCTCCTGGCTCTGGAGCTCTGGCTTAGAGGCTGTGCTGTGTGGTCTTAGCTGTTGAGTGGCATGTGGGGTCTTCCTGGGCCTGTGTCCCCTGCATTGGCAGGGGGATTCTTAATCACTAAACCACCAGGGGAGTCCCCACTGTAGTTCTGATTTGTACTTCCTTAATGATTAATGATGTTGGGCATGTTTTCATGTGCTTATCAGCCATTTGTATTTTCCTTTGTGAAGAGATGCTTAAGTTCTTTCCTTCCTTTAAAACATATTTTTTTGGCTGCGTCAAGTGGCATGTGGGATCTAAGTTCCTGGGCCAGGGATTGAACGCCCTGTGTTGGAAGCGTAGAGTCTTGACCACTGGATTAACACGGAAGTCCCTGCTTATTCTTGAATAAGGTTGTTTGTTGTAGAATTTTAGGAGTTCTCCATAGATTCTAGCTGATAATCTCTTGTCAGACACATGATTTGTAAATATGTTCTCCCATTCTGTGGGTTGCCATTTTACTCTGAAACTGTCTCTTGATGCTCTAAGTTGAGCGCTGGAGAATTGATCCTTTTGAGCTGTGGTGTTGGAGAGGACTCTTAAGAGTCCCTTGTACTTCAGGGAGATCAAACCAGTCAATCCTGAATATTCATTGGAAGGACTGATGCTGAAGCTGAAGCTTCAATACTTTGGCCACCTGATGCAAAGAACTGACTCATTAGAAAAGACTCTGATGCTGGGAAAGATTGAGGGCAGGAGGAGAAGGGGACAACAGAGGATGAGATGGTTGGATGGTATCACCAACTCGATGGACATGAGTTTGAGCAAGCTCCGGAACTTGGTGATGGACAGGGAAGCCTGGCGTGCTGCCATCCGTGGGGTCACAAAGGGTCAGACACGGCTGAGTGACTGAACTGAACTGAAGTTTTAAACATTTTCATGAAGTCCAGTTTGTCTGTTTTTCTTCTGTTGCTTGTGCCTTTGGTGTCATATGCAAGAAATCATTGCCAGACTCAATTGTGAAGCTTCTGCCCTGGGTTTTCTTCTAAGAGTTTTATAGTTTTAAGTCTGACATTTAGCTCTTTGATTCATTATGAACTAATTTTTTCTACATAGTGTGAGGTGTCAGGGTATAAATTCATTCTTTGGCTTGTGAATATACAGTTTTCCCAGCACTGTTTGTTGACAGGACCATCCTTTGCCCTTTGAATAGTCTCGGCACTCAGCGTATACTCTTAACCTTTCCTATTTTCGCAGACCCAGTCTCTATCATTCCTTACAGCTCTTCCTGAGTATTATTACTACCACTGCACCGTTTTGTTTTGTGTGTATACTCCGTTATTAAATCAGTCTCCTACACTTAGACATTTAGATAGCTTCCAGTATTTCTAAATAATGCTATAATAAATATAGTTCAGTGGATATAATAAATCTGTTCAAATCTATTTTTGTATAGTTGGAGGTGTATCTTTGGGATATATTCTGGAAGGAGAATAGCTGGGTAAAAGTGCAAATGCTTTTGTGATTCTGTTAAATATTAGAAAATATTCACCTTCATGTGGGTTGAACCATTTTGAGTTCCCACTAGCAATATATAAAATGCATTTACTCACAGTGTACTATCAAACTTCTGATTTTTTTTTTTCTATTCTGGGTGTGAAAATTAGTATTTCAGCATAGTTTTAATTTGTATTCCTTTCCTTATGAGTAAATTTTTATGTCTTCACATGTTTGAGGATTGTTTTACTATCTTTTTGTAAATTGTATGCTCATTTTTGTATAGATTTTTTTGACCTTTTTTTCTGTCATTAAAAAGTATGTTTGGACTTCCTCGTGGTCCCATGGTAAAGAATCTGCCTGCTAATGCGGAGGACACAGGTTGGGTCCCTGGTCTGGGAAGATTCCATATGCCATGGGGCAGTTAAGCCCTTGTGCCAGAACTGCTGAAGCCCATGCGCCCTAGAGTCCACACTCTGAAACAGGAGAAGCCCCGGCACTAACTAGAGAGTAGGCCCTGCTTGCCGCAACCAGAGGAAGCCCGTGCTCAGCATCGAAGACCCAGTGTAGCCAAAACTAAAAATCAATAAATAAAAAATATTCTTGCATGAGAGGGTTATTAGCCTTCTCTCTTTGTTGTATGTTGCAAATAGTTTCTCCCAGTTTGTCTTTTAGCTTTGTTTATGGTATTTTGTCATGTAAGCTTTTTATTTTAATATAGTCAAATTTAATAATCTTTTCCTTTTTTGCAGCTGGATTTTAAATCATAATTGGAAAGGCTTTCCTTAATTTCAGCTTATATAGAAATTTACCAAAAAAAAAAAAAAAGAAATTTACCCATGTTTTTCCTATTATTTGTATATTTTTTATTTTTAAAATTTAATTTAAAATGAAACAAAGATAAATATTTTAATGATAAAAGGTACAATTCATAAAGAAGGTAGACATCATAAACCATTAGATGCCTAACAACAAAGAAACATAAAGCAGAAATCAGAAGAAATATAAGGGAAAAGAAAAAAATACATAATGATAGTGAGACATATTAACATTTCTCTGAGAATATTTTATCAAATGCAGAAAAAATAAGAATAGCAACATCTTGAATGTGCCATTAATTTAAATATAATAGATTTCTGTTTGTATTGATCTTGTACCCTGTTGATCTCTGATCCTGTCTGTGTAGCGTGGGGAATGGGTCCAGTTTTACCTTTTCCCAAATGTCTGTTCACTTCTCCTGACACTAAAGACCAGCCTCACCACTTGATTTGGGATGCTACCTTGCTTTTCCCTTATACTTAATGTTTTACATCATTGGCCTGTTTCTGTACTTTTTTGTTCTATTTGTCTGTCTGTGCTTCATTGCCACACTGTTTTCATTTTAGAAACTTTATGATACTTTTAATTTTTTAAATTTTTGGCCATGCTGCATGGCTGTGGGACCTTAGTTTCTCGAGCAGGGATTTAACTCAGCCCACAGCCATGGAAGCAAGCACCGAGTCCTAACCACTGAGCAATCAGAATCCCCTTAGTACTTTTTAATGTCTGGTAGCATTAGTGTCAGAGAAGGCAGTGGCACCCCACTCCAGTACTCTTGCCTGGAAAATCCCATGGATGGACGAGCCTGGTGGGCTGCAGTCGATGGGGTCACTAAGAGTCGGACACGACTGAGCGACTTCACTTTCACTTTTCACTTTCATGCCTTGGAGAAGGAAATGGCAGCCTGCTCCAGTGTTCTTGCCTGGAGAATCCCAGGGACAGGGGAGCCTGGTGGGCTGCTCTCTATGGGGTCACACGGAGTCGGACACGACTGAAGCGACTTAGCAACAGCAGCCGCAGCATTAGTATATCGTCACAGCTCTCACTTTTTAGTGTTTTCCTAGCGAATTCTTGTGAATTTATTTTGCTATATTTTAGTATCTACTTGTCTAATTCCATTATGAAGCTCATTGATATTTTCATTGGGAACACATTACATTTATTAAATATCTTAGGTGGAACTGACATCTTAATTACGTTGAAGCATTTTCACCTAGAACATGGGACGTCTTTCTGTATGTTCAAGCCTACTTTTATAGTTTTCAAGAAAGTTTGTTATTTGCTTTATATATTCTAGATTTCTTGTTAAGTTTATTAATTATTTTTTTCTTTTATGTTTCACTTGTAAATGGTGTTTTCTCACTTATTATATCTTCTAACTGGGTATTATTTGTCACCAGTGAGATATTTTATTCAATACTTATTGAAAGGACTCTTATAGACTTATTTGAACATGAGAATTTTTACTGTTTCTCTTTCGTGTGTGTGTGTATAAAGGAAAATACAAGCAAATTATATAAGGTATATCTAAATCTGTTTGATATTCAGTTGAAATCTTCTGCATCACTTTTTGATAAGGAGTTCTTGACATCTGTGTTAACTAACCAATGTTATTCTCTTGGCCGTTAAAAATATTGATGATGTAACATTTTTAAAGTGCTTCATTATCATCTTGGATTTTTTTCCAAGCCACTGTCACCCGTTTTGCTAATTTTGATGCTGGTATTTTCTTGATTTTTATCAGAACGTGTTAATGGAAGGTTTTAAAGATAAGCCTCATATTCGGATGATACTTAGTGGTTTCTTGACATGAATGGTTACACTTAGTCAACAGAAATAACCACCAAATTTCATAGGACTGCTGCCTGACCGAAAAAAGATAACCACTGAATGTAATACGCACATTATTTCAGAGACACTGAAATGTGAAAATTAAAAGAGCCTTAGAATTAATGAAATGTGGTATTTACTCTTGTGTTTTCTTGTCTCTTTATATTTTCAGTTAACATTTTTTTCCTTCAAAACCATGGTTTGACTGAAATTTTTCTTACTAAGAATGAAATTTCATTTTTGATAGATCTGATCCCCAACGTGGAGTGAAGGAAAGAAATACGGACTTCTAATTTTTAAAAATCATATCCTTTTAAATTTCAGTTTCAGTGCCTGTGCTCACATGAACATATGCATCAGTGAAATAGTATGTGCTCTCTCCCACAGATGTAGAAGTCAGACTTTGGGCAGACGTGGCTTACTGGCAAACAGCCCCGAGGCAGATGGTGTTTCCCAAACATGACAGCAGCAGCGTCTCTGCCTCCATGTTCTCACGTATGAGGCCTCTGTCCCCTCCCTTTGAAACGGGAAGGGCTTTTGTGGTTTTCAGCTTATTGAGTATGATAGAAGTGACATGATGTGACTTTTGAGGCTAACTGAAATGCTTGTGCGTGGGGCCCTGAGCTGCCATGCAAACTCAGCTGTTTGAGACCATCTAGCTGTGAAGAAGCTCAAATTAGCCCCTGCAGGGAGATCATGTGGAGAGTCTCTGAAACTATAGAAGAGAGGGCTCTCCCTCCACCTTCTCCAGCAGCCCCTCTTTCCCCACTGTTAAAGGTCTCGCCACTGTGTGCGCCTGCCCCAAACTGGAATGTAAGAGCACTCGAATATTTAGCATAGGGTTGTGGTTAACAATGCATTACATAATGTGTGGACTTACTGACTCAAAACTTTAAATTTCTATTGCTTTTATTGAGATGTAGTTTTAAGATATGTGGAATATATATCTTAAAACCAACCATTTGAAAGCCCACAGTTCAGTTACTTTTAGTGTATTCAGAAGGTTGTAAGACCAGTACAATATCCAAATAATTCCAGAATGTTTTGTTACTCCAGAGCGGTCCTGTACCCCAGCGGTCCTGTACCCATTAACAGTCACACCCCGTTCCTCCTTCCCTCCAGCTCCTGGCAACCACCCATCTCTTCGTCTCTATTATCACTCATATTTAACATTTAATTTTTAAACTTGCCTAATTTTCTTTCTTAGCATATTTGAAATAATGCACTAGAGGGATCTGGAGCGTGCTTTAGACTGACGGAGGGGTGACAGCTGAAAATGTAACTGTGGAGGATCCAGAATTAAAAAGCAAATACAGTGCTTTATTATTCAAAGAGTAGTAATGAGTGACTAGTGAATGAATCTGTGTCATCAGGAAAAAGTTATATTTAGTTCTCTTCTTAAGAAGCCAGGGAATACTGCATTTAAATTTTAAACTTAAATTTACATTTAAAAATTAAAAAAAAAAATCTATTTATGCCTGCCTTGGGTTTTGCTGCTGCGCACATGCTTTCTCTAGTTTCAACGAGTGAGGACGGCTCTTGGTTGCAGTGCTCCGGCTCCTCACTGCAGAGGCTTCCCCTGTGGCGGAGCCTGGGTTCCGGGGCCTCAGTGGTTGCAGCCTGTGGGCTTCATTGCTCTGCAGCACGTGGAATCGTCCCGAACTGGGGACTGGACCCCTGTCCCCTTCATTGGCAAACCTTACCCACTGGACCACCGAGGGAGTCCTGCATTTCTTGTTAAAAAGTTAATGGGGGAAATGCCAAAAAAGATGGGGGCAAATCGAATTAGAAGGGATGCTTCTTTCTGTCTCTAAAATGAAAACAGTAGCTTTTAATGTCTGTTAGGCTGTTAACATTAGCATACATCCTGTCAGTAATGGACATATGTTGTTATTCTTTAAAAAAATTTCATATAAATTTTATCCTACTTTCAGGTACAGATACATACATAGATTTCTTTGTTTTATGAGAAAGATATCCAAGCCACCCATATATTTTACCTTTGGAAGGTTAAGACTTGGTGAAACTTGGATTGTAACTTTAAACTTAGAAATAATCATTTTTTAATAAAATATGGGAACAAATGTAGTCTCTGAAGTGGGATGCTTAAGATGACTCACTAAAGTACATTAACAGAGTATTAGATTTATATTCATTTTCTTACTGAATAAAAATAATAAAAAATAGCTCTACAGTGGCAACCCTCATTCTGTTTGCTGGTCTAGTGAGAATTATAGCTTCCATGGCATCCTGAGGAAGCCTGGAGGGGTGATAATAGAAACCTCACCGAAGTGTTTCCTTTCAGTTTATTGTAGTACGTTTACTTGTGCCTGGGTGAATGAAATTAAAGATAGCATGCTTTTAATAATAGACTTTGAACAGTGATGGGAAGGGATTGTAAAAATCTTTTAATACTAAAGTTTCACTAGTTACAGTGTGGTAGTGTATCTAAACTTAAAATTTAAAAATGAGTTAGGCATTTTCCTGTTACAGAAAGAAGGGTTTTCTAAATTTATCTTTTCTAAGTAATTGTCAGTGTAATTTTTATGAATATAAACATAATGTGCCCCTCAACAGTTAGCTATGAGTGAGAAGAACGTAACTTCGTTTTGAATGGAATTTGTCCTATGAAAATGGATATTTGGAAGCATTTACATTATTTTTGCACTCTGTTTCTGGAAAGGATGTGTCACATAAAAAAGTGCTAATACTTTGGAAAAAAGAGGGACAGAATTTTCTAATCCATTATTTTTTTCAAGGAATTATATTGAATTTTGAATTTATATTTTAAAAACAAAGCAGCATTTTATAAAAAAGCTTGTAAGAAAAACTGGGAAATTATACCTGAATTTCAGCAAAGCCAACATATCTCGTCTTACAGTTGAATTTATGTGTTTGAATATTCCTCTTTCTAATCCACTGTGACATTAAAACTGAACTTAGACATTCTGATTTCTGTTTCACAGAGTTCTTAAGCCAAGATTAAAAAAATGCACATCCATTCATGTTCCTTTCAAGTGAGGAAAACAGCAGTTGAGAAGAGTGGGCTTCTTTGGTGCTCAGTGGTAAAGAATCTGCCTGCCAGTGCAGGAAGCAGGCACAGCGTGGGTTCAGTCCCTGGGTCGGGAAGATCCCCTGGAGTAGGAAACGGCAACCCACTCCAGTATCCTTGCCCGGAAAATCCCATGGACAGAAGAGTCTGGTGGGCTACAGTTCATGGGATCTCAGAGTTGGGCGTAATTGAGCACACACACACAAAGAAGAGAGTACAAAAGGTTTTTGTATCAGTATAAAAATTTTAAAAATTATTTTTTACCTCCTTTTCTTAATTTTTTTAACATATTAGACTAGTATTCAGTAGTCCGTATATAATTTATGCACTAACGTGGCTATGACCTGACTACTTACTCTTTTACTGACAGGGCTGTGTAATCTGAGGTTTGGAGATCATTAATCCAGATTATTGTCTGCTATTACAGGGGAGAAATTTGAACTCTGCATCATTAATTAAGTGGTTTTGCCTGCAGGGCCCCTGTTCTGTTAGCTGTGTGAAGTTTGAGCTCACGATGACTCTGTATTCAAAGTAATTTGTATTTCACCAAGATTGTAAAGTTTAGTCAAATATTTTTCTGCTTCAGTCTCTTTCTGTTCTCTTCTGAGCCTCCAGTGACATGTTCATTAGACTTTTTGATACTGTCCCATGTGTCCTGGAGCCTATTCATTTAATTCAATTTTTATTCTCCCTGTTCTTCAGATTGGATAATTTATATTGGTGTACCTACATATTTGGGTTTCCCAGGTGGCACAGTGGTAAAGAGTCTGCCTGCCAGTGCAGGAGATGGAGGAGACACAGGTTTGATCCCTGGTCAGGAAGGTCCCCTGGAGTGGTAAATGGCAACTCACTTCAGTATTCTTGCCTGGAAGATTCCACAGTCTGTGGAGATGCTAAAGAATCTGACATGACTTTGCTGCTGCTGCTGCTGCTAAGTCGCTTCAGTCATGTAACAACCTGCATATTTACTGTTTATTTCCTCTGTCATCTCCATTCTACAAATGAACCTGTCCAAGTTCAACATGTTTTCCAATAGATCTTTCACTTCTGAGATTTCTCTGTTGAGAACCTTTGTCTTGCCATTCATTTCTCACTTCGTAACCTTTGTCTTTACCTCGGGAAGGTTATTTATGATAGCTGCTTTAAAATCTTGTGGGCATCTGTTTGTTGTCATTGTATTTCACCACATTTGCCTGGTTCTTGTTTGTCAAGTAATTTTGAATTGATCTTAAATTTTGTGAACGTTCTGTTGGTAGATCTTGAGTTCTGCAGTATTCCTTGGAGGAAGTTGATTTTTTGTTTTAATGTGTAATCAGCCTCGTTCGCATCAGACCATGAGTGTGTCTTGCTTTCTGTGTATGGTGATTTCAGTGTCGGTTCAGTTTTCAGGACTTTGCCTTGCTTCTTTGGGTCTGTCTCTCGTGTACGTGTGCCACTCGGGTTAGCCTGAGACTTGATCAGTTAAATTCTCAGAGCTTTTGCTTTGCTGGCTTCAGTCTGTCGCGTGCATAGCTCAGGGATGAGTCTGAGACCTGTGTGGATTCATAACAGGCTTTCTCCTCTCTGTGCCTCCTGTACCATCTGCAGCCTATCCCAGTTTGTCTGGCTTAAACGACATGGTTTCTATCAGTATTTTAGCTACACCTTCCATTACTCTGCTGTGCAGCTCCCTCAGGGTAGGGTCAAGGCTTGCTCTTAATTTTTATTATTTTTAATTAATTAAAAAAATATATTTTTTGGTGGGATCCTAGTTCCACAATCAGGGATCGAACTCAGGCTTGGATAGGGAAAGCTTGTAGTCCCAAGCACTGGACTGCGAGGGCATTCCTAAGACTTATTTTTAAAATATTCAGTTCATTTCAGTCGCTCAGTCATGTCCAACTCTTTGAGACCCTGTGGACTGAAGCACGCCAGGCTTCCCTGTCCATCACCAACTCCCAGAGCTTACTCAAACTCATGTCCATCCAGTTGGTGATGCCATCCAACCATCTCATCCTCTGTCATCCCCTTTTCCTCCTGCCTCAGTCTTTCCCAGCATCAGGGTCTTTTCAGATGAGCCAGTTCTTTGCATCAGATGGCCAAAGTGTTGGAGTTTTCACTTGAGCATCAGTCCTTCCAGTGAATATTCAGGGTGATTTCCTTTAGGATTGACTGGTTGGATCTCCTTGCAGTCCAAGGGACTCTTAAGAGTCTTCTCCAGTATCACGGTTCAAAAGCATCAGTTCTTTGGCATTCAGCTTTCTTTATAGTCCAACTCTCACAATCATACATGACTACTGGAAAGACCATAGCTTTGACAAACCAACATTTATCAACAAATGTTGCTGTGGTATATATATAAAGTAGCCTTTAAGAATAGTTCAGCCGTATTCTAAGGCTTGATCCTTTGGGATCTTTCTCAAAATCGTGGCTCTTCAAGGTCTTTCTGCTCTGATCAGAATTCAGACTCCCCCAGCGCTGTGTGATCTGTTAGAATTGTTTACAGTCCACAGGAGAGTTTCTCCTGGCGGTGTTCTGAGTCTCCCACTGTGCCTGTGCAGCTCGGTATTCATCTGTAAGCTCACAGGGACCACTGCTTAGATTTCTGGAGCAGTTTCTCAGGCAGTCGTCTCCTCTGGTGCCCCACTCCTTGGATTCTGGCTGCCTCAGTCTCCCTGAATTCTGATTTTTGTGTCTTCAGCTCTTGAGATGGTCTCCTTAGCTCAGTTAAACAAACAAAAAAAAGGTGTCATCATTTTTCAACTTTCTGAAATTTGTGCTCTGCTTGGGTTCTCTTTGCCCATTTAATAGTTTAAAAAGTGCCTCTAGGCACAAGGTTGGCAGAACACTTATTTTGCTCACTTCTCCCAGGGATCACAGGCTAATTCCGCCCGTCCAGTGTCTGGAAATAGTTGCTTAACTATACTTTGTTTAGTTTTCTGTTGTTTTTGGTGAGAGGTTAAATCCAGTATTGGTTACTCCATCATAACCAATGGGATTTGTGTTTTCCCATTTTCTTTTTTACTCTAACAGCTTATTAAATAAATTTGTGCTGCATATCAAATTAACCCCAAATATCGACGCTTAACAAAAATACACGAAATTTCATACCATTACAGTGCCTCAGCAAGTTCCAGAATCTCAGCATCTGGTCCAAGTATGGGACCTCACACTGCCCTGTCTCTAGCTTCCTCAGTCCAAGCTGGCAGTGTTCCTGCATATATACCTCTTCTGTGAGTTTCCTGTGGATCTTCTTGGGGTTCACTCCACTGGAGAAAGCCTTACCTATAAATATTTCCTAGATTCTAGATGTGGATTTGTTAAGGAGATTTGACTGTACCTAATTGTAGGAGTCAGTTAAACTCTCTAAGTAAGGCTCTTTCTTGTCTTTGTGTCTGATTCTGGAGTTTGAAGTTCATGAGGCAAGTGGTCAGGAGGAGAAGATGAAAGTGAAGTAGAGGAGACCAGGGGTAAGCTGGAGCCCTTAAGGACAGACTGCGACCCTGGCAGGTCTGGCTTGTTGCCTTTGAGCTTGTTGGTGTGAGTGTCTTGCAGAATTTGGGTTCCTTTGCCATGAAGCCTGACATGTACATCTGGTCCAGAAGGGTAAGAAGTGGAAAGACAGTGAAGGGGAGGGCGGGGTGCCGGGGGCCAGCGTGAGGAATTCCGCCCATGGCAAAGGTCATGAGGAAGGAGGCTTGGCATACGCAAAGGCGTGATCAAGCCTCAGGAAACTCCCTGTTCCTGAGCATCTAACCCCAAAACCAGAGTCTGTTTTATGCTCTCACCTACACCTCTGACTTTACGGGGGGCTCTCCCCCATAACCGTTTCTCTCGGAGAAGGAGTAAACGTGCAGCTCCAAGGCAATAAAAATTCCTGGGCATGACAAGAGTGTTTCAGCTTACAGACTCCTCTGAAGGTTATCTAGCCTGCCTGTATAGGTTCGTCCGGCCACATGTGGTTGTTTACAGCCTCCCAGTCTGAGAGGCACGAGATGTTTTAGACTTACTAAAGGCAAATTCTTTTGGGGAGTTGGAAATTATTAGTATAGTGTGTTGGTTAGGAATTATATTGGTGAAGGGTTTTTTCATTTGTTGTGTCAATAATTGCTGCTAATTCCCTGCTCTGGGTGGGACAAGGATGTCTCAGGTCAAACCTCTGCTGACAGACTAGCTTGTGTGACAGGATTATCCATACTCCTGCCACTACGCACATGATTGTTTACTACCTCTCAACCATAAACAGCACAGAGAGTTTTGGAGCATTTTGAGAGTCTTAATTAGCATAGGGCTTTTTCTTCCTGTTGAGTCAATGATTGCCACCAGGCCTCTATATCCTTAGGCACCTTGGAAATTATTAATAATGTATTTGGAATATAGGAATATAGTAGTTTTTAATGTTAGCAATACTAGACTTTTTGAGTTAATGGATTTTCTCTTTTGTAATAGATCACTATACTTTGTTATAAATCACTGTGTCCTTGCAATGTAAGAATGTAACTTTATCATATCTTAAGACTAAATAGATCTTAAGGGGAGCATTGGGGAAACGATTTTCATTTGTTGGGCTGATGTTTGCTGCTAAATCTCCATGTTCCCTACCCTTATAATGAATATAACTAACATATAGGAGAAATAAGTATTAACCCTTAAGCATATAGGAGAAATTAGTATTAACCTTTAAGATTAATCTTGTTAACCTTGGCTTAAATAAATTCCTTTCTTGATTGTAACTCACTACACCCTCACCCTATAGGAATGTAACTTTATTTGGAGGGTGGTGCCTGCTTTAAGAAAAAACACCCTTGGAAGAAATAAGTTTTTGGTTATCAGAAAGAAAGGATCATAAAATGTCAGCAGGTCTCACTCATGGCCAGAAGATGATGTAATATCCCTAAGACCTTTTTTATACATTTATGTGAAGCACCTGATTTTGATAAAGGTCAGGACTGCTGACCCCCACGTGACTCTGTATTCATCCCTATGTGTAACAAAAGGTATATAAGCAAACCCCAAAATAAAGAAATCGGATCAGTTTCCGGAAAGACTGATTCCCCCATGTCGCTTCTTTCTTGCTCCCATTTTTCTGGCTGAATTCCCATCTGGAGCATGGATGCTATTCCACGTAATCCAAGTTATTCAGCCTCCTTTTCTCCACTAATCTTCCTACTACACTATCCATTTCTAATCTCTCTATATCTGTGATTAAATATGTATTTTTCCAAAGACGCCGACTCCGTCCCCACCTTCGAATCACCCTGGATCCGCCGGGGCTGGACCCCGGCAGCGGGGCAGTGGTCAGCCCAGCTGCTGTATCGCACCCTGGGGATGAGCTGTCAGATAAGTGAAAGTGCGTGTGAGCTCCAAAGTGGCTGTTACCTCGCTTCCAGCCTCCATATTTCCCGTAAGCATCTCTTTCTGTGGTTACCCAGCTAGCTGAACAGGGATTGGAGTTTGGGGGAGTGTAGCTTGGCCTAGCCAAGTCGACACATTACAGTGCCACTCCCGGTTAGACTGGAGAAGGGAATGGCAACCCACTCCAGTATTCTTGCCTGGAGAATCCCACGGACAGAGGAGCCTGCCAGGCTACAGTCCATGGGTTGCAAGAGTTGGACATGACTTAACGACTAAACCACCAATTAGATATGTAAGTTGTTTGTTGCTATTTGTACAAATAATACTGTAACTTAACTAGTATGTATAAAGTGATTTAATTATTTTGGTTTATTGGGATAGATTTCTTTTAAGTTTAGTTGCCAGATAAAATGATATGAATTTTACTTTAAGGCTTTTGAGACTTTTATAAATATATTTCATTCCAGAATGTTTGTGAGTGTTAGTCACTCTTGTGTCTGACTCTTTGCGACCCCTTGGACTGTAGCCCACCAGGCTCCTCTGTCTATGGTATTCTCCAGGCACAAATACTGGAGTGGGTAGCCATTCCCTTCTCCAGGGGATTTTCCTGACCCAGGGATCGAACCTGGGTCTCCTGCATTGTAGACAGATTCTTTACTGTCTGAGCCACCAGGGAAGCCCAGAATTTCACTCAGAATGCTTGTATTAATGTATAATCTCCTGATGGTATATTGGCTCTACTGTGTCATTGCATACATATATACAGTATGCTTATATTCATGTCTTTTTTGTATCATCCAATCCATTCAGGTAGATGCAAAGACCAGAAGTGATTAAAGAATAGTCTGTTTTCAGTTTTTTTTGTTTGATATTTAAGACATTCTTATGCCTTTTTTTTTTCCTATGAATAATATGTTTTTGGTTCTATGAGTTTTCTTTTTTTAAGTACTTGTATATATCTCATTGTTAATTCTGCTCATGAAACATAAATATGATCCCAAATCAATGTATATCTCTTGTATTAATATTTGATCTTGTGCTTGGTTGCTGCTTGATTTTTGCTGGTTAATAGATTCATTTGCAGTGATACATCAGTTCTGCTCTTCTAAACTTTTCTTCATTGCTGATACTTGAAAGCATTTCTGGTTAATTTTTATTTTAGAGCTATCGAAGATTGATTGAAGCCGTCGTATTTCAGTGTGGGCAGGGTAAATTCAGTCAGTGCTCTCATTTTGGATAATGCAGTTTTCACTTCTCTTTTGGAGGACTGTATGAGGTAGATGTAAAGATAACTTCCGTTAATGTTAATGTTTTCAAGCACAGTATTTATATAAGTTAACTTAAAAATCTTAGAAAATATCAGGGCACGTAATGCTCAATCTGAGTAATGTGAGTTCACCTTCCTCTTTTAACTTGTAAATACTTAAGTGTGTTTCTTTAAAAGATAAAGACTTCTAAAAAGTGAGTCATACCACAGCATTATTATCATTCTTAGAGCACTTCACCAAGTATTCTGAAGTCGACATTTCCTCGTGTTTTATTAGTATTTTGTTTTAAATATGGTTGGTTTATTTGAATCATGAGCCAAATGATGTGTATACTTCATTTGGTGTACCTCTTAAATATTTTTCAATCTATTGGTTGCCCTCACCTCCCTGTTTTCTTGCTATTTTTCTTTTTTAAATAGAATTGGGTCTTTTTTTTTTTTTCTTCTATAGAATTTTCCACAGTTGGGATTATTTTCTGTAAATTGGTCAAGGCTTGATTAGATTCAGTTTTGTTTTGTTTTTGTAATGAGAGTTGTTTCTAGAAGCATTGCATCAGGAAGTGCTTAAAATCTAACATGTCTCTTTCTGTGATGTTAAGATTGGTGAGTATGAGATTGCGAATCCAGTGTGTTTAGACATTGTTAACTCTGTTTTCCGGCTCCCATCACTTCATGGGAAACAGATGGGGAAACAGTGGACACAGTGTCAGGCTTTATTCTGGGGGGCTCCAAACTCACTGCAGATGGTGACTGCAGCCATGAAATTAAAAGACGCTTACTCCTTGGAAGAAACGTTATGACCAACCTAGATAGCATATTCAAAAGCAGAGACATTACTTTGCCGACTAAGGTCCGTCTAGTCAAGGCTGTGGTTTTTCCTGTGGTCATGTATGGATGTGAGAGTTGCACTGTGAAGAAGGCTGGGCGCTGAAGAATTGATGTTTTTGAACTGTGTTGGAGAAGACTCTTGAGAGTCCCTTGGACTGCAAGGAGATCCAACCAGTCCATTCTGAAGGAGATCAGCCCTGGGATTTCTTTGGAAGGAATGATGCTAAAGCTGAAACTCCAGTACTTTGGCCACCTCATGTGAAGAGTTGACTCATTGGAAAAGACTCTGATGCTGGGAGGGATTGGGGGCAGGACGAGAAGGGGACGACAGAGGGTGAGATGGCTGGATGGCATCACTGACTCCATGGACGTGAGTCTGAGTGAACTCCGGGAGATGGTGATTGACAGGGAGGCCCGGCATGCTGCGATTCATGGGGTCGCAAAGAGTCGGACACGACTGAGCGACTGGACTGAACTGGACTCTATTTTCAGGTTCCCTTGAACTTTTTGCTTTTTTAACTGGATGGCTTTAGTAGTCATTAGTAACTATTACTTAAATCCATTATGTCATCAGTGGTTCCAAATGGTGGTGTCAGTTTGTCATTTCCACATTCATTAGCTGGAATTCTTTGTAATGAATTTCTCCAAAAGCGAAAAAAACAGGGTAAATGCTTTATTCTTTCCCTTTGTTTTACATATTTCAGAATAATGTGTTGGTTTCTTTAAAGGGGATTGATTAAAAGCTTTTACTTGGCAAAAATTCACAGAAAAGTTTTCTTTCAGACATCTTTTCATCTTAAGTATCATCACATAGTTGTGAGAACAGAATTATTACCGGTTCTTATTCTTTGTTATAAAAAGTATTGATTTATACATTTTGCTTCTTTTGAAATCGTAATGTAGAACAAAAAGATTAAAGTTGGTAAGACCAATTATTGACACATTTTTAAAAATAACAATTTTTGTTCTGTACATTTGTCAGTCCTTTTAACAGTATAAGAAGATACTTGATCAAACTATTAACTTACAGAAAGTGAGTCCATGTAATCTGAACTAAGAGAGAATTTGACACCGAAGCGCTTCAGTGAGTGTATATTGCTATTGGATGAAATTTCAGGTCGGAAATAATTACATTGTTTGGTGTCAGGCGGTCAAGTTTGTATATTCTATTTGATTGCTTTTGGAAAATGAGCTTTTATTTTACATAAGCGGGTCGGAGAAACATTAGCAAAAATCGCTGTAAAGTGCTTCTTTTCCTTTGGGAAATTCCTATATATTAAATGCACAACATTAGAAGTGTGAAACTTCTTCAAGAAGTTTCATATTTAAAAAGAAAAAGAAGTTTCACGTGTTTGAAAAAAGCATCTCTTCTGATGTTTTTTTAAATAGAAAATTTGTTAGTGGCTACAAGGAAGGGTCAGTTTATGTCACTTTACAGAGCTGTTGTTTCTGTTTAGTCACTAAGTCACGGCTGCATGGACTGCAGCCTGCCAGGCTTCTCTGGGATTTCCCAGGCAAGAAAGGACACTGGGCTGGGCTGCCACTTCCTTCCTTCATGGGTCTTCCCCACCCAGGGATCAGACTTGGCCCTCCTGCTTGGCAGGCGGGTTCTTTACACTGAGCCATCAGGGAAACCCTACAGAGTTGGCTAAACCTATCCAAACACCTGGTTTGTCTTATTTAATCCTGATGTACTGTTTTCTTTTTTTTCCCCCCACCAGTTTATTTTGCTTCTATTCAACTCTTCTATAATGTTTGTTTTGTATTCATCATTGAGAATCATTTTTTAGTTCTCATTTGTTGAAGCTATTTGAATACTGACTTAACTATTATTCCTGTTTATTTAAACCATTGGCTTTTTGACATATATGTTCAAAATTTGACATTTTCAAAGATTTACTGTCAGGCTTTTACAAAGTTGCCTGACTTTTGAAAGCCATTGCAAGGGCTGATTTTATGTTACTTCAAATGCCCATGAGATGGTGCTCATTTGTCTCATTTGATAGTATTGATGTTTTGTAAGATGTTTATAAGATAATCTGTAAATATACTGTTCTATAAACTTCTGACTTTCTTAATTATTATGGAATGGAGGTACATTATACCACTATGGTATAAATCTGTTATTCATCTTAGTCTAATCATATTTATATATTTCTTCCTTAGTCTGTTGGCTAATATTATATGTTGGTTTGCTCTAAGTCTTCAAATGAATGATACCTTTGATGCATCTCCATTTTAAAATATACTTATTTTATATTGGAGCATAGTTGATTGGCAGTGTGTTAGCTTCAGGTTATAGCAAAGTGATTCAGTTATACATATACAAGTATCTATTCTTTTAAAAATGTTTTTCCCATTTAGGTTATTACAGAATGTGGAGCAGAAGTCCCTGTGGTATACAGTAGGCCCTTGTTGGTTATCTGTTTTTTTAAATAAAAATAGCCATGTGTACATGTCAGTCTGAATCTGCTCCCACCCTTCCCCCCTGGTAACCATACGTTTTCCAAGTTTGTGTGTCTGTAACTTGTATATTCTTTTCCCGTTCATCTTGAGGCTAAACCAGTAGTAATTCTTGTAAAACATAGATGAGATTTAGAGTTCTTACTTTTTCCACTTGCTCCAGCTGTTTGCTAAATAAATTTCAGTATATCTTATGATTAGAAAGAGAAGGATGTTTTGTGATCTAGGTTCTCTAAATGGAAAGCATTCTACTAGTTTTTTGACCTCTATGTTTTTTTTAACTTTTAATACTTTATTTGTTGGCTTTGTTGGCTGTGCTGGGCCTGTATTGCCTTGTGCAGGCACACAGTTGTGGCGAGCAGGGGCTTTTCTGTTGCAGAGAGGTCTTTTCTTTGGGGGACTTCTCCTTTAGGGCGCAGGCCCGCCGTGCACAGGCTCAGTGGTTGCGGTGTGTGGGCCCAGGAGCTGCGGCTCCGAGCTCTGCGGCGCAAGCTCAGTGGTTGCGGTGTGTGGGCCCAGGAGCTGCGGCTCGAGCTCTGCAGCGCAGGCTCAGTGGTTGGGTGTGTGGGCCCAGTTGTCCTGCAGCATGTGGAATCTCCCCAGACTAGGGGTTGAACCTGTGTCCCCTGCATTGGCAGGAGGACTCCTATCCACTGTACCACCAGGGGAGTCCTGACCTTTATTTTTTGAATATATGTTTTAGTAAGAGCTGAGGAACAGAGTCTGTTTCTACATTTTTACCCTTGTCCCAACTATCCCTTTTGGATTATTGAACTTTTATTAAATTTGTGTTGTACTGAGTTAGAGAAGGTCACCATGGTCTGCATGAGGTGGAAAGAAGAACTGCATAGCGGTAACACCATGAAGAGGATCAAACCCCTGAGAGAGCCTGGCCTGCCTTACATCACGGCCCTACCGCTGAAACAATCCCTGTATCTGATAGCATGTGACATTTTGATTGCCTGACCTGTGTTCCAGACCACTGTGTGAAACTGGGCACCATGACTGACATCCCTCTCAGGATTATGTGAAGTCAGGAAAGAATTCCCCCGAAGAACCAGAGGAAGGGGGATATGAAAGCATGTTTGCCAGAGAAAGGGGTTAGTAATTATGAATAAGTACATCACCTTCAAGGGTTGCTGCAAAAATAAAATAAGTGAATAAGTGAGTACACTTAAAGACATGCTGTATATCGTACAGTTTTTTAAGTGTTGAATTTTTTTTTTTTTGAGAGACAGTATCCTGGATGGAATCAGATGGATTTCAGTGTGATTCCTAAATCTGCCATTTCTTAGGTTTGTGATGTTGGGCAAGCCATATACTCTTTCTGATCTAGTTTCTGTACCTGTGAAATGAGAATAATGCTACCATTTGTATAGGGCTGTTGTCAGAATCTGGGACTAATGCCTGGCATGTGGTTCTTTCTGCATTTTCCTTCTCAGTTTGCAGTCTTGGTGGCCGTAGGACTCATGTGAAGATAACTAACCATCCAGAGCGGCGAGTGTGAACGGTGCATGCTTTGCAGTAGTCGGGGTCTAACCTGAGTGGGGTTAGAGTGGGGAATCATTACTTCCTTTTTGGTTTCATCTGGATATACCTTTGCAGAAGTGAGAATTGAGCTTTGAAGGGTGGACAAGGATAAGGAAGTAGAATTTTAAAGCTTGTTCTTGCTATAAATGTAGTCTGGACTGGCTAGATCCCTAAGATTATATGCAGACAGAATGGACGCTGAGGCTTTTTTAGATTTTTTTGGGGGGTAGGCCAAGTGATCGGAAATTCATTCTGTGTGTAATGAGCCACAGTGACTTTTATGCAGGAATTATTACATGATTAAAATGCTTGATACCGTGGTAATGACATAATGTTACTAGAATTTCTGAATTAAATTGCATTATTTTTCAGTGATACTTTTTCTCATGTAGTTAATATTTTACTGCTTTTAATTCCTGTTTATACAAATTAGATTAGGCTTTCATTGAAAATCAGTGTTTAGTTGATATTTTTGTTTACTAAGTGAATGTGAAGTTGCTCAGTCGTGTCTGACTCTTTGCGACCCCATGGACTGTAGCCTATCAGGTTCTTCCGTCCATGGGATTTTCCAGGCGGGAGTGCTGGAGTGGATTGCCATTTACTAAGTGAATAGTAGATCTCAAATAGCTAATAGGATCTAGATGAAGGCTTATGTTTCTGTCTTGTTTGGACTTCAAGGCTGTGAGCTTGTCTTTAGCTTCAGCCTGAGATTTCTGATGGCAGAATGCTGTGGAAGTCATTTAAATATTAATTCTTGCCAAAGCTGTCTAGTTTTAACCTTGGTCTTTGTACGTGTTTGTTTATACTGATAGAAAATGTACTGTAATAGATGTTTTGGGAAATAACTGGTGCATTGACTTTAATGTGCTTTTTTTTGGGAGTATTTGTTAATTCTGTTAAATATTTCAACTTTTAGCACTGCTTACCTTTCTGGTTTTATAATGTGTTAAGCTGATTATAGCGTCTAGCCAGTTTGTACAATTAAGAATGAAATATCAACATACGAGCAAGAAGGAGCTGAGCTGGGTCTTGGCTTCGCTGTGCGGGCTTCCTGTGGCTGCAGTGAGCAGGGGCTACCCTGCGCCGTGTCCCCTGGTCTTCTCATTGCGGCAGCTCCTCTTGTGGCGGCTCTAGAGCACGGGCTCTGGGATCCACAGGCTTTAGGAGTTGTGGCGCGTGGGCTTAGTTGCCCCGAGGTATGTGGAATCTTCTCGGACCAGGGAGCGAACCCGTGTCCCCTGCGTTGGCAGGTGGATTCTTAAACACTGTACCCCCAGGGAAGTCCAAGGCTTAGATAGTTAGCACTTTCGAGAATAAGATACAGAAATGCCATTTGGATATTTTGCTTTTAATGCATTTATTTTAAAATAGCTGATTCATTAAATTCTCCTTCCCTATCCACCCTCCTCCACAACCTCCAGTTTGCATTTTCTGTTATGAGGGTAGAACATCCCACATAATGCCAAGATGAAAAAGAAAATGAAGATGGGTCATGTGTTAAAGACCGCCTTTATTGATAGTAAGATGTTAGTTGGTTGTAGTATCTAATCTAGGTTTAGTGATCTGTGGAGTGGTATTTTTCTGGGATTATATTGGCTATCAAATACATAACTTTTTTTGTGTTTGTTTAATACTTTATGTAGGTAATATGTTAATAGTACAAAAAAGTCAGTATAATGGCTTCTTTCACGCCCACGTCTGTGCCACGTTTTCAACAGCTTATCCCTGCCAAATCCTCTCTCACTCAAAATTAAGTCAGTCCCTGCTAAGGAAAACCTGTTATATACATGCAGAATTGAAAAAAGTGGTCTTATAGGAATATTTTAATGTGTAGTTATTTCCTTGCTTTAATCTGTTACTAATTTTTTTCATTATGGTTAGAACACTTAACATGAGATCTAGCCTTTTTAAAGTGTCAAATATAGTAATATTAACTATAGGCACGAAGTTGTACAGCAGATCACTGTACAAGTTTTTATCATGAAAGGATGTAGAATTTTGTCAGATACTTTTCCTGCATCTATTGAGATGATCATAGTTTTTTTCCCTTCGTTTTGTGAATGTGATATTTAATGGTTTGCATCCCAGGTATAAATCTGCCGTAATCATGATGTGTAATTCTTTTAAAATACTGTTGACTTCAGATTGCTAGTCTTGTTAGGGATTTTCGTATCTATGTTCCTGAGGAATCAGTTCAGTTCAGTCGCTCAGTCGTGTCTGACTCTTTGCAACCCCATGAACCGTGGCACACCAGGCCTCCCTGTCCATCACCAACTCCCAGAGTCCACCCAAACTCATGTCCATTGAGTCGGTGATGCCATCCAACCATCTCATCCTCTGTCGTCCCCTTCTCCTCCTGCCCTCAATCTTTCCCAGCATCAGGGTCTTTTCAAGAGGAATACTGACCAGATATTTTCTTTTTATGTAGTGTCTGTGTTTGTCTTTGGTATCAGGGTAGCGGTGGCTGTATAAAATGGATTTGGAAGTGTTTATACCTCTTCAATTTTGGGGATGAGTTTGAGAAATAGTGGTATTAATTCTTTAGTATTTGGTAGAATTCATCAATAAGGCCATCTGGTCCTGGGTTTTTGTTTGTTGGGAGATTCTGATACTGATTTGATCTCTTTATTCGTTATGAGTATGTTTAAATTTTCTGTTTCTTCGTGATTCAGTCTTGGTAGGTTGTAGGTTTCTAAGAATTACCCATTTCTTCCAGGTTCTCCAATTTGTGGACGCACAGTAAGTCATAGTAGTTTTTCTGTGTTTTTTCGTTACATAGTAGTTCTTATGACCCTTTATGTCTGTGTAGCCAGTTGCAGTGTCTCTCTTCTTTCAGTTCTGGTTTTATTTATTTCGGCTTTAACTTTTTTCCAAGTCAAGCTAAAGTCTTGTCAATTTTACGTTTTCAGAGTACCAGCTGTTAGTTTCAGCGATCTTTTCTGTTACCTTTATAGTGTGTGATTTATTTCTTTTCTGCTTTGATCTTTACTTTTTCCTTTTTTCCACTAATTTTGGGCTTTTTTCCCAAGCTCTTTGAGGTATAAAATTAGAGTTTTTCATTTGAGATATTTCTGTTTTCTTAAATACATGTTGTTGCTACAAATGTCCTTCTAAGAACTGCTTTTGCTGCATCACGTAAGTTTTGGTTTGTTGCATTTCCATTTTTGTTTGCCTTAGTTTTTAATTCTCTGTTGATTTCCTCTTTGGCCCATCGCTGCTCAGTAGTGTAGTGCTGTCTCTCTGCCTATGTTTGAATGTTGCTGTGTTGTGCCCATTCTTGATTCATAGTTTCATACCATTGTGGTTGGAAAATATACTTTATATGGTTTAAGACCTCTTAAATTTGTTAAGACTTGTTTTGTGGCCCGACACATGATCTGTCCCTGAGAATATTCCATGTGCCCTTGAGAACACGTACTGTGCCGCTGTTGGTCGCAGTGTTGGGTATTTACTTGTTAGGTCTGTTGTGTCTGTGAGTGTAACTCAGGTCCAGTGTTTCCTTATTGATTGTCTGTTCATACTTTGTTCTGTTTGGAAGTTTATCAAGAATTTAAAATCATGTGTAGTTGGAGTACGAATAGAGTATGAGTATCCAATGCACTTTTTAATCTGTGTGCTTTGGTTTTGTGATACAAATTTATATAGATTCTTTATTTAGGTGGTCATTGATAAAGGTTTGTATATTAAAAATATATTTTAAATTATTTTTGTTTCACCTTTATTTTGCTAAGGTTACTGTGTAGTTTTTTATTGTTGTTTGTTGCTCAGTCTTATGAAAAAAAAATCTTGATTATTTTGATTGGTCTGACTTAGGCCACATACTTGCCTCTGGATTAATCATTGTGACTGGGAGAATGGGGAACTATATGTGCCAGGCCTGAGCTTGGTGTCTTCTCTATGGCCTGGTGCGAGGTATTGTGACTTTATTGCCGGGAGAATGCTGTGAATGGAAGGAAATTAAATGAAGCGTGAGCGCAGTACTGACAGAAACAACAGATGTCTATTACAGTGGACATTTATTTAGGTTGTTTCCAGTTATTCCTCTGTTGTTAAAGGTTTTTTCACAAGTGGTAGATCTTCCTACCTAAGAATTTTAGTGTCAAATTATTAAAAGAGTGTAAAAATCCATCTTTTGTGGGTAAAAGTTAGTAATACAGAGCTTTCTTCTATGTATTCTAAATTTTGCTATTCCTCAAAATAGTATTTGTGGAGTCTTCTAATTATGAACTATGAAACTTAACAGCACATTTTAAACCAGTTCGAAAACACTGAGACAGTGGTAATAGAACTAGTCTTGTTAAAGTTGTAAGAAATCTTAAAATGTCTGTGATGCTGTAGTTTTAAACAGTTATAAACATAAAATCAAACTCAGATGCTAAAGTAATTGATTTGATTATAGACTGTATGACATTTTTCTGTCATCTTTATATCCAATAATGTTTTGAGTCTGAGTAATGTAAGTCTAGTGAACTTGTAACTGGTTGTCACCCAGTGACATATTTCTGATTTTTAAAATATGTCATTGCTGTAAATCACTAGTTTGCTAGATTGAACTAGCAAGCTGTTAAAGAACATGGCAATATTTACTGTAGATAAATGCAAATTTAAAAAGGTTCTGTGTATGGAGGTTTAAATGATTTATTAGCCTTCAGTGCACATATGAATCTGAAGTTATGTAGTGGATTAAGAAAATTTCATTTCCTGTTTGGAGGTTTGAATTTGCATATTTATTCTATAATGCAAGTATTTGATCTAAATCTGTAGGATATGGACTTAGATCAAATAGATCTAATGTGTGATATCAACATATGATTAATCATTTTTTGGTATATTATATGGCAGGCCTTTTAGTTATAGCGCAAGTAATTATTATATCAACATTTTTTTTTCTTTGACTGGAGTGGAGAAGTAGGGAGAGCTAAAGAAATTGGCACTGTGTATCTTTGGGTGACTTTGGAGTTTGTACTTACAGGACTTTCTTGAATGCCCTTTAATTTGGCTCTCATTTGTTTCAATGAGGGGTTCCTCTAAGTTAATACATTTTTCTTTCCATTGGTAAATAATCAGACAGTTAGCCTGTGACAAAGTGACACCCCACACTTGTTGTTTATTGTTAAGTCACTAAATTGTGTCTGACTCTTCGCAACCCCATGGACTGCAGTACAGCAGTCTCTTCTGTCCTCTCCTGTCTCCAAAAATTTGCTCAAATTCATGTCCATCAAGTTGGCGATGCTGTCTAACCATCTCATCCTCTGCCACCCTCCTCTCCTTTTCTTCAGTCTTTCCCAGCATCAGCGTCTTTTTTTTCCAAAGAGTCAGCTCTCCACATCAGGTGGCCAAATTATTGGAGCTTCAGCCTCAGCATCAGTCCTTCCAATGAACATTCAGGATTGATTTCCTTTAGGATTGACTGGTTTGATCTCCTTGCAGTTCAAGGGACTCTCAAGAGTCTTCTCCAGCATCACAATTCAAAAGCATCAGTCCTTCATCCTTCAGCCTTCTTTGTGGTCCAACTCTCATATCCATACATGACTACTGGAAAAACCATAGCTTTGACTATACAAACCGTTGTCAGCAAATTGATGTCTCTGCTTTTTAATACACCTCACATATAGTTGCTTATTTTTTTTAATCAAACTTTAATTCAAGATAATTATAGAGTCACATACAGAGAGATTCCTTATACCATTTATTCCGTTTACCCTGATTGGAAAATCTTACAAAACTATAATACAGTATCGACATTGTTATAATCAAGATACAGAAAATTTCCATCACGTAAGGCTCCCTGATGCTGCTCTTTTATATTCACAGTTACATTGATCCTTGCCGCACCCCTCCTTAACCCCTACCAACAGCGGATCTGTTCTCCAGTTCTCACAGTTTATCAGTTTAAGAATTTTATATAAATGAACTCATATACTATGTAACCTTTTGTTTTGTTCTGTTTTGGTCAGAACTGTTCTCTGGAGATCCATCTGTAATAGACCGCTTTGTGTATTAGTATTTTTTAAGTGTTGAATAGTACTCCATTCTATGACTGTACTAGTTTGTTTGGCCATTTATCTGTTGGAGAACATCTAATTTGTCTCCTTGTTTTTTTGGCTCTGTTGAATGAGGCTATTATAAACATTTGTGTATAGATTTTTGTATGAACATAAGTTTTCATTTCTCTGGGAAATATGCCAGAACTGTATTTGGTACATCATATGGTAGTTGCATAGTTAATGTTTTCTCTTTAAGAAAGTGCCAGACTCTTTGACAGTGACTGAGTAGTCTTACGTGTAAGTAAGCAGAGTACGAGTGATTCAGTTTCTCCACACTGTTTTTTATTTTAGCCATCATGATGTACGTGTAATGCTATCTCATTGTGGTTTTAATTTGCATTTCCCTAATGGCTAATGATGAACGTCTTTTCGTGTTCATCTGTATATCCTCTTTAGTGAAATTTCTGTTTCTTGTCTTTTGACAATGGGATTTTTGGTTCTAGTATTCTAATTAGATTGTTTTTTGTTGTTGAGTTTTGAGTGGTTTTTAGATATTATTCCTTCATCAGATAAATGGTTTGTAAATATTTTCTTCTAGTCTATAGGTTGTTTCATCCCCTTAAAAGGATCTTTTGGAGTGTGAAAGTTTTTAATTTTGATAAAGCCCCGTTTATCAGTTTTCCTTTTATGTGTCTTGCTTTTGATGTCAGATCTAAGAACTCTGTGTAGTCCTATATCCTGACAGTTTCTCCTATGTGTTCTAAAAGGTTTGTATTTTACATTTAAATCTGTTATCTGTATTGTTAGGTTTTGTGTTAGGTGTATGCTTTTGTGTTAGGTGTACTTAGGTAAAGGTTCATTTGTTTGTCTATGGATATCTAATTGCTTCAGCACTATTTGTTGAAATTCCGCCACTGAATTTCTTTTGCATCTTTGTTGCAACTCATTTGGGATATTTTTGTGGTTCTAATTCTGGATTCTCTTCCATTCTGTTGATTTTAATGTCTGTCCTTTTGGTAGTACCTCATCGTGCAGCAGTGTAAATATTGAAATTGAGTGGACGAATTCCTCCCACTTTATCTTTGTTTTTCAAGATTTTTCTTCCCCCCTCCGCTATTCTGCTTCCTTTGTTTTCAATGTAAATTTTAGAATTATCTTGCTATATATGCAAACAATCTTGCTGAGATTCTGGTAGGAATTGTGTTAAATCTGTGTATCAATGTGGGGAGAATTGACCCCTATACTGTGAACACAGTATGTTTCTCAATTTATTTAGATCTTTTTTTTTCCTCTCATTATCACTTGATTGTTGTCAGCATCCAAGTCTTGTACATGTTTTGTTTGATTTCCATCTAAAAATATTTCAGGGTTTTTCGAATGGTTGTAAATAGTATTACATTCTACATTTCCTTGTCTGCGTGTTTATTCCAATGGTGGTGGTGTTTTAGTTGCTAAGTCATGTCCAACTCTAGCAACTCCCTGGATGGTTACCTGCCAGGCTCCTCTACCATGGGATTTCCCAGGCCAGAATACTGGAGTGGGTTGCTGTTTCCTTCTCCAGGGGATCTTCCCTACCGAGGGATCAAATCCACATCTATCAAACACATTTCAGGTGGATTCTTTACTGCTGAGCCACTAGGGAAGCCCATGTTTATTGCTAGTATACAGAAATACAATTTAAAAATACAGTGGTTTTTCTATTTTTTAAAATAGCTTTAATGAGGTATAATTCACATACCATAACGTTTCTTCTTCTTTTTTTAAAAAAATAAGACTTATTTATTTTTATTTGGAGGATAATTGTGTTACAGTGTTATGTTGGTTTCTGCCAAATACCAACATGAATCAGCCATAGGTATACCTATGTCGCCTCCCTCTTGAACCTCTCCCACCATCTTAACCACTTTCAAGTTTATATTTCAGTGGATTACAGCACAGCCATCAGCACATTCATCTCCAGAAGAACGTCATCTTTCCAAACTGAAAGTCTGCAGCCATTAAACATTAATAACATTATTAACTCTCCATTCCCCCAGTCTGGAGTTGTGTGTGTGTGTGTTTTAACATAGGCTTGATTTTTATTAACAGAAGACAATGTCAATGGACAAATTAGATTTTGACTCAAGAATAATTTAAGTTGCTTAGCTAACAGGTGATTTTTATATATTCAATTCAAAAACGGATGGTGAATGATAATTCTACATATTTCTGGTATTGTTATTAGTGCTATTTGTTGTGGTTTAGTTGCTCAATTGTGTTTGACTCTCTGTGACCCCGTGGAATGTAGCGTGCCAGGCTCGTCTCTCCATGAGATTCTCCAGGCAAGATTACTGGGGTGGGTTGCTATTTCCTTCTCCAGGGGATCTTCCCAACCCAGGGGTTGAATTTGTGTCTCTTGCATTGGCAGGCAAATTCTTTAGCACTGAGCCACCTGGGAAGCCTCATTATTACTATTATTACAATACAAATATGATGCTACTCTTAGCATTATTATTAGAATTGTTACTGTTCCTCTTACTATTACTGACATCGTTACCACTCCATTCTTCTCTGGCTTTCTGCGATAGCCTTCTCCCTGATCGCTCTACTTCTACTCCTGCCCCTTAATCTTTCATTCTGATGGTCTGTTTTTGATTATCCAGCTAGATTAACTGGACCTTGGGTACTTTTTTAGTGAGTACAAATTTAAACTCATTAAGTATATCAGAAGTACTACTTAAAAATTATACTGAAGTATAGTTCTGTCTTCTGTTTCTCTCAAAAGGATTTCTAACAAAGTAGAGTCACAGAAAATTAAGGCGCACTATCTCACATTTGCTTTTTACGAGAGAATTGAGTTAACTAGTGCAATTGCCTGCAGTGGCTTTTATATGTTATTTCCTGTGATCTTGCAATAAGGAGCTCATGGTCTGAGCCACAGTCAGCTCCTGGTCTTGTTTTTACGGACAGTATAGTGCTTCTCCATCTTTGGCTGCAAAGAAAATAATCAGTCTGATTTTGGTGTTGACCATCCGGTGATGTCCGTGTGTAGAGTCATCTCCTGTGTTGTTGGAAGAGGGTGTTTGCCATGACCAGTGCGTTCTCTTGGCAACACTCTGTTAGCCTTGGCCCTGCTTCATTCTGTACTCCAAGGCCAACTTGCCTGTTACTCCAGGTATCCTTTGACTTCCTACTTTTGCGTTCCAGTCCCCTATGACAAAAAGGCCACCTTTTTCGGTGTTAGTTCTAGATCTTGGAGCTCCTCATAGAACTGTTCAGCTCCATCCTTCACTGTGGTGTGTAGACTCTTCTGTGGTGCACAGGCTTCTGTCTAACTGTGGTGGTGCTCGGGCTCCAGAGTGCGTGGAGCTTGCAGCTGTGCCTCTCAGCCTTAGCTGCCTTGTGGCCTGTGGGATCTGAGTTCCCTGACCAGGCATTGAACCCGAGGCAGCTGTGTTGGAAGGCAGATTCTTCGCTACTAGACTACCAGAGAAGTCTCCATCTTTTACTCTTCTTTTTTTGAATACTATTTATACACAGTGAAACTCTACTATTAATAAAATATGTGGACTCTGAAAAATTCACTTATGTAAAATTTGAGAATTTGACCATTTAGTATGTTTAGTCTATTTTGTCTTAAAAAGTACTAAAGTAAAACAAGAGTGATATTTAGTACTGTACACAGCTGAATTGAGAGGATTCTAAATGATTAGAAGGCACTTTCTCATAACCTTCTCCTGTGCTCATTGCAGTTTATCCTGTCCCTTGAGATGTTTTGGTGGCAGAGTATGGGGCAGAGGGCAATAACCCATCATTTATTTGAATTCAGTTATCACAGTCCATCATCCTACTTGTAAACCTTTTTTTTTTTTTTTTAAAGAATATAACATCCTTCCTACAGTACTGTATCTAGCTAATACTTAAAAAAAAATTTGTATCGCTGACAGTCCATTTTCCTATTACTTAAGCTATTTTACTTCTCAGTTATTTTTGTGTATAAAAATAACAGCTTCATAATAGCTAATTATTTTTGTATTTATTCATTCCTCAACTATCTGAAGACTTACAACACATAAAGCACATAAGGAGATTTTTACTCCAAAGCTGTCTTTGAGAGTACATATTTGTTGTTCAGTCGCTCAGCTGTGTCCATCTCTTTGCGAACCCATGGACTGCAGCACGCCAGGCTTCCCCATCTTTCACTAGTTCCGGGAATTTGAGTAGACTCATGTCCATTGAATCTGTGATGCCACTGAAACATCTCCTCCTCTGTCTCCCCTCCTCCTCCTGCCCTCAGTCTTTCTCGGCATCAGAGTCTTTTCCAATGAGTTGGCTGTTTGCATCAGGCGGCCAGAGTATTGGAGCTTCAGTATCAGTCCTTCCAATGAATATTCAGGATTGATTTCCGGTAGGATTGACTGGTTTGATCTCCTTGCACTCTAAGGGACTCTCAAGAATCTTCTCCAGCACCACAGTTTGAAAACATCATTTCTTTAGCGCTCAGCCTTCTTTATGGTCCAACTCTCACATCTGTACATGACTACTGGAATAAACCATAGCTTCGTGTAAATGACTTGCCTTATTCTTATCACTGATATTGTCATATTGATTATTTGTGATGTTAATATATTTGATAATGGAACCATTTGTCATCTACACTTTAGGTATGCCTGAAGTGGTGCATAGGTAGGCATCTAGCTGAGACCAAGCAACATAGGCCTAATATCTACACTGAGGCTGAATTTTATGTTTAACTATATTAATAATTGCATTAAAGAAAGACAGTTATACTGTGCCTACTGTCCTGTGACTTCTATCTTGTAATTTTTCTTGTCTTTTGTCTTCTCTGGTGACTCCATGGTAAGGAATCTGCCTGCCAATGCAGGAGACGTGGGTTGGATCCCTGAGTTGGGAAGATCCCCTGAGAAGGAAATGGCAGCCCACTCCAGTATTCTTGCCTGGGAAATCCCATGGACAGGGGAGCCTGGTGGGCTAGAGTCCACGGGGTTGCAAAAGAGTCGGATACGACTGAGTGACTAAACAAAATTATCTTTCAGCTGTGTGGTGCTGCATGTGGAATCTTGGTTCTCTGACCAGTTCAACCTGCGTCCCCTGCATTGAACGCATGAAGTCTTAACCACTGGGCTGCCAGGGAAGTCCCTCCTGTAACTTGTAAAATAATTTAGTCATATGTCTTCAATGTCTTGACATTCCAACACATGTAGACTTGTGTTCTTTTTAAAAACCACATAATATTCCGCTATATGGATGCATCATAGTTTATGTATTTGTTTCTGTATTGGTGGTTACTTTGGCTATTCCCAGTGTTTCATTTTTACAGTCAGTGTGGCAGTAATTATTTTTATATCTTACTTTCTGAGTTTTTCTGTTCAGTCTTTTTCATTTTTAAAGACGTTTTTGGTGTGGCCTGTCTGGTCAAGGCTTTATTGAATTTGTGGCAGTATTGCTTCTGTTTTATGTTCTGGTTTTTTTGGCCACAGGGCACATGGAGTCTTACATCCCTGGTCAGGCATCAAACTTGTACCCCCTACGCTGGAATACAGTCGCAGCTGCTGCACTGCCAGGGAAGCCCCTGTATGTAGTCTTACAGATGCTATTTTTATAAGTAGTTGAATTACTGGGTCCTGACTTTTCTGGAGTTCTGAATGCCTCCTACCTCTCAGAGTGATTGGCTATTTTAATGAAAAAAGAACTTTACAGTATCTAGAATTATAGAGTATAACTTCTTGTCAAAGTTCATACTGTTAGCCATTCTTACTTTCAATTTTTTTCTCTGCCTTCTTCTCAACCCAGAGATGTTAGAGTAAGATTTAAAGCCTGCTGTCCTTTTCTCTGTTTCATTTTTTTTCTTCTCATTGCCAGTACTGTCCTCGAGCCATTCCAGCTCTTTTTAAAATTAGTATTTTCTTATCCCTAGATATTCCCAATTTATACAATGATTGTATAACAGCAATGTGTCCTGCTTGAGGACATGTTTCTCCTTCTTGAGAACCTTCTGACTAATCCTGTCATCTTAAAGTGTCTATTATGGGAGTGGGTCTGGTAAGATCTTTCTATTGTTAGTTCTAGTCCTGTTATCTTAAAATGTATATTGTGGGAGTGAGTCTGGTAAGACCTTTACAGCCTTGAGACATTCTTTTGATTTATTGTTAATAACCAATTAAAAGTATATCAGTTCAGTTCAGTCGCTCAGTCGTGTTGGAACTCTTTGTGACCCCATAAACTGCAGCACGCCAGGCCTCCCTGTCCATTACCAACTCCCGGAGTTTACTCAAACGAATATCCATGGAGTCGGTGATGCCATCCAACCAGCCCATCCTCTGTTGTCCCCTTCTCCTCATGCCCTCAATCTTTCCCATAATCAGGGTCTTTTCTAATGAGTCAGTTCTTTGCATCAGGTGGCCAGAGTATTGAAGTTTCAGCTTCAACATCAGGCCTTCCAATGAATATTTAGGACTGATTTCCTTTAGAATGGACTGGCTGGATCTCCTTGCAGTCCAAGGGACTCTCAAAGAGTCTTCTCTAACACCACAGTTCAAAAGTGTCAATTCTTCGGTGCTCAGCTTTCTTTATAGTCCAACTCTCACATCCTTACATGACTACTGGAAAACCATAGCCTTGACTAGATGGACCTTTGTTGGCAACGTAATGTCTCTGCTTTTCAATATGCTGTCAAAGTTGGCCATAACTTTCCTTCCAAGGAGTCAGCGTCTTTTAATTTCATGGCTGCAGTCACATCTGCAGTGATTTTAGAGCCCTCCCAAAAAAGGTCACTCTCACTGTTTCCATTGTTTTCCCATCTATTTGCTATCAAGTGATGGGACCAGATGTCATGATCTTAGGTTTCTGAATGTTGAGTTTTGAGCCAACTTTTTTACTCTCCTCTTTCACTTTCATCAAGAGGCTCTCTAGTTCTTTGCTTTCTGGTGTCATCTGTGTATCTGAGGTTATGATATTTCTCCTAGCCATTTTGATTCCAGCTTGTGCTTCATCCAGCCTGGCATTTCTCACGATGTACTCTGCCTATAAGTTAAATAAGCAGGGTGACAATATACAGCCTTGACGTACTCCTTTCTTGATTTGGAACCAGTCTGTTGTTCCATGTCCAGATTTCTAGCTGTTGCTTTTTTACCTGTATACAGGTTTCTCAGGAGGTCAGGTGGTCTGATATTCGCATCTGTTTAAGAATTTTCCACAGTTTGCTATGATCCACACAGTCATAGGCTTGGCTAGTCAGTAAAGCAAAAGTAGATGTTTTTCTGGAACTCTTGCTTTTTCTATGATCCAAGATGGGAATACCAGATCACCTAACCTGCCTCTTGAGAAATCTGTATGCAGGCCAAGAAGCAGCAGTTAGAACTGGACATGGAACAATAGACTGGTTCCAAATAGGTAAAGGAGTACGTCAAGGCTGTATATTGTCACCCTGCTTATTTAACTTATATGCAGAGTACATCATGAGAAACGCTGGACTGGAAGAAACACGAGCTGGAATCAAGATTGCCAGGAGAAATATCAATAACCTCAGATATGCAGATGACACCACCCTTATGGCAGAAAGTGAAGAGGAACTAAAAAGCCTCTTGATGAAAGTGAAAGAGGAGAGTGAAAAAGTTGGCTTAAAGCTCAACATTCAGAAAACGAAGATCATCACACCTCATCCCATCACTTCATGAGAAATAGATGGGGAAACAGTGGAAACAGTGTCAGGCTTTATTTTTTTGGGCTCCAAAATCAGTGCAGATGGTGATTGCAGCCATGAAATTAAAAGACGCTTACTCCTTGGAAGAAAAGTTATGACCAACATAGATAGCATATTCAAAAGCAGAGACATTACTTTGCTGACTAAGGTCCGTCTAGTCAAGGCTATGGTTTTTCTTGTGGTCATGTATGGATGTGAGAGTTGGGCTGTGAAGAAGGCTGAGCACTGAAGAATTGATGCTTTGGAACTGTAGTGTTGGAGAAGACTCTTGAGAGTCCCTTGGACTGCAAGGAGATCCAACCAGTCCATTCTGAAGGAGATCAGCCCTGGGATTTCTTTGGAAGAGATGATGCTAAAGCTGAAACTCCAGTACTTTGGCCACCTCATGCAAAGAGTTGACTCATTGGAAAAGACTTTGATGCTGGGAGGGATTGGGGCTGGACGAGAAGGGGACGATCGAGGATGAGATGGCTGGATGGCATCACTGACTCGATGGATGTGAGTCTGAGTGAACTCTGGGAGTTGGTGATGGACAGGGAGGCCTGGTGTGCTGTGATTCATGGGGTTGCAAAGAGTCGGACGCGACTGTACTGAACTGAACGGATGTTGGCAGTTTGAACTCTGGTTTCCCTGCCTTTTCTAAATCCAGCTTGAACATCTGGAAGTTCACGGTTCATGTCCTGTTGAAACCTGGCTTGGGAAAATTCTGAGCATCACTTTTCTGGCGTGTGAGATGAGTGCAGCTGTGCGGTAGCTCCCTTGCTAAGACTAGCGGAGGGCACTCTCCGCCCCCTTCTGATGTCTGTGTCACAAGCTTCCTCTGTCCCTTTTTATACTTTAATAAAACCCTGCTACACAGAAGCTCTTGAGTGATCAAGCCTGGTCCCTGGTCCTGAAGCTAAATCTTCTTCAGAGATCATGAATCCGACATCATTCTCTGTAAGTTATCAATATCAGGGTGGCTGCTGTACCTCTGGGCATCATGTCTGTGTTTTAGAGGGGGAAGAAGATAGAAGCAAAAAGCCTGCTCCAGCTGTATCTGTTTTCCTTTTATCAAGCGAAACCCTGGTTCTGCCACCTCAGTGTCTTGTGACTTTGTGTGAATTAGTTACGTTTCAGTGGCTAATCTATATTAGGCGTTAACTCTGTGATGGTATTGCTAGTTTTTTATTTTTTGAGAGGTAATTAAAAATGGTAATTAATGTAAAGTGCTTGGCACAGTACATAACTCACAGTAACCACTCAGTGCACGTATGTTATTATTTTGAACTGTTATAGGGAACTTTGTATTTTTAATATTTGTATTTTTATGTGATTATCTCACGGTAGTCACTCGGTGCTTCCCTGGTGGCTCAGACGGTAAAGAATCCGCCTGCAAAGCGGGGCCCCTGGGTTCGATCCCTGGGTTGGGAAGATCTCTGGGAGGAGGGGATGGCAGCCCACTCCAGTGTTCTTGCCTGGAGAATCCGCATGGACAGGGGAGCCTGGTGGGCTACGGTCCACGGGGCAAAGAGTCGGACATGACTGAGCGACTTAGCATAGCACAACACAGTCACTCAGTACATGTATGTTGTTATTGTCCTATATTTTTATCATTATTATTTATTTTATTTTGTATTACATTAAAAAAATAGCACAGAAATATATAGAGTAAAAAGTTTCTCCCAACTACTATTAAATGATTGATTTGCAGTTATATTATTTATTGCTGTGTAACAAATGATCTCCAAACCTTGCAGCTTAAAACAGTCATACAGTTTCTGTGAGTCAGAGGTTTAGAAACAGATTGACTAGACAGTTCTGGGTCAGGGTCTCTCGTGAGGTTCCATTTAAGATGTGGGCTGGGGTTACAGTTGTCTGAAGGCTTCACTGGGGCTGGAGGCCCTGCTTCCAGGGCTGCTTGGGTGGCTGACAATTTGGTGCTGAGGACTGGTGGGAAGCCTCAGCTCCTCTCCAAGTAGGTCTGGCACAGAGCTGCTTAAGGATCCTCATGACATGGAGGCTGGTTTTCCTCAGATGAGCGATGTGAGGGAAGCCACACAGTGCTTACTGACCTGGGCTTGGGATTCACGTGTGCTATTTCTGCTGAACTCTGCGGGGCCCCAGAGCAGCTTTAATTTATTGTGGGGGATCATCTGTCTTGTTTGGCTTTTGGATGGATTTGTTCATGAAGGGAGAGGGGTTCATTTTGATGGATGTTGGTAGCTTATATTTTCTTTTCACTTTCGTTAATCTTAAGCTATCTCTTTGTCTAATTTTTGTATTCTATAAATTGTAAAAAGAAACCTATGAAAAATAGGTTGTTTAAACCATTTACCTGAAAATTTGAAAGCCCTTCTAAATGTATGCATAAACATAGTTAATTCTGTCATATTATTCATAACAGTAAACTTCAAGAACACAAATAGATCATCCAGTGTTTCTCAAAGCTTTTGAATAATGCTATTACTGGAGAAAGCAAAAAGAAATTCGTTTCGTTGTCTAATAAGTTTTGGGAAGGCCATACATTGGTTACATATCTTTTTGATATTCATAATGCACAGTGACATGCTAACGCTCTGGGAATTTCATCATGTAATTGTCTCTTGCCTTGTTTAACCTGGTGTTTCTCAGGCTTACTTAATCATAGAGGCTTTCTGGTTAATACTGGTTTTGTAAATATGCCATAGTTGAGTGAAAATTTCTAATTCTTATGAAAGGTACAATGAACAGTGAGGCAGGAGAGATTATTTGCTACTTCCTAGTGTATTTGGGAATTTAAAAAAAAACTGTAAAGATGGTAATTTATTACCAGAAAGATGTGCATTTTGACTAATTTTTTATGGTGAAATTCACAAATTTTTCAGATACTTTAGCTCACTATGTAAAGAAACTTTAGAAAACCCAACTTAAATGTTAAATTATTAATGAAAATGTAAGGAAAGCATGAGGCTAGGAGTCAGTTAGTCTGATTAGAGATTTTGGCTGTGAATTAATTGTCTTCTGTTTCTCTGTAAGTAGGTGTGAAATAACTGATACATGTGACATGCCTGGTTCTTGTATGGATTGCAGGCGAATTCTGTACCATCTCAGCCATCAGGGAAGTCCCAAGGATTAGTTATATGATGGAAATGGAAATATTATATCTCTATAAGTGTATTCCTAATATTTATAGAAACTATTGATGCTTTTGGGCATTCCGACATATGCTGAAAGGCAGTAAGTGGAAGGGGGAGGACAAAACTTCAAAGGGAATAATTTTCAGTTCAGAATATTAAATAGCTGCCTGGAAATTGTAGTTGTTCCTCACAGAGTTTACTTTAATTCTTTTAATTGGCATGTTTAGAATTTTTATGACTATGGAAAGTCTTTATAGTCTTTGTTAACATACTAGTGTAAGATCTCCAAGCCCAGACCAGTCTCACTGTGAGATTATGGTATAATTTTTTCAGTCTTCCCAGGGTATTTCTGATTGTAGTATATATTACAGAATGCTAAGGATTAAAAATTTCTGTTCACATCTTCTAATTTCCTTGGATTCCATGCCTTCTCCATTTGATTCTACATTGTTGTCTAGCCCAGGGGCCCCCGACCTCTGGGATCTAATGCCTAATGGTCTGAGGTGGAGCTGATGTAATAGTGATAGAAATAAAGTGCACAATAAATGTGATGCTTTTGAATCATCCTGAGACTGTGTTGCCCGCAGCCCCACCCCTAGTCTAGTGGAGAAATAGTCTTCCACGGAACCAGTCCCCGTTGACAGAAAGACTGAGGAGCACTCTCATCAGTGGGTGTTCCTTTTCTCTCGCCTTCGATATAATGAATTGAGCTTTTTTTTTTAGATTTATTTTAAGCCTTAGGATTATTAAAGACATACAGTAAAATTCATTCTTTTAGATGTATTGTTTTATTTGACAGATGGATATATTTTGGGTATCCAATACGATAATCAAGATATTGAAAATTTTATCATCCCCAAAACATCCCTTTGTGTGTGTGTGTGTGTGTGTGTGTGTGTGTTGAATTGTCCCTCTATTCTCAGCCCCTGGCAACCAATGATCTAATGTCTTTCCCTATACTTCTTTCCTTTTTAGAGTGTCATATAAATGGAGTTAAACGTAGTTTCTATGTCCAGCTTCTTTGCCTTAATATAATGCTTTTGAGATTGATTGATATTGTTAATGTGTTGATTGTTGGTTCTTTATTATTGCTGATGAGTTTTCTGTTGTAGGGCTTCTCTATACAATATATATTCCCTATACAATATACTATTCTATTATATAGAATGTATATATATTGTATTATATAAATATATGCAATATATATTCTATTGTATTGTTGTACAATAGCTTGTTTCTCCATTTACTAGTTGATGGACATTTGAATCACAAGTTTTGGGTGATTATGAACACAACTAAATTTTCATGTATGGATCTTTTTTGGACAAATGCTTTTATGAAATGGATTGAGCTTTTGCTGGGGTCTTGACACTTCATTATTATATTGTTGACTGCCTACCTTATCTTCTTTTTTTTTTTTTCCTACCTTATCTTTTGGAGAGAGATTAAGATACTACAAGTGGTACTTCAGATTTCTTGCTTTTTGCACTGGGATATAGTAAAAAGTCAAGCTTATTTCCTTAATTTTTAAATTATGTAAATAATGAGTAATATTTAAACCTAATGATATGTATCCTAAGGATCCATTCATTAAATGTCAAACATAGTATGAAGATTAAAAAAGATAAAAAATATTTTTTGAAATGGTTCCTATTTTCTGGAATCATTTTCTATGCTATTTGAATGGAAAAGATTGATGGAAACTAGTTGAAGAAATGATTAAACCTTGTGATATGCAAAAATTATACATGATATGATTAAAATATTAGGTTAGATCATATGAAATTGTTGTCTTATAGTAAGAAACATTTGACTGGGCCACCCAGATTTATGATAGGCTAGAAAACTCAGAATGGTTCTTAGAAGAGATAGGTCTTAAATTGGGCCTTAAGAAAATGTTAAGTTATGGTTCTTTAAATGATACAAGAAAGTAGGAAGCCAATTGCAGAGAATAGCAAAGTTAATCTATTTTTCTAAAATGAGAAATTTCTTTTGTATTAGACTAAATATTCTGTAAATCCTAGGACCTGAATATATATTTTTAATATTATAGTTTTAGAAGGGACAAGGGAAAAAGCAGTGAATTGCTGAAACGAAAAAATTCTTAGCCCCCAACCCTTACCGTTGAGAGTGTTTTATAATTTATAATGAATCTTAAAATAGCAGATTTCATTGCCGGTACCTAATAGTGAGGATATGTTTTAGACTCTTACGTTGTGTGAAATTCTTTGGATGCTAAATGACGTTTTAAGGGTTGTAATTACTGTAATTCATAATGAACTTACTTTTTTTTTAACATTTATAGCATCTAGTTCACAAGAGTCTCTACTTCCATCAGTAGTAGTGAGAGAAACACCTTGCTGTCTGTACTTAGAGAAATTAATATTCCAAGAGGGAAATACTACTGTACAGGAATTTTTATCTGAGAGGAGACCTGACGTTATTAAAAGAAGTTTTATTATGTTATTGTAGTATCTGTGGTGTTGAATTTTGTGTCAGAATTGGGACTTTTTGTGTTCTGATCCTGAGGACTCCATTATTGATGACTCTGAGAAAGGCCTCAGTTATTACAGCTGCTTATGCCATCCTTCCTTCCCGTGTGTTTACTTTTGGCCTTGCTGTTGAACATGTAAGTGTCCTTCTCATAGTGTCCCCAGTGTCTCTCAGCCTCTCTTTGCATCTTCTGTTTCCTTCTTTCTCACTCTCCTGCCTTCTGGGACTTTGCTCAGCTGTCTTAGTTCCTTGATAGTTTACCTAACTCTATTTTTTAACCTGTTAAGTTTTAATTTCAATGACTGCTTATATTTTAGAAGTTCTGTTTATTGTTGTTATTTTTCAAATCTGCTGGGATATCTTCCCTCTTGTCCTTCCTAATCTTGTGTCATTTTTTCTTATTTTTTTTCTTGGAAAGTCTCAATTACATAACTTTGTAATTATTTATAATCGCATACAGTTGATAATTTTTTAGTTTGAAGTTCTTGAGTACTTCAGGTTATTAATAGCATGTCTACTGACTCATCTTTATGCTGTGTTGTTTTCTCTTGTGTTTTTTGATTTTGATTTGTGAGTTCATTGGAGAGAACGCAGCTTTTTCTAAGAGAATGTTAGAATGTTTCTAAGAGCCTGTGCCCTTCTAGGTTAAATTTATGTGTCTTTATGCTAGCCACTCTAGGAGTACCTTCATCATGGAACCACAATAAAAAATTTTTTTATTGTGAAGTGTATCAAACATGCCAAAGATACATGTGTAAAATATATAAATGTACATAAAATATAAATACATATACCTAACAGCAGATTAGTGATAGAACAGTATTAACATCTTGGAATCTTTTTATCCCAACCAGAAAAATTATCTATATCCTAATTTTGGTGTGAGCCATTCCTCCCCCCGCCCCCTTGTAAGAAATAGTTGTCATCTCTGTTTTTATCTTTCAACAGTTTTTTTGAGGGGGAGGCCATGCTGTGTGGCATGTGGGATCTTAGTTCCCTGACTAGGGATTGAACCTGGACCTCTTGCAGTGGAAGCACTGAGTCTTAATCACTGGACCTCCAAGAAAGGCCCTTAACAATACATGTTTTATTTTGACAGATTGAGTACCAATCACAGAACTATCCCTGTAAGGACAAGTGCAGTCTGTCTCTATTAAATGAAAGTGCTGAGAGGAGATAAGCTGAAGAGTTTCTCGGTCGTGGTCTGGCTTTTTAAAGAGTTCCTATCTGCCCTTACTGAAGTTTTTAGCACGAAGCGTCACAAGTGAACCCTAGGGAATGCAGAGGTGTGAGAGTCTGCGAGGGCTGCGGTCGCGTAATGCCAGAGACCGGGCGGCCGAGACAGAGACAGGGAGTGCCTAGGGAGGCCGTAGACGGTGCATGTGCTCTGCCCGGTTTCTGCCGTACCTGCTGCAGCTTTGAAAATTCAGCAAGTTTCCTGGGAAAACAGGTCTTTACTTTTAAGTATTAGAATTTTCTTGTATGATAGTCTTTCCAGTTTTGAAGAGAAAAATAATTAGTTTTGGTCTATATTTGTTTTTTGGCTGTTTGAAAATACAAGTGACTTAGCCTTAATCACTAAAAAGCGTAAAACCTTTTGTTAATAAAATCGTTGTGAAGAAAATAATCTTTGTGCCCAAATAAAGTTTTAATACAAAACTTGTGAAGGTTTATTTAGATTCTTTGACTAATATACTTTATAATTTCTATAATCTTGTACTCTAAACCATAACCTATACAAAGAATGTTATACCACCCTGAAGGTGGCTATAAAAATTGTTTATGAAGTTCAGGCAAAGACTAAAATATGTTGAAATGGAGAGTTTTGAAAAATGTTCTCTATAGCAATGGAGACCAAATCATGCTAAAATGCAGAAAAAGACTATACATCAGTTTCCAGGCTACATTATTCAAAAAAATACAACCATAAAAAAGGTAATAAGATTACATTTTCACATTTCATGGCTAGTAAAGTGCATTAGGCTGCTCAGATATTCATAACTTACTGTGACATTTGGGAAGATTACATTTTGTAGTGCACAGCCATTACTACAGCTCAGATAATAACTAGCCAGGGCCTGGACTTGGATTATGATCCCTGCCTTCGGAAACAAATTTGTGTTTTGAAGGTTGATCAGCTTCAGATAACTATTAAAAGGGTTAACATGACATACTGTAGACCCTGTGCGTGCTTTTTAGGTATAACAGACATGCATACATATAGTATATCAAATATGCCACATGTGTATGTACCAATTTCTGCCATCAATTTTCTCCTTGAAAGGCATATTTTACAATATTTAAAGCAATGGAGAAATACTTAACACACCTGTCTGGATACTGCTCTCACAGTATAAACTCAATTTAAAAGCTGCTGAAATATTTGGATGTTTTTTTGGAAATTACTTTTCAAAAATTAATTCTATAGCTTCTTGGAAGGGTGCATGTTGATGGTGATAAACACAGATCAAGATGAAAGGTTGATGTAAGTAATATTAAGGTGAAGGTAAGGCCGTTTAAGTTAGCTGCAGCTAGGTCTGTGGCCTATTGAGATCAGTGTGGAGGACATCCTCAAGTGTCTGTTGGCTCCAGTTTCTCCCCTCGCCCTCATTCTCCATGTGCTCAGTTGCCCTTGCAGAGGCAGTCACCACTTAGTTTCTTGTGTATCGTTCTCAGGTCTATGTTTATATGTATATGTTTTATACTCAAATTGTAGCCTACTATTCACACTTTTCTCCATTTTGATTATCTCAGCTACACAGTGTATTTTAGAGATGTTTTTTTCTGTCAGAGCTGCCTGGTTATTTTCAATGACTGAATCATATTCCATTGAAACACGATGTTACTGACTTGATCATGTCTTTTTGAGGGGTATTGTTTCTTCTGTTTTCTGTTGCATGCTAAATGAAGTTCTTATATCTAACATCATTACTTAAATGTACCTGTGGAATAAATTTCTAGTTGTTAAGGTATCCATTGGTGTCTGGCTTCTGTTTAGCATAATTCTTTCTGAGATGGATTCATTAGTTCCATTGCCAAATACTTATCTCAGTTATAGCCGTTTTTAGTTTTCCTCATTATCGTCTGAGAATAATTGGAATTTAAGCCCCCTGTTCTGATATTTATACATGTTGCTGCCTTTGCACTAAATGTGACTTTTGTATCTCCAGAAATACATCAAGTGATAGTGGTGATAGTACATCTTAGTCTTAGTTGTGACTTTCATGAAAGTCATTCCAATTTTCCTTTTGGGGCATAATGCTGACATTTTAGGTATATTTTATTACTAAAGGAAGTCTTTAAAATTAATGAACACAGAAATTTTGGTGGAAATAGAAGATGACAATTTATCTATGCCACAGTATTTATGGTTCCAGGTAAGATCCATTAATGGATGCTTAAAAGTATGATGAGAAACAATCTGTTTGTGTAGTCTTGAAGTATTCTCCATAAGAAAGCTTAATAATGTGAAAATGAAAGATAATAACTTTAAAACAGAAAAAATCTGACAGATACTTGAGCATGAGATCAGTCTCACTTCACCAATCGTGGGACGTACTGACATCAGATACCATCTGAATGATACAGCAATCAGGTATCATTTGAGGTAGTAACACACTGAGAGGGACACATGTCATCTCTGTAGAGTATTTTTTACCAAAAATACACAGCTTGAATTTAAACGTGAAAAATCATTCACATGATAAGACAGTCTTTAAAATAGCTGGCAAATCCACTTCAAAAGTGTCAGCATCGTGGAAGTCAAAGAATGCCTGTGTAACTTGCCACAGTTTGGAGAGGACTGAGGAGATGCCGATGCTGGATCAGAAAAAGGATATTAGTGTGACAAGCCTTGCTGTTTGAGTAAGATCTGTAGTACTGTACCTGGTTTTAATGATTGTACTATGATGATACAACATATTCACATTAGGGTATGCAGGAACTGTATACTGTTCTGCAATTTTTTGAAAGTCTGAAATTATTTCAGAATAAAATTAAGGACACATCAAGCGAAAAAAAAATCACGAATAATAATCATAAAACCAAAACAATCCCTATTAGGAGTTCTCTTGTAGCTTACAGAATTGTGGGGTCGCCCTAGGGAACCAAGCATGTGTACTTTGTAGCTGGGACCATGTTGCTAGAGCTAGGTCCTGCTATATAACTAGGACCATGGGATTGGCCCATTGACACCAAGGGAGCACAAACACGGTTGTCATCCCCTATGTCACCTGTTGCTACTGACGATGCAAAGAATCGTACATGAAAATCTCTGCCATAGCTTTCCTGGAAGAACCAAAAGCGTTTAACACTGTGCTTGCCGAGAATGCTCATCCCCTTGCATGCGGATACTGCCTCTTGATTTTCATTTTTCCGTTCTTTCTTTTCCATGCTATGGTGTATCTTTCACAGAACATGGGATGTGTATTCATTCCTGGCTGTAGGGAGTTTTAATTGATTCCCTAATTCTGAATGTTTTTTGCTTTTCCGAAGTAAACTCTGGTCACGTCTGTTATTTTTTGCATGAGATTTTGTTTTGTGCAGTTCACTTTCTTGTAATTCTTTCCTACTTTTTGAGTTTAGTAAAACATAATGAAAACTGCATAAAAAAGAAGTGTTCAGAAGGACTGGAGTGTAGGTGAATCATATATGTAACTATTCTTTAAAATATAGAGATCTGTAAAAAAAGATAGGCCTGGGAATTCCCTGGCAGTCTAAGGACTCTGTGTTTTCACTGCTGAGGGCGTGGGTTTAATCCCTGGTTGAGGACTAAGATCCCATGAGCTGCATGGCATGGCCCAAAAAAAAAGTCTGCAAAGGTAATTCTAAAAGTATTTTATTTCGTTTAAACAGTTGGGGTTTGTTAAAATTAAAAAAGACTTTGTAGGAGAATACTGTGGGTGACATGGCAAGGTAGGAATAGGTCTCAGTACACTTTACTCTGGATGGATTTTCTAATAGCAATCTTAAATAACATTTTTTTGATTATTGGCTTTGAGTGTGTGTGAAGTTTATGTTTAAATTTTCCTCATTATTGATAGGAGGGATCAAAATGGATAGGTATATATAATAAACCAGGAATTTGACAAGTATAAACTACAAGTTTTGTGTCCATTTTGAGCCTTTTTCAGCTTTTCATTTTTGTTGCGAGCTCATACCTTATATGGGTAGCAAAGGATGAATTGCTATGAGTAGCTTACAGTGTTAATTGCTCAATCGTGTCCAACCCTTTGAGACCCATGGTCTGTAGCCTGCCAAGCTCCACTGTCCATGGAATTCTCCAGGCAAGAATAGTGCGTAGCTTACAGATTACCTAATTCATAGATGAAACATTGAATTAGAAGCAGTTACAGAACTAAGTTAGATCTTCATTGAGGCTTTGCTTGTGGCTCAGATGGTAAAGAATCTGCCTGCAGTGAAAAAGACCCAGGTTTAATCTGTGGGTCGGGAAGATCCCCTGGAGGAGGAGATGACAACCCACTCCAGTATTCTTGTCTGGAGAACTGCATGGAGAGGGGAGATTGGCGGGTTATATCCACGGGGTCACAGAGAGTGGTGTCAACTGAGATCTTCATCAGTGTCAGTAGGTACTGATTTACCTAAGACATCCTGTGTTTTTGTTGAAAATATTTCTATTTTTATATTCAAAGTCTTGATTGACTGTGCTATCTTAACATGAAGATTTCTTCCGAAGCTTGATTTTTTAGAGCTGTGTATATGTGTTTTAAAGATCTTTTAAAAGATTCACGTCAATGTATGGCAAAAACCACTATAATATTGTAAAGTAATTAGGTTCCAATTAAAATAAATTTAAAATTAAAAAAAGATCTTTTTATTGTTGTAAGGGGTAGAGAAGAATATATATGGGTAGTTACTGCCAAACTAAAGCTTTGTAATGTACTCTAGTTACAGTGAAGAAATGCTAATGCTTTTAATGTATTTTTTCTTTCCACCTTCCCTGTCGCCCCCTGAAGTTGGTAGGAGGGCAGTTTGATTTAGAAATGAATTTCATTATTCAAGAAGGTGAGAGTATCATCTGCATGGTGGACCTACTGGAAAAATGTGATGTTACTTGCCAAGCAGAAGTCTGGAGCATGTTTACAGCCATTCTGAAGAAAAGTATACGAAATCTTCAAATCTGCACTGAAGTAGGCCTTGTTGAAAAAGTGCTTGGGAGAATTGAAAAAGTTGACAATATGATTGCAGGTATGACTTTCTATAATACAGTGGTTGTGAGGAAATGAAGTTTGATTATAAGTACTGTAGTTTTCTTCTTTAGTAATATCTAAGAGACACTGAGCATGTGACATGTACCTGGAACTTTATCGTCTAAACTCTTAAGCAAGCACTGTATATTTTAATTCTTCAAGAAATAGATGTAGCTTAATTATCTTATTTGTTGCTTTCTTTGTTTCCAGATCTTTTAGTTGACATGTTGGGAGTGCTGGCTAGCTACAACTTGACAGTTCGAGAACTGAAGCTATTCTTCAGTAAACTTCAAGGAGATAAAGGACGATGGGTAAACTTAAATATTCTTTGACATTTGAAAATATTCCCCTCCCCAAACATTTTAGTGGCTTTTAAGCAATTGATATTGCTGCGCAAGGGTTGAATGTCAAATTGAGTAGACGAGGTCATTAGAGTAGCATTTTGACTTACAGGGCTGATTTTGCTATCACATGGCCCAGTTGTGGACTAAGAGAACTGAGTGTTCCAAGAAGGTTCGTAATTTGGTCCTTCTTTGAATGATTAATAGTTCAAATATACATTCAACATTTACTAGAGGAAAAGGCTAAGGACAGAGAAATTAAAATGTTGGGTTGCAGCACCTAGCTTTTCTATCAATCTGAGTAGTTTTAAGTGTGGCCCTTAAACTTGAACAACCCACTCAGTGAACCAAAAGCCATGTTGTTTATTGGATCTCCTCTCCTTAGGTGCATTTTCATGGTCCTTTGCAAGAGATAGAATTGGTCAGTTCAGTACAGTAGCTCAGTTGTGTCTGACTCTTTGCGACCCCGGGGACTGCAGTATGCCTGGCTTCCCTCTCCATCACCAACTCCCTGAGCTTACTCAAACTCATGTCCAATGAGTCGGTGATGCCATCCAACATCTCATCCTCTGTTGTCTCCTTCTGCTCCCACCTTCAATCTTCCCCAGCATCAGGGTCTTTTCCAGTGAGTCAGTTCTTCACATAAGGTGGCCAAAGTATTGGAGTTTCAGCTTCAGAATCAGTCCTTCCAATGAATATTTAGGACTGATTTCCTTTAGGATGGACTGGTTGGATCTCCTTGTGGTCCAAGGGACTCTCAAGAGTCTTCTCCAACACCACAGTTCAAAAGCATCAATTCTTCGGTGCTCAGCTTTCTTTATAGTCCAACTCTTACATCCATACATGACTACTGGAAAAACCAAAGCTTTTACTAGATGGACCTTTGTTGGCAAAGTAATGTCTCCACTTTTTAATATGCTGTCTATGTTGGTCATAACTTTTCTTCCAAGGAGCAAGCATCTTTTAATTTCATGGCTGCAGTCACCATCTGCGGTGGTTTTGGAGCTGAAGAAATAAACTCTGTCACTTTCAAATGTTTCCCCATCTATTAGTCATGAAGTGATGGGCCTGGATGCCATGATCTTTGTTTTCTGAATGTTGAGCTTTAAGCCAACTTTTTCACTCTCCTCTTTCACTTTCATCAAGAGGCTCTTTATCTTCTTCGCTTTCTGCCATAAGGGTTGTGTCATCTGCAAATCTGAGGTTATTGATATTTCTCCCAGCAATCTTGATTCCAGCTTGTGCTTCCTCCAGCCCAGCATTTCTCATGATGTACTCTGCATAGAGGTTAAATAAGCAGGGTGACAATATACAGCCTTGACATACTCCTTTTCCTATTTGGGACCAGTCTGTTGTTCCATGTCCAGTTCTAACTGTTGCTTCCTGACCTGCATACAGATTTCTCAGGAGGCAGGTCAAGTGGTCTGGTATTCCCATCTCTTTCAGAATTTTCCAGTTTGTTGTGATCCACACAGTCAAAGGCTTTGGTATAGTCAATAAAGCAGAAATAGATGTTTTTCTGGAACTCTCTTGCTCTTTCAATGATTGAATGGATGTTAGCAATTTGATCTCTGGTTTCTCTGCCTTTTCTAAATCCAGTTTGAACATCTGGAAGATCTCGGTTCACGTATTGTTGAAGCCTGGCTTGGAGAATTTTGAACTCCAGGTGCCTCATCAACCTGTTTGTTTACCGTTTACTTCCCTTGGGAAATACTAGTAAATATTTTCTCCATTTTTGTTGCATTTCTAGGCTTATTATAGAGCTCTTTAGAAATCGTTCCCTACAGCAGCTTCCTCAGCCTGTTGATCCGTAATCCAGTTCTGTTTGAGTATATCTAAGTTTGTGCTCTGCCATTATACAGTATTATATTAAAATGATTAGACTCTCTAGCTTCTTTGTATCAAACTTTAGTTCTCTGCTTGCCGTTAAGGTTTTTTTAAATCACTAATTTGAAGTGATTTTATTATGTTTCTTGGTGAAGTTTACCTTGTATTTATTCTTACTAGGTGTTCTTGCATCTGTGGGATTATAATTTTCATCCAGTTTGGAAACATTTTGGTCATTATTTCTCCAAATAGCATTTTTTTGCCCTCTCCCACTCCTTCTGGGACTCTCATTACATGTTGGTTAATCTTCTCTGTATTGTGCCTTAGGTCACTAAGATCTAATCACTTTTTTTTTTTAAGTGTTTTCTCTTTGTGCTTCATTTTAAATTGCTTTTATTGCTGTATTTTTAAGATCTTTTCTTCTACAGTTTCGTTACTATCCATTAAACTTTTCAGCTTTCAGATACTTTTAATGTCTCTAAATTCTATTTGTTTCTTCTTAAAATAGCTTTCATTTTTTCCCCTCATTCATATTTTTTCTGTAAATCTTTGGAAATATATAACATATTAATAGCTGCTTTAATGTTCTTACTCAGTAATTCTGTCATCTTTGTATTTTCTAGGTCCGCTTTTTATTTGCTCATTATGCTTTTAGTTATAGGTCCTGTTTTCTAGTTTCCTTATGTTAGTGATTTTAGACATAGTGATGTTAGTCATAGCTCGTGGTGACCAAGCGCCTGTTGCTGGATTTTGTTACGGTTCTTATAGGATAGTTACACTGTTGTTTGCAGGCAGATCAGTTGCTTGTGGTCCTTGCCATCAGGCTGTCCGTCCAGGGGCTCAGTCGTGGCCCCCTCTTTGTGACCCCATGGACTGCAGCACGCCAGCAGTCCTTTCAGGCTGCTTTAAAGTTGTTTTGGGCCACGTCTAGAGTGGCTGTTGCTCTCAGGCAAAGTCTGCCTTACTATTCTGGCCTCACTTTTGTAGAGTCTCTGTGGATGACCCTGAGTCTCAGACACAAGGCAAGAGGTAGTATAAGCCTGTGCTTATACTCACAGTGCTGGTGAGCTCTCAGTGATTCCTGGCTCTGTATTAGCTCTGGGAGTTCTTTGACTGATGGCTGTTAAAACCTCACCTTGTGGAGTTTTAAGGTAGGAATGCACAGTTTGGTATTACGTCAAAGGGTCAGTGAAGACTGCTAGAGTCTCTTCTTTGCCTTGGCCCTTCCTCTGTAGTATTCTGTCTGACGGTTCTATCCTCCTCAGACTACCCGTTCTCCAGTTTCTGCCTCATTGACTCAATGAGACTTTTAAGTTCTGTGCAGTGATCTGTGATATGGAGATTGACTCCAACTGAAAAGTCTGGGAATATCATGGCTTGTTTTCTTTCCCTTTCTCAAGGATCGCAGTCTTGAGCTGCCTCTTTTCCATGTCTGAAAACAGTTTTAGTTTCGTACATTTTGTCCAGTTTTCTAGTTGGTTATTGTAGGTCCTGTTGCTGTGTCATGTTCAGAAGAATACTGGTTTATGTTCAAATAATTTATTCTGAATATATAATTAAAATATTTTTGTTATGTTGGTGTATAGAGAAAACTATAAGAAAATAGCAAAGAATACGAACAGATATTTATTTTCAGGGATAGAAACCCCATAATCAAATATATGCTAAATCACTAATAATTAGAGATGTTCTGATTAAAACAATATTGATATGTGATATCAGTAGTATCAAGAATTATAAATTGGAAAATAGCAAGTATAAGTGGGGGACAGAGTTATTTTTAATCTCTGAGGATGTTCAGAAGCATTATTTTTGATGGCAGTGAATTGTCGACATGTATGTTTATCTTAGGAGAGTAGCTAGGTGAGTGTATTGGATGCATGTATAGATTATTATATAGCAGGTAGAATTAACGCATAGAGTAAAATGGACTTCCCAGGTGGCTCTAGTGCCTACCAGTGAAGGAGACATAAGAGATGTGGGTTTGATCCCTGGGTTGGGAAGGTCCTCTGGAGGAGAGCATGGCAACCCACTCCAGTATTGTTGCCTGGAGAAACCCATGGACAGAGGAACCTGATGGGCTGTGGATCATAGCCCATAGCCCTTGGTGGGCTAAGGGTCACAAAGAATTGGATATGACTGAAGCAACTTAGCTCATCGAGTAAAATGAATAGATATCAAAAAGCGGGAAGAAAGTGAAAAATAGAATGATATATCTAACCCAGTCAGTTCAGTTGCTTGGTCGTGTCTGTCTCTTTGTGACCCCATGGACTGGAGCACACCAGGCTTCCCTGTCCATCACCAACTCCCGGAGCCTGCTCAAAGTCAGGTCCATCAAGTTGGTGATGTCTTCCAACCATCTCATCCTCTGTTGTCCTCTTCTCCTTCTGTCTTCAATCTTTCCCAGCATCAGGACTTTTCCAGTGAGTCAGTTCTTTGCATTGGGTGGTCAAAGTATTGGAATCAGCTTCAACATCAGTCCTTCCAATGAATATTCAGGACTGATTTCCTTTAAGATGGACTGGTTGGATCTCATTGCAGTCTAAGGGCTCTCAAGAGTCTTCTCCAAGACCACAGTTCAAAAGCATCAATTCTTCTGCGCTCAGCTTTCATTACAGTCCAACTCTTACATCCATACATGACTCCTGGAAAAACCAAAGATATGATTGGATGGACCTTTTTTGGCAAAGTAATGAATGTCTCTGCTCTTTAATATGCTGTCTATGTTGGTCATAACTTTTCTTCCAAGGAGCAAGTAATTTCATGGCTGCAGTCACCACCTGCAGTGATTTTGATGCCCAAGAAAATAAAGTCTGTCACTGTTTCCCCATCTATCTGCCATGAAGTGATAGGACCGGATGCCATGATCTTCGTTTTTTGAATGTTGAGTTTTAAGCTAGCTTTTACATTTTCCTCTTTTACTTTCATCAAGAGGCTCTTTAGTTCCTCTTGGCTTTCTGCCATAATGATGTTGTCATCTGCGTATCCAAGATTATTGATATTTCTCCCGGCAGTCTTGATTCCAGCTTATACTTCATCTAGTCTGGCATTTTGCATGATGTAATCTGTATAGAAGTTACATAAGCAAGGTGACAATATACAGTCTTGACTATATATTGATTATATTTAAAATTAAAGTATAATTTTAGTTCAGTTTATTTCAGTCGCTCAGTCGTGTCTGACTCTTTGCAACCCCATGAGCCACAGCACTCCAGGCTTCCCTGTCCATTAGCAACTTCCGGAGTTTACCCAAACTCATGTTCATTGAGCCGATGATGCCATCCAATCATCTCATCCTTTGTCATCCCCTTCTCCTCCTGCCTTCAGTCTTTTCCAGCATCAGGGTCTTTTCAAATGAGTCAGCTGTTCGCATCAGGTGGCCAAAGTATTGGAGTTTCAGCTTTAGCATCAGTCCTTCCAATGAACACCCAGGACTGATCTCCTCTAGGATGGACTGGCTGGACCTCCTTAAAGTCCAAGGGACTCTCAAGAGTCTCCTTCAACATCACAGTTCAAAAGCATCAATTCTTCGGTGCTCAGCTTTCTTTATAGTCCAACTCTCACATCCATACATGACCACTGGAAAAACCATAGCCTTGACTAGATGGACCTTTGTTGGCAAAGTAATGTCTCTGCTTTTTAATATGCTGTCTAGGTTGGTCATAACTTTCCTTCCAAGGAGTCAGCGTCTTTTAATTTCATGGCTGCACTCACCTTCTGCAGTGATTTTGGAGCCCTCCGAAATAAAATCAGCCACTGTTTCCATTGTTTCCCCATCTATTTGCCATGAAGTGATGGGACCACATGCCATGATCTTAGTTTTCTGAATGTTGATCTTTACGCCAACTTTTTTACTCTCCTCTTTCACTTTCATCAAGAGGCTCTTTAGATCTTCTTCACTTTCTGCCATAAGGGTGGTATCATCTGCATTGCTGAGGTTATTGACATTTCTCCCAGCCATCTTGATTCCAGCTTGTGCTTCCTCCAGCCCAGCGTTTCTCATGATGTACTCTGCATAGAAGTTAAACAATCAGGATGACAGTATACAGCCTTGACGTACTCCTTTTCCTATTTGGAACCAGTCTGTTGTTTCATATCCAGTTCTAACTGTTGCTTCCTAACCTGCATATAGATTTCTCAAGAGGCAGGTCAGGTGGTCTGGTATTCCCATATCTTTCAGAATTATACTTAAAATTTAAGTACAGATTATACTTAAAATTTAAAAGATGTTGGGTTAGACATATATTATCTAATATATAGTATCTAATATGTATAACCCAACATCTTTTAAATTTTAAGTATACTCACACAGATACGCATTTTTGAAGGTCAACATATAAAACGATTAAGCAGGATTTCCCTGGTGATGCAGTGATTTAGAATCTACCTTGCAATGTTGGGATCCCACATTTTGAAGAGCAACTAGTTCTGTGTACTGCAGCTATTACAGAAAATCTGTGTTACATTGAAAGATCCTGCAGGACGCCTGATGCAGCCAAATAAATAAATATTAAAAAAAAACAGGTTAAACACATTGAGGTTAAGGGTATAGTTATAGGGGATAGGGCTTCCCTGGTGGCTCAGAGGTTAAAGCGTCTGCCTGCAAAGCGGGAGACCTGGGTTCGATCCCTGGGTTGGGAAGATCCCCTGGAGAAGTAAATGGCAACTCACCCCAGTATTCTTGCCTGGAGAATCCCATGGACGGAGGAGTCTGGTGGGCTACAGTCCACAGGGTTGCAAAGAGTCAGACACAACTGAGCGAGTGACTTGACTTAACTTATAGGCAATAGAGGGAAAAAATAATGAACTATTAATAAAACAAAGCAGGGCTTTTTCAGTTATTATGTAGCTTTGGTATTACATTAATGCAGTGAAAAATCCCTGTATTTAAATGTGTGTGTGCCTTTTTGATTATTACTTCAGCATAGATTTTTACATATGAACTAGTGTATCAGTTTCCAATGATTCTTGAAATATGAATACTAAAATTATTTTCTGAGAGGCTTTCCTAGTATACAGCCCCCCTAGCAGCATCTGTGGAGTAAAGTGCTACTCTTGTGTCCTTTTTAATAGGTTGATAAAAAAGGAAAATTTGAGGAGTGATTTCTGTAGATGAAACTGTTGCAATATTATATTTTTATTTTTGACTGTAGATTATTTTTGGTAATTTCATTTTAGAATTTACTTAACACAATGTGATTATAGTAACTTATTACACTTTTATAATTGAACAGTGTGGTTAAGTGAAAAGTTCTTGATCAAGCTTATTAATGCCACTTGCCACTTAGCTTTTGGATGAAAGATTGCCAAACTGTTTTAGTTAGGTTTCTTTTGGCTGTGCTGGGTGGGTCTTTGTTGCCGCTCGGGCTTTTCTCTGGTTCTGGCGAGCAGGGTTCTCATTGCCGTGGCTTCTCTTGTTGGGGAGCACAGGCTCTTAGGTGGTGGGGCTTCAGTAGTTGTGGTACGTGGCCTCAGTAATTGTGGCGCACGGGCTTAGTTGCTCTGTGGCATGTGGAATCTTCCCAGATCAGGGATCAAACCCATGTCTTCTGCATTGGCAGGCAGAGTCTTTACCGCTGGGCCACCAGGGAAACCCCTAGATAGTTATTCATGATAATTTAGACCAGGTGCCCAATAAGATGAAGGCAAGACTGTGATTTCATTTGTAGTTTGACACTGTTTTGAACTTTAACTTTTAAGAGGAATGCACTACACATTATTCTATTTGCTTGCAAACTGATTTAAATTACTATCTTGTCCTTTGCTTTTCCTTGTAAATGTAAATACACCTTTTTGTTTTAGCTGTTGGTTGTTGAATGTATTAGAGGAGACTTGTGGATCATAGAGTCATTAATCAAACAAATGTAATGTTACAACTTTTATACATGCTCCATCGTAGAAACATGTTGTAGAATGATATATGGTAGGGAGATTTGATCTGTTTTCAGAGGTCAGGACAGAGTGCCCTGTGAAGTGACCATTAAGATGAGCTTAAAGGTTGGGTGGATTTCTTTAGTTAAGGCAGGGGAGGGCTGGGAGTGGTAAATAGTCTTCATGAGAACATTTTAAGGAGAATAGTTTGTGCTCAGGCTCTGTTAGGGGAAAAAGTCATTATAGATGGAGTGCAGTTAAGGATCTTTTGGGTCATGTTAAGGATTCTGGTCTTTTCTTTTAAAGGATCTTTTGGGTCATGTTAAGGATTCTGGTCTTTTCTTTTAAAGGATCTTTTGGGTCATGTTAAGAATTCTGGTCTTTTCTTTTAAAGGCAGTGAGAAGCTACTGGAGAGATAGAGTTATATAAAGTTGAAAGTGTAGTGATTAAAAGCTTGGACTCTGGAATCACTGAGTTCTCATCCCACTTGCTACCTGTATGACCTTGGATATGTTCCTCTGCCTCTAGTTCCTCCTTTGTAAAATGGGATGATAATAACCCCTAGCGTGGTTATGAGGCTAAAATATTTTACTGTTTTTAAAGTGCCTTGAACAATGGGACTTGATGAGCATTATTTTTTGGTGAGATTAAAAAGTGTTTTAAAAAGGGATGAGAGGTGGGATGATGTAGTTTGTAATTTTAAAAGGTCGTTTTTGCTGCAGTGTGGGAGTGCTTTGTGTCAAATGCTGCCGGCTCATATTTTTCTAGCACCTTCCACAGAACAGTGGCCTAGAGTGTGTTATTTCTTTAAGATAGTTGAAAATACCCGTTTTTGGATATTATATATGCTTTTTTAGCTTATGGAATTATTATTTTGGGGTATATTCAAGTATGTCTATATTAAAAGCATGTATTTTTGATGGTGAGTAATGTGGCTAATGAATGGCTGATTATTTTCATAGCCTCCGCATGCTGGAAAGTTGCTGTCTGTGTTAAAGCACATGCCACAGAAGTATGGTCCTGATGCCTTTTTCAACTTTCCAGGAAAGAGCGCTGCAGTAAGTAGATCTTAATGAGGAAATCATCTGAAGCCCTTCCCTTTGCCTCCTGAAAGTCTGGCCCTGTAAGCACTCTTGACAGGTTCTGTGTTGGGTGAAAACTGTGTACAGCCTAACTCAATCCTTAAAACAGTACTGCCTGTTCCTTTGTCCTGACTGTTTTAGAGGGGAAGAAACAGGGGCTTTAAGAAACTAAGAAAGCTGCGCATTCACCCCTTGGGGTCTCAATGGAATAAGAACCCAATTCTTTTCAACATAAGCCATGTTTTCTTATGAATTTTTATCTCTGCATTCTGAAGTAGAAATTTATGTATAGCACTTTCACTTTCATCTTTCTTTAGTGTTATATTTCCTTAGTTCTGTTTCTTTTGCACCTGATGTGTAAGTTGAGAGTAACAGAAACTTTCTAGGCAAGTTTTTCTGACTTGTGAGTTTCCATATTGTATCAGTCTCAGCATTCTTGTAAACTGTTAGTCACTTTACACATAAGACAGTTAATGTGTGGCAGTAATATCTGTAGTGTTTCAAAATATAATATGATTATATTATATAATATATATAATATATATCTGTTATTTATGGAAGCTTTTTCACATCCTCTTTATTACATTGATCTGCCTGTTAGAAGCAAGTGTTTTAAAGTTATCTTTTATTCATTTTTTATTTTTGTTCTCATAATATCCTACCTTTTATGGCCTCTGTGTAGCCAGGCAATATCTGCAGAAAGAAGAGAGTGTTTTAAAAGAACATTTATGATACTTGAGTGTTTCACAAACATTGAACAGTTTTCTTTGGAAGGTTTTATCACTCATGTTATTTTTTCTTTTTAATTTTTCTTAAATAGCTATTTTAGATTTGAAGCTTTCCAGAATAGTTTGCTCACTTGGCTTTGAGTTTATCATTTGTCTCCCAGCATAAAAAAGTATTCTTAGGAGACAGAAGTATTCTTATTAGAGAAACCTTTTTTAATGCATATTTTAAGTTTATTATTTATGTTTCTTTGAGATTGTTACATGTCCATTACATTTTCTTGTATGCATCTTGAAATTCGGCCAGTTGAACTACACAACTTTTGGAGCTTTCAGAGAATAGATGTTTTAAATATATTCATTGACTCATTTTTTTCCCCCTTAAACATAGCTTTTAAAGGGAAGTTACTCATGGGTAAATTATTTTTACCAAGCTTTCACATCCTCTACTTTCATGTTTGATTGGGACAGAACATATGTATACAAAGAGTATGTGTTATTTTTTTCTTTAATGCAACATTCATTTTAAATCAGCCTTTTGAAGTCTCAATAGTGTTATTAGATAGATTTGGCTCTATGATGTTTTTCATGTTTTATGAAATATCTTATAAAAAATATGTGTATATATGATGTCAACCTAAAGGTATTTGTAAAGTGTTATAACAAGAAAAGCTTTTAGTATGATCTTTTTTTTTAACAGCTTTATTGAGTTACAATTCCCATATCATACATTTCTGTCATTTAAAGTGTACATACAGTGAATGGTTGTGTTCATCAGTTTGTGTAGCCATTATTACAATTAATTTTCAGTTCAGTTCAGTCGCTCAATTATGTCCAACTCTTTGTGACCCCATGAATCGCAGCACGCCAGGTCTCCCTGTCCATCACCATCTCCTGGAGTTCACTCAGACTCATGTCCATCGAGTCGGCGATGCCATCCAGCCATCTCATCCTCTGTCGTCCCCTTCTTCTCCTGCCCCCAATCCCTCCCAGCATCAGGTCTTTTCCAATGAGTCAACTCTTCGCATGAGGTGGCCAAACTACTGGAGTTTCAGCTTTAGCATCAGTCCTTCCAATGAACACCCAGGACTGATCTCCTTTAGAATGGACTGGCTGGATCTCCTTGCAGTCCAAGGGACTCTTGGGTCTTCTCCAACACCACGGTTCAAAAGCATCAATTCTTTGGCACTCAGCCTTCTTCACAGGCCAACTCTCACACCCATGCATGACCACTGGAGAAACATGTTCATTACCCTCAAAAGAAACGCTGCACGCATGAGCAGTCACTGCACCTTTCACTCCAGACTCCCTGCCTAGGCAACTACTGTTCTACTTTTTGTTTCTTTGAATTTGTCTATTTTGGGCAGTTCACGCAAATGGAATTATATGATGTCTGGAATTTTGTGATTGGCTTTTTGCACTTAACACTACTGGTTTTAAGAGCCATTAATGTTGTAGTATGTATCAGTGCTTCATTCCTTTTGTTGACTAATATTCTAATATAAGAATATACCACATTTTGTTTAATTATTTTTTAAATTTACTTTTTTAGTTGAGGATAATTAATTTTTTTGTTTTCTGTCAAACATCAACATGAGTCAGACATAGGTATACGTATATCCCTTCCCTTTTGAACTTCCCTCCTATCTCCGTCCACATCCCACCTAATTATTCTTTAATTAGTGGATAGTTGCATTCTACTTTTTGGAAATGCTCTATGGGCTTTTATTTGTAAGTTTTTATATGGACATATGTTTTCATTTCTCTTGGAAATGTAGTAGTAGAACTGCTGAGCCATGTTGTCTTATGTTCAACCATTTGAGGTACTCCCATATTGTTTTTCCAAAGTGACTCTATTTATTTTATAATGTTACCATCAGTTTAGGAGGTTTCTAGTTTCTCCACTTGCTTATCAACACTTGTTAATGTCTGTCTTTTTGACTATAGCCATCCAAGTCGGGTTAAGTAACATCTTGTTGAGATTTTGATTTGCATTTCCTAAGTTATGACCAACCTAGATAGCATATTGAAAAGCAGAGACATTACTTTGCCAACAAAGGTCCGTCTAGTCAAGGCCATGGTTTTTCCAGTAGTCATGTATGGATGTGAGAGTTGGACTGTGAAGAAAGCTGAGTGCTGAAGAATTGATGCTTTAGAACTGTGGTGTTGGAGAAGACTCTTGAGAGTCCCTTGGACTGCAAGGAGATCCAACCAGTCCATTCTGAAGGAGATCAGCCCTGGGATTTCTTTGGAAGGAATGATGCTAAAGCTGAAACTCCAGTACTCTGGCCACCTCATGTGAAGAGTTGACTCATTGGAAAAGACTTTGATGCTGGGAAGGGATTGGGGGCAGGAGGAGAAGGGGATGACAGAGGATGAGATGGCTGGATGGCATCACCAACTCGATGGACGTGAGTCTGAGTGAACTCCCGGAGATGGTGATGGACGGGGAGGCCTGATGTGCCGGTGTGCTGCGACTCATGGGGTCGCGAAGAGTTGGACATGACTGAGCGACTGAACTGAAGTGAATGACTGATGATGCTGAGCATCATTCCATGTTCTTATTGGCTATTTGCAGATGTTCTTTGGAACTGTGTCCATTCAGATATTTTGCCCATTTAAAAACTGTATTTGTCTATTTATTATTGGATTTGTAACAATCCTTTATATATTCTTCTGGATATAAGCTTCTTATCATAATTTTCAAAAATAAATAATTTTCAAATATTTTCTCCTGTTCTTTTGGGCTGTCACTTTCTTGATAGTATCCTTTAAAGCACAAAGGTTTTTAATTTTAATGAAGTCCAGTTCATGTATTTTTTTCTCTTGTACATAATTAAGAAGAATTTATCTATGTTAGGGTGATGAAGATTTATTTTTCCTTCTAAGAGTTTTCTAGTTTTAGCTTTCACATTTGTGGAATGTGAAATGTGATTGATTTGGGGTTAATTTTTTGTGTATCATATAAGGAAGTGGTCAACTTCATACTCTTGCATGTAAATACTAGTTTTCTCAGTGCATTTGTTCATTGAACTGTCTTGATACTCTTGTTAAAAATCAAGACCACAAAGATGAGGGCTTATTTATGGCTCTCGCTTCTACTCCATTGGTCTATATCTCTATCTTTATGCCAATACCCCACAGCTTTCAGTATCTTTGTATTCTAGGTTTTAGACTTGGTAATGTGTTAGTTAGCAGCTTCCCACTATTTACTTCACACATGACAGTGTATATACGTCAGTGCTGTTTTCTTAATTAGTCCCGTCCTCGTCTTCCCCTGCTGTGTTCACAAGTCCATTCTGTACTAAGGTCATCAGTACCGTTTTTCTAGATTCCACGTATATGTGTTAATATACTTGTTTTCCTCTTTTTGACTTGCTTTACTCTGTTTAGGAGGTTCTATGTTCATTAACCTCAGTACAGTGGACTCAAATTCATTCCTTTTTATGGCTGAGTAATATTCCATTGTACAACTGTAGTTAATGGGAAGTTGCTAAATAAGACGGAGACCAGCCTAGCACTCTGATGGCTTAGAGGGGTGAAATGGGGGAGGGGAGGGAGGCTCAGGAGGGAAGGATATATTTATGGTTATGACTGATTAGCATTGTTGTACAGTGGAAACCAACACAATATTGTAAAGCAGTTTTCCACCGGTTAAAAAAATAAAAAAAAATTGGTAGTCTGGACCTCCAATTTTTCTTTTTCAAGTTTGATTTGAAGACATTAGGGTCCTTGCTTTATTTTATTTTTAAATTAAAATTTAAGCCAAGTGGTAAAATTACCTATACAGTCACTTATGAATATAACTTTAAAATGTTATAAAAAATGGTATGAATGAATCCTCTTCAGCTTTGTATTTTCTGTTAAAAAATTACATTCTAGGCTTTTTACTTAACTGTTTTCTTTCCTTCTCCATCTTTCTTCATTACTTTATTTAACATTTCAGCAATAAATTTCCTTTGATATCACTACCTGTCTCTTTTCATTGGAATCTCTTTGCATATGTTCATTGTAAGAAATGAAGCAGTAAGATTAGTGTGTCAGACAGATCACTTGGAATGTTTCTGTTTAACTAAATTAACGTCATTAATCTGTGTTTTGAATAATTTAGAAGTTAGTGAAAATCTTTCAGATGAAGAGACTACTTTTGCATGTAGACTAATATACGGTAGAAATACATGTAGCATGGAAGGTCTCATTTTCGTGATTTCAGTAACAGAATTTTTCATTGTGAGTCAGTAACTCAAATTTTTCCCTTTAGGCTATTGCATTACCTCCTATAGCCAAATGGCCATACCAGAATGGTTTTACATTTCATACCTGGCTTAGAATGGATCCTGTAAATAACATCAATGTGGATAAAGATAAACCATATTTGTATTGGTATGTATTTCTGTAACTTAGTGTTGTTACTTTATTTTGAAAAATGAGAAGAATATTTGTAGATGAAATGAAAACTTATTTTTTATAGTTTCAGAACCAGTAAAGGTCTTGGTTATTCTGCTCACTTTGTTGGGGGATGTTTAATTATAACATCAATAAAGTCAAAAGGAAAAGGCTTTCAACACTGTGTGAAATTTGATTTCAAGCCACAAAAGGTATGTGATCTTATGAGTCATAGTTATGTTACCAAACTGTTCTAACCTTCAGAATGCTGTGATAAATCATAATTCTGTTCTTAAGCTGGTTCAGAAAATGAAGTGTAAATTGCTGGACAGTTGTTAACCTCTCTAATTTGGACAATGAAAAGAGTGAATATTTAGCTGTTTCTAGAGTTTAAGGGAAATACAAGTGAAAATATATGTATTTGCTTTTCTACCTTAACATTTAGAAATTAATGAATGGTTTATTAACAAAAGGAACATCTATATGTAGATCAGTAAATAGATAAAACAAATATAACAAAATGTTGACAGTTGTGGGATGGTGAGAGAGTTTCTATTAAGCTTTTTACCTTTTAAAAATTTTCATAATGAAAAGTTAGAAAAATAGTTTCATGGGTAAGCTATTATTTGTTGAGAGAGTTCCCTTGACTCAATATTGTTCCAGGGGTAGAATATTGAATTTAATAAAAGTAGTCTTATTTTAGTTTTAGATTTCACTGTAATTTAGCATTTGATTTTTGCTTGTTTTTATCAGTGTGGTTGAATTGTTGGAAAAATCATTATCTTTTTTTTTTCAAACTGTTTGCTTATCCAGTGGTACATGGTAACTATAGTGCACATTTATAACCGGTGGAAGAACAGTGAGCTTCGATGTTATGTGAATGGTGAGCTTGCTTCCTATGGAGAGATAACATGGTTTGTCAACACGAGTGATGTAAGTTGTTTGAGAAAGTTACATTTAAATAAGAAAAATATATTTTATATTGAATATAAATTTTAGAACACTACAGTGGTGGATTTTTTATAATTGTAGTTTGGCTAACATGTAATATATTAAGAGAGTGGAAATGTGCTAATATGTCACATAAGATATTACTCAGTCCTTGTTAGAAAATTGTTCTGGATAGGGTAGAGACAATGATTCATAGGTAGCAGTGAGTATATCTTGAAAGCATTTGTGTCATCGGTCCATTGATCAAATTAAACCTCAGAGCTTTACTGCAGAGTTCAGATCATTTTTATGAATGAGTTAGGTGAAATAGGCTTATAAATTTTCCATATAATTCATAGCTGCTATAGATAACTATTTTTTTATAATATTTTCAAGGTTCAATAAGAGATCCATAAGTTAGAATTATATTCAAAATGCTTTCCCTCCCTCCCACATTACGTTTTTAATAGAAACCTTGAAAAATTATGGATCCGGAAAATGAATACAAACTTGCGACACCCATTCACTATTAACTCCTATTATCCTAATCTGTACATGTTTACGTATTTTGAAATACTAACCTTAAGAGCTTGGATTGTTAGACTTGGGTTTGAATCCCTTCCTGACTTTATGACTTTACTTAATTTATTAGGCCTGAGGTTTCTCTTTTGTGTGAGTGTGCTCAGTCGCTCAGTTCTGTCTGATTTTCTGCAACCCCCTGAACTGTAGCCTGCCTGCGTAAGCTACTCGGTCCATGGGATTTTCCAGGCAAGAATATTGGAATGGGTTGCCATTTCCTACTCTAGGGGATCTTCCCAACCCAGGGATTGAACCCATTTCTCCCGCAGCTCCTGGGTTGCAGGTGCTTCTTTATTGCTGTGCTCCGTGGGAAGCCCTTTGCTCCACCTAAAGAGGGTGTAAAATAGTACCTATCTCAGAATGTTGATTGAATGAGCTACTGTTCAGAAATCCATTAGAAGAGTGACTTATATAGAATAAGTGCTCAATAAATGTTAACTGTTAATTTTTTTTTTAATTAGAGACCAAATATGTATATTGCCTTTCAGCCTGTTTTTTTTTTCTTACATTAATCTTTGCTGAGCATTGCAGGCATTGTAATAAATACTTTTACTTTCTGTAACCTTGCAGGATAAGTACTGTTACAATCTTTACAGGTGAAACTGAGCACAGAGAGGTTAAGGAATTTGCCAAAATCAGCAGCATGGGAATCAGTTATTTGACCTAGGTCGTTTGTCTTCATAATCCAAGTGTTAAAAATTTTTTATATTCCTTAATGTCAACATATACATTTTTCAGCAGCCTTCCTAATAGTTCCATGGTATAAAATACTTTTAAAGGATATCAAGCATTTCTTTTCCTTCTTGCTGCATAGGTGTAAATTTATGTGTGATCTCTGCAACCTAGATGTTACTAAGAGAGATTTTCTATGTAAATAAGAAAAGCATACACCTGTTTTTCTGAATTTACACATTCCTTTTGCGAGATTGCATCTACTCCCATGACTTAACCTATTATTTGTATCTTGATGTCTACAGAAACCATATTTACAGTCTTAGCTTCTAACCATAGAGAACCCTGTTGGCAATTCCTTCTTCACCCACATTAGTTTACAGAAAAGACACATTCACTACATGGCTCGAAGTTAACTCATGATTTTGCTTGTTGCTCCAAAGCCTGCTCTTCTGTCTGCTTCTTTGGTTTCCCAAGTATGAACCTACAGAGTCCATAATGATTTTTCTGACTCCATTTCTTACGTCCATTTTGTCATCAAGTTCTGTTTATTGTACTTTGGAGAACTTGTCTGTTTTTCTGTGATGTCTTTCCTGATCTCTACACCAAATGGGAATGAATGAAGTGAAATGCTAAATGAAATTTTAATCTAATCAGATTATACTTTAGAAAAGACAAAATATTTATACCAGTATAGGTTGTTATTAATTCTGGAGGAGACAATTTTTTTTGTTTTTTCTCTAATAAAATTTTCTGTTTCCTTTCACAGACCTTTGACAAGTGTTTCCTGGGCTCATCAGAAACAGCAGATGCTAACAGAGTATTCTGTGGTCAGATGACTGCAGTTTACCTTTTCAGTGAAGCTCTTAATGCTGCTCAGATTTTTGCTATTTATCAGTTGGGCCTGGGATACAAGGTACTTTACTTGATATTTTCTGCTTAATCAGTGTTAGTTGAGCTTGATTTATAGATGGGTGATGCATGTGGCAGTTTATAACTAGGGTTAATAAACTGCATGTGAGACTAACCAAGGGTTCCTTAAGGAAATCTCAGGAGTCCAAAGCACATTTTAAAGTTTTACTGGAAGCATAGTATACTTGCTATATATGAGGCACTGCGCAAACTACTAGCTCAGTTTCAACTTTAATTTATGCTGCATTTCTTTTGTTGTTACCATATTTTTGAATAGCTATGTTTTTAATAGTTGCTGTGATAAAAAGCAAGGCCAAATTTGCCTGTTACTTCAGGTACCTCTTGACTTCCTACTTTTGCATTCCAGTCTTCTCTGGGTGTTAGTTCTAGAAGGTCTTCATAGAACCGTTCAACTTCAGCTTCTTCAGCATTACTGGTTGGGGCATACACTTGGATTACTGTGATAATGAATGGTTTGCTTTGGAAATGAACAGAGATCATTGTCATCTTTGAGACTGCACCAGAGTACTGCATTTTGGACTCTTGTTGACTGTGAGGGCTACTTCATTTCTTCTAAGGGATTTTTGCCCACAGTAGTAGATATAATGGTCATCTGAATTAAATTTGCCCACTCCCGTCCATTTTAGTTCACTGATTCCTAAAATGTCAGTGTTCACTCTTGCCATCTCCTGTTTGACCACTTCCAATTTGCCTTGATTCATGGACCTAACATTCCAGGTTCCTATGCAGTATTACTCTCTACAGTATGAGATTTTACTTCTGTCACCAGTCACATCCACAGTTGGGCATTGTTTTCGCTTTGGCTCCATCTCTTCATTCTTTCTGGAGTTATTTCTCCAGTCTCCAGCAGCATATTGGGCGTCATCAGACCTGGGGAGTTCATCTTTCAGTGTGCTGTCTTTTTGCCTTTTCATACTCTTCTTAGGGTTCTCAAGGCAAGAATACTGAAGTGGTTTGCCATCCCCTTCTCCAGTGGACCATGTTTTGTCAGGTCTATGATTTAGTGTTTCACTTATTTCTACTATTTGTTTATTGTTTTTTTTAATGTTCTTTCCATTTTTATGTATTTTGCTTTTTTTTTTTTTCCAGTGAGTGGCTTTGTGAGTAAACTTTTTTAATCAAAAAACAAATCCCTTTATGTCTTTCCATCTTCTTATAAGGGTAGATATCAGTGACATGTTGGTTTTTTTCCTTCCCCAATTTGGATATACTTAAATTGCTCTGCAGAGTAGGAAGGGAAGAGAATGAAAGATAACAGACATCATGAGGGGAATAAAGAGAAGAGGAGAGAAACCTAGAAGAGACAGGTCTGGGAGGTCAACCCATGTTGTAGGATGCATTAATATTTCATTCCTTTTTCCATAAGTAATATTGTGTGGGTATATCACATTTTGTTTATCCATTTGTCAGTCGATGGACGTTGGGCTGTGTCGATCTTTTGACTGTTATGAATAATGCTGCAATGAACCCTTCTATACGAGCTTTTATGTGCACATGTGATTTTTATTTTTCTTGGGTTTGGTCCTAGAGTGAAATTGGTAGTGATATGGTAACTCTACATTTAACTATTTGAGAAACTTTTAGATTGCTTTCTAACATGGCCACATAATTTTACATTCTCTCAGCTATGTATGAGGATTTTGATATCTTTATATTCTCTCCAATAACTGTTAGTATCTGACTTTTATAGCCATTTTAGTGAGTTTGAAATGCTATCCCATTGTGGTTTGGTTTTGATTTGCCTTTTCCTCATGACTAATGATGTTGAATGTATTTTTGTGTGCTTATATGCTGTTATATGTCTTATTTTGAGAAATGTTTATTCACATCCTTTGCCATTTAAAAACTGAGCTGCCTTTTTATTTGTCAAGTTTTAAGAGGTTTTAAAAAAATATTTAATTGTGGTAAAATACACATAAAACTTACCACTTTAACTGTCTTAGGCAGTAGTGTTAAGTATTTTTACATTTTGCAAGCTAGCTGCAGAACTCTTCAATCTGTGAAACTGAAACTCTATACTCATTGAACAAGAATCCACATTCCTCTTCTCCTTAATCTCAGTTTTAAGAGTTTAAAAAATGTATTCTAGAAACAAATACGTTGTCAGATTAGTGATTTGCGAATACCGTCTCCCATTCTGTGGCTTGCTTGCCACTTCCCTGTTGCTTTCCTCTGAAGCAGTTCCACTTTGGCGCAGTCCACTGTGTCTGTATTTTGTCTCATTATTTGTGCTTTGCTGTCATATCTGAAAACCTATTTCCTAATTCAAGTTCATGAAGATTTACTCCTTGGTTTTCATATAAAAGTATTGTATTTTTAGCTCTTACATTTAAATCTTTGATTCATTTTGAGTTAATTTTTGTATTTGGAGCAACTGTATTCCTTTGCATCTGCGTTTCTAGATGTCTCAGCATCATTTGCTGCAAAGAATACTCTTTGCTTATTGTATTTCTTGATAGCTTCATCAAAAATCAGTTGATCATAAATGTAAGTGTCTGTGGCCGCTCAATTCTGTTTCATTGAACTCTGTCTATTCTTACGGCAGTAGCACCGTCTTGAATACTGTGGTTTTCTAATAGATTTTTAGAGTCAGGAAGTGTGAGTTCTCTAATTTTGCTCCTGTTCAAGATTGTTTTGGCATCTTGCATTTCTGTGTGAATTTAAGATATACTTGTCAGTTTGTACAAAATTGTAGCTGGGATTTTGATAGATACTGTATCCAAATCTACAGATCAGTTTGAAAAGATTTGTCATCTTTAGGGTATTAAGTCTTCCAATCCATGAATATGGGATTTTATTCCATTGATGTAGGTCTTTTTCAGTTTCTTTTTGCAGTTTTCTGTGCAGAAGTCACATTTTCTTTTTTTATGTGCTATATCAAATGGAGTTATTTCTTAATTTCATTTTCAGATTGTTTGTTGCTTGTGTATGGTAGCTAAATAGATTTTCATATGTTTATCTTCTATAGGACAGCCTTGCTGTAGTAGTTTATTAGCTCTGATTTTGTGTGTGTTTATATTTCTTGTAATTTTCTATATATTAATATAAGATTATATAAATATGATTTTGAAGCACAATTTACTTCTAAGTTTTCGTATAAAAGTATTACATTTTTAGCATATTGAACTTCATCAAAGTGAATTTGTTCTTCATTATATATATATATGATCATGTATTTGTAAACTGCCATCATTTTAGTTTTTTCTTTATAATCTGGACATCTTTTCTTTCTTTTCTTTGCTTAATGGCCCTGGCTAGAACCTCAGTACAGAATCCTGAGGAAATTATGCCCAGTGAGATAAACCAGTCACAGAAGGGCAAATACTATATAATTTCATTATATGAGATGAAAACTAACTCAGAGAAGCAAAGAGTAGAATGGCGGTTACCAAGGGCTGGGGAAAGGAATAAAAGGGAACTGCTTATCAGTGTTCTAAAATTTTAATTATGCAAGATGAGTAAGTTCTAGAGATCTGCTGTACAACATTGTGTTTATAGAGAACAATACCATATGGCCCATTTAATGTCTATTAAGAAGGCAGATCTCCTTTTCAGTGTCCTCAATAAAATTAAAAATAGAAAAAGTGGTGAAAGCAGACATCTTTTTCTTTTTCTTTACTGATCTCAGGGGAGAAAGCAATCAGTCTTTCAGTATCAATTATGTTAGCTGTCACTTTTTTGTAGATGGTCTTTGTTTCTTTAAGGAAGTTAATTCATGAAGAGTTTTATCAAGAAGAGTTGTTGGATTTTGTTAAATACTCTTTATGCTTTTACTGAGATGATCATGTTAATTTTGTCCTTATTTATTTTAATGGCTTAAAATAACAGATTTATTACCTTATAGCTCTGGAGGTCAAAAGTCTGAAAATGGGTCTCATGAGGCTAACATCAAGATGTCAGCAGGACGTCATTCCTCTGGAGCCTGGGGACAGTCTGTTCCTTGCCTTTCCTAGCTTCTAGACGCCATCTGCATTTCTTGGCGTGTGTTCCTTTCCAGCAGTGGCATCCCTGCAGCCTCTGCTTTTGCAGTCATGCCTCCTTCTCTGACTCTGACCCTCATGCCTCCTTCTAATAAGGATCCTGGTAGAGACTTCCTGATGGTCCAGTGGCCAAGACTGCATGCTCCCAAAGCAGGGGGCCTGGGTATTCAGTCTCTGGTCAGGGAACTAGATCCCACACACGATAACTAAGAGTTTACATGCTAACCCTAAAGAGCGTGCATGCCGCCACGAAGGTTGAAGACCCTGCATGCTGCAACTAAGACTCAGAGCAGCCAAATAAATATATAAATATTAGGGGAAAAAAGGGAAAAAGTATTCTTTTTTAAAAAGGACTCTTGTAATTGCATTAAGCCCACCAGGATGTGTTAGTATTACTTGCTTAGTCATGTCCGACTCTTTGAGACTCCATGGACTGTAGCCTGCCAGTCTCCTCTGTCCATGGAATTCTCCAGGCAAGAATACTGGAGTAGATAGCCATTCCCTTCTCCAGAGGATCTTCCCTACCCAGGGATTGAACCCAGGTCTCCCTCATTGCAGGCAGATTCTTCACTGCCTGAGCCACCATTCACCCATTCCAGGGATTAGGACGTGGACATCTTTGGTGAGATTGGGGGAAGATGTTATTCTACCTATAGGCCTATGACCCTATGATTTTAATGTAACAGGGGAGGATTGGAGATAAATGGTGCTTGGAACCTTAATCTCTTTATTTTTATGAATATAGTGTATTGCAGTGCTTGTTCAAAGTTTAAACAAGCCTTGCATCTCTGGGATAATCCTACTTGGTTATAGTTTCTCATTTATGAATACCAAGGCCCAGAAAAGAACCTTAAGTGGTAAATGTATAGAATAACTGCTTATTTTAAATAACCTACACCAGATTCTTACTGAGTTATATCCTATGTTAACAGCTTATTTGTTTCCTTACTAGTATGATCAGATACTGTTAAAACTGTACTTAAAGATTATATTAAGTGATGATCACAGAATTACTCTGCTTTACTTATTTTATATTTTATGTGGAATTTATAAAATAAAATGTTTGTTTAGGTGTTTATTTTCAAAACTTGTACCTGCTGTCTGCTTCTTGCAAAAGTCAGACTTAAATTGAAGAAAATAGGGAACACCACTAGACCTAAGGTATGACCTAAGTCAAATCCCTTACGATTATACAGTGGAAGTGACAAATAGATTCAAGGGATTAGATCTGATAGAGTGTCTGAAGAACTATGGACCGAGGTTTGTGCTGTTGTACAGGAGGTGGTGATCAAAACCGTCCCCTAGAAGAAGAAATGCAAAAAGGCAAAATGGTTGTCTGAGAGCCTTTACAAATAGCTGAGAAAAGAAGATAAGCAAAAGGCAAAGGGGAAGAGGAAAGATACACCCATCTGAATACAGAGTTCCAAAGAATAGCAAGGAGAGATAAGAAAGCCTTCCTAAGTCATCATTGCAAGGAAATAGAGGAAAACAATAGAATGGGAAAGACTAGCGAGCTCAAGAAAATTAGAGATACTAAGGGAACATTTCATGAAAAGAGGAGCACAATAAAGTACAGAAATGGGATGGACCTAACAGAAGCAGAAGATATTAGGAAGAGGTGGCAAGAATACACAGAACTATACAAAAAAGGTCTTCATGACCCAGATAACCATGATGGTGTGATCACTCACCTAGAGCCAGACATCCTGGAATGCAAAGTCAAGTGGGCCTTAGGGAGCATCACTATGAACAAAGCTAGTGGAGATGATGGAATTCCTGTTGAGCTATTTCAAATCTTGAAATAGCTGTTAAAGTGCTGTTAAAGTGCTGCATTCAGTATGCCAGCACTCAGTATGCCAGTCAAATTTGGAAAAGTCTGCAGTGGCCCGGAACTGGAAAAGGTCAGTTTTCACTCCAGTCCCAAAGAAAGGCAATGCCAAAGAATGTTCTAACTACTGCACAGTTGTACTCATCTCACATGCTAGCAGAGTAATGTTCAAAATCTTCCAAGCTAGGCTTCAACAGTACGTGAACCTAGAACTTCCAGCTGGATTTAGGAAAAGCAGAGGAACCAGAGACAAAATTGCGAGCGTCTGTTGGATCATTGAAAAAGCATGAGAGTTCCAGAAAAACATGTCTTTCTGCTTTATTGACTACACCAAGGCCTTTGACCTTGTGCATCACAACAAACTATGGAAAATTCTGAAAGAGATGGGAATACCAGACCACCGTACCTGCCTCCTGAGAAATATGTATGCAGATCAAGAAGCAACAGTTTGAACAGGACATGGAACAACAGACTAGTTCCAACTCGGTAAAGGAGTACATCGAGGCTGTATATTGTCACCCTGTTTATTAAAGTTACATGCAGAGAACATCATGCGAGATACTGGGCTGGATGAAGCACAAGCTGGAATCAAGACGGCTGGGAGAAATATCAATAACCTCAGGTATGCAGATGATACCACCCTTATGGCAGAAAGTGAAGAGGAACTGAGTAGCCTCTTGATGAAAGTGAAAGAGGAGAGTGAAAAAGTTGGCTTAATGCTCAACATTCAGAAAACTAAGATAATAGCATCCGATCCCATCACTTCATGACAAATAGATGGGGAAACAGTGGAAGCAGTGGCACATACTAGTATTTTTGGGCTCCAAAATCACTGCAGATGGTGACTGCAGCCATGAAATTAAAAGACGCTGACTCCTTGGAAGGAAAGATATAACGAATCTAGACAACATATTAAAAAGCAGAGACATTACTTTGCCAACAAAGGTCTGTTTAGTCAAGGCTATGGTTTTTCCAGTGGTCATGTATGGATCTGAGAGTTGGACTATAAAGAGAGCTGAGCGCCAAAGAATCGATGCTTTGGAACTGTGGTGTTGGAGAAGACTCTTGAGAGTCCCTTGAACTGCAAGGACATCCAACCAGTCAATCCTAAAGGAAATCAGTCCTGAATATTCATTAGAAGGACTGATGCTGTAGCTGACACTCCAGTAATTTGGCTACCTGATGGGAAGAACTTGAGTCATTAGAAAAGACCCTGATGCTGGGAAAGATTGTAGGCAGGAGGAGAAGGGGATGACAGAGGATGAGATGTTTGGATGGCATCACCGACTTGATGGACATGAGTTTGGTTCCAGCTCCCGGAGCTGGTGATGGGCCTGGAACCCTGGCCTGCTACAGTCTATGGGTCGCAAAGAGTTGGACATGATGCAGCCACTGAACTGAACTTATTCATTACTTTTAAATCTATTGGTTTGTGTAACCATGTTTTAGACATTTCTCAAAACTTGTTTAAGGTAGCAGAGATATAGAAAACTGTTTAAAAGGTTGTAGTTAAATATGTTATAGATGAAAAATATTGTTTCCCATGGAGAAAAAGATGGAGTGCTTTTTTTTTGTATGTTCTTACTGTTTGGTGAAACACCAGATTGCTTTAAGTCCTTTGAAAGGGCATTGTTTTTATTTTAATTAATCAAAAGGTATTTATATATGCATAATCTTTCCTATAGTTAACAGCTGTTCCTGACATATGTCAAACACTTACTTTTGTTTAGATTTAGTTTAGTTTAGGTTTGTTAGTAGGAGTCATTTACTCCCAAATTTCACATAAAATATCAAGTAAAATGTTTGTTTAGTTGTTTATTTCCAAGGCTTCTGTCTGCTTATGTTAACACACTGTACTTTGAACAGGATCAAAGAGTAAATTACTGTTTTTAATTGGACTTTTTTCTGCTCCGTACTATGTCGCAAATTAATTTTGTAAACTCAAAGGAATCAGTTAAATATTTAGATTATGTCAGTATTTGTTTTTAGAAAATTGATCCTTAATCTCCCACCCATTTCTCTGTTGGATTTTGATGTGCGACGAAAAGTGAATTTTATCTGATAATTGGCAGTGACCAGCTCAGTGGTTGGACTGAGAAGAAACTCCGGAGTACTTCCCAAAGTTAAACTTGTAACAAAAAGAGGTCGTGGTCATTGTTGGATGGTCCGCTGCCTGTCTGATCCACTGCAGCTTTCTGAATCCTGCTGAAACCTTTACATCTGAGAAGTATGCTCAGCATAACAATGAGATGCACCGAAAACTTCAGCGCTTACAGTCAGCATTGGTCAACAGAATGGGCACAGTTCTTCTCCATGACGACGTCCGACCGCACGTTGTACACCCAACACTTCAAAAGTTGAACAAATTGGGCTACAAAGTTTTGGCTCATCTGCCATGTTCAGCTGACCTCTTGCCAACCAGCAGGAGGCAGAAAATGCTTTCCAAGAGTTCATCAGATTCCAAAGAATGGATTTTTATGCTACGGGAATAAACAAACTTATTTCTTGTTGGGAAAGTGTTGATTGTAATTGTTCCTATTTTGATTCATAAAGATGTATTTGAGCCTAGGATAGGGCTTCCTGGTGGCTCAGACAGTAAAGAATCTACCTGCAATCCAGGATACCCAGGTTTGATCCTTGGCTAGGGAAGATCCTCTGGCAAAGGAAATGCCTACCCACTCCATTATTTTTGCCTGGAGAATTTTGTGGACAGAGGACCCCATGGGGTTGCAAAGAATTAGACCTGACTGTGCAACTAACACTTGATCCTAGTAAGAATCATTTAAAATTCATGGTCTGAAACTGTGATTACTTTTGTATCAACCTAGTAGTTGTTCCCTAGAAACATACAACCTACCAAGACTGAAGAAATATAAATCTGAATAGATTATAACTAGTAAGGAAATTGGTAGTAATCAAAAACCTCTGAATAAGGAAAAGCACAGGATCAACTGGCTTCACTGGATAATTCTATCAAACATTAAAGAAGACGTAACACCAATTCTCCTCAACTCTTCCAAAAAATAAAAAGAGGAGGAAACATTTCCAAACTCATTTCTAGAGTCCAGCATTGCCATGAAACCACAGCCAAAAAAAACAAACAACACTGCAAGAAAGCTACAGATTAATATCCATATCCTTATTTAATATTAATTCAGAAATCCTCAACAATATAGTAGCAAATGAAATTCAAGAGGTAGCAAATGAAATTCAAGAGCACATTAAAAGGATCATACCCTATGACCACTGGGGATTTATTCCTGGAATATAAGTCTGGTTCAACATATGAGAATAAATCAGTGCCGTACACCACATTAACAGAGTGAGGGACAAAAGCTACATAATCATCTCAGTAGATGGCAGAGAAAGCATTTGAGAAGATTCAATGCTGTTTCATGATAAAAACACTCAACAAATTACAAAGGAAAGTGAAAAGTGAAAGTGAAGTTGCTCAGTCGTGTCTGACTCTTTCTGGCCCCATGGACTGTAGCATACCAGGCTCCTCTGTCTATGGGATTTTCCAGGCAAAGCTACTGGAGTGGGTTGCCATTTACTTCTCCAGAGGATCTTCCCGACCCAGGGATCAAACCCGGGTCTCCCACATTGCAGGCAGACGCTTTACTGTATGAGCCATCAGGGAAGCCTCACAAGTAAAAGGAAACTCCTCAAAATGATAAGGCCATATATGAAAAGCCCACAGCTGACATTGTATACAACAAAAATTAGTTGCATTTCTATACACTAACAATGAGCAATCCAAAAAGACAAGAAGACAGTAATGCCATTTACAATAGCATAAAATGGAATACTTGGGAATACACCAGCAGGATATAAGACTTGTACAGTGAAAAGTATAAAGCATAGCTGAAAGTATTAAGACATGAATCAATGACAAGACACCTTGCTTTCATGGATTGAAAGACTTAATATTGTTAAAGATGCATACTACCCAACGTGATCTACGGATTTAGGACAGTTCCTATTGAAATCCAGATGGCATTTTTTTTTGCAGAAATAGAAAGCCACTGTAAAATCCTCATGAAATCTCAAGAGTTCCCAAATAGCTAAAGCAATCTTACAAAAGAATAAGTTATTTGAAGAGTTCCTACAATTCAGGATTTCAAAACATAGTATAAAGGTACAGTAATCAAAACATTTTGATACATAGACAAATGGAACAGAACAGAGTCCAGAAATCAGTTTCATTTATGGTAAAATGATTATCTATAAGGATACAAAACCTTGAAATGGAGAAAGGTTAATCTCTTGAACACTTTTTTTTAAAACATACGGTGTTTACAGATCCCTACCTTCCATGTATTATAATTAACTCAAAATAGATCGGTGGTGGTGGTGTAGTTGCTAAGTCATGTCTGACTCTTGCAGCCCCGTGGACTGTAGCCTGCCAGGCTTCTCTGTCCATAGGATTAATAGATTAAAGGTAAACATAAGACCTAAACTATAAAACTCCTGCATGAAAACACACAGAGCTTCATGACATTGAGTTTGGCAATAATTTTTTGGATATGACACCAAAAAAAATGAAATAGACAACAAAGACAAAAATAGAAATTTTTTGTGCATCAAGAAACAGTGTGAAAAGGCAACCCACGGAATGGAAGAAAATATTCCGAACCATACATTTGGTAAAGGATTAATAATATCCACAATATTTGATGGATATACAACTCAACAACAGCAACAAACTAAACTCATTTAAAGTGGGCAAATAACCCCAAAAGACATTTTTTCCAAAGAAAATATATAAATGGGCAGCAGGCATATGAAAAGCTCAAAATCACTAATCATCAGAGAAATATAAATTGGAACCATAATAGATAATCACCTTACACCCATTAGGATAACAATTGTTAAACAAATGTAAGTGTGGAGAAATTGGTTTCCTTATGCACTACTGATGGGAATGTAAAATAGTGCAACCTCTGTGGAAAGCTATATGGTGATTCTTCAAGAAATTAAAAATATAATTACCACATGATAGAGCAATCATTTTAAAAATTTTATTCATTTATTTATTTTTGACTCTGCTGGGTCTTCACTAGCTGTGGAGTGCTGGGCTTACTCTCTGGTTGCAGTGTGCTGACTTCTCTTGCTGCAAAGCGTGGGCTCTAGGGTGAGCAGGCTTCCGTAGTTGTGGTTCCTGGGCTCCGTGACACAGGCTCGATAGTTGTGGCAGACGGGCTTATTAGTTGCTCTGTAGCGTGTGGGATCCAAACCCGAATCTTGTGCACTGGCAGGCAGATTCTTTACCATTGAGCCACCAGGGAAGACCCCGACTGAGCAATCTTACCTCTGTAAGTATATATGAGATAAATGAAAGGATATGAAAGAGCTGTTTGCACACCCATGTTCATTGCAGCATTGTTCACACAGTAGGTAAGAGGTTGAAGCAACCTGATTGTCTATGGATGAATGAATAAAGAAAATATGATACATATTTACAATGGAATATTATTCAACTTTAAACAGAAAAAAAATTCTGACACATGCCACAACACAGGTGAATCTTAAGGATGGTATGCTGCTTACAAAAAGACACATGCTCTGTGACTTCCCCAGTTTAGTTACTTAAAGTAATCAAGCTCATGGAACCAGAAAGTAGAACATGATTGCTAGGGGGTTGGGAGTGGGATGCAGGCGGTGGAAATGAGTTGTTATTCAGTGGGAATTTCAATTTAGCAAGATGTAAAAGTTCTAGAGATTTGTTATACAATAGTGTACTGTAGTTAACAACACTGTACTATACACTTGAAAAATATTTAAGATGGTAAATTTTATTTTAAATGTTCCTTTTAACAAAATTAAAGAAGAGAATCAAAAAAGACAAAAATAAATGGAAAAAAAAACATGCTTTGTAGGACATTAAATTTTGCATTTTTTAAATGAAAATTTTAATGTCAAGGTGACTTCCATTATACCTTTAAAATGAATTCAGACTACTTTAGAAGTAATTAAACATGCAGGGCTTCTCTTAATTGATATTGTTAAGAAAATGGTCAATACTCTCCTTGAATTTTTATATTTGTGGTGCTTTATAGTTAGATTTTCTTTTTGTGGCATAGTATCTTACCTGTTCGACTTTTTATTCTTAGGGTACATTTAAATTCAAAGCAGAAAGTGACCTGTTCCTTGCTGAGCATCACAAGCTTTTATTGTATGATGGCAAACTCTCTGGTGCCATTGCATTCACGTACAATCCACGCGCCACAGATGCCCAACTCTGTCTTGAATCATCCCCTAAGGACAACCCTTCGATTTTTGTTCATTCACCGCACGCACTCATGCTCCAGGTACTAGGAATGGTATTTAACAATATTTTTAATGGTAAATTTTGATGTATTATTGAGGTGTATTTGGTAGCTTCTATTACGAATACGTGAACTGTAACATTTTATTGTTCCTGTTATATTTTACTTTTAATAAAATATATTTAGTTTTTGGAAAAGAATCATTGGAACCTTTACTGTGTCTTCTATTTTACAAGGATGTGAAGGCGGTTTTAACCCATTCTATCCAAAGTGCCATGCATTCGATTGGAGGAGTACAAGTGCTGTTTCCACTGTTTGCACAGTTGGATTATAAGCAATATTTATCTGATGAAATTGACTTGACTATATGGTGAGTCCTTTTGTTTTCTTCTTTCATTTGATGTGAGTTATTCTCACCATGGAGCTGCACAATGTTTTTTTTCAATCTTGTAAAGTTGTTGTAGGGATAATAAAGAGCCTAAAGAAATTTGTGAATTATAATTGTTATTACAAATTCAATTCTGATAATTTTTAAATTATTTATCAGTAGGAAATAGGGAGCTCTAAAAAAATAATACTTTGAATAAAGTTAGACATGGTAATAATATCAGAAATGTAGGTATTTTTAACTAAAATAAAAATATTTAAAATGGTTATTTGGCAGTAATTTCTTATGGTAAGTTTTCCATATTTAATTATTATTGCAGGTAATATATTGAATTTAATTATTATTGCAGGTAACATATTGAAATGTAAAATTTTTATGTTACATAGTACTAAGTGATTTGGTTTTTTCAAAACTAAATTGCTTATTTGGCACTTTTGTCTCCTGTCTTTTAGTGTTGAGTAAAGGGAAGAGACATGAATTCTAGGACAAGTTATTAAAATGTCGGAGAGGATGTGGAAATGAATTTTTATGGCTATATATCATAGTGAAACTATTTATAATAAAATAATTGTTTAATTATTAATTGAGTAATTTTAATGCTTTTTGTATTCTCCCTTTTTGAAATTCTGTTTCTAATTTCTACTTTTACATGCAATTGAAGTCTACTACCAATGTATATGTTTAGTGTTATAATAAATTTTCCAGATTATTTTTAGGCAAGAAAATGAGTTATTTTTAAAAGGAATTATGTATCAAAGCTAGTGTTTATTGGCTACATTTAAAATAATTAAAATTATCCTTGACCTATTGTTCCTTCATAAAATTTTTTTTGCATCCTAGTCTGTAATCTTTGTAACAGAGCTCAGTTATTTATTTATTTATTTATTTATTTATTTTTAACTTTTCAACTTTATTAGAATTGCTGACAGTTAAAAAATAGACGTACTTTTGTGGAGGAGGTTGGCTGTTCTCCCTTTCCTAGTGGGAATCTCTCAAAACTTTTGAGAGGGACAAAACAGTTGACCTTTATTCCATTCCATGTTGAGTATATAAAAGTTATGAGGTTGGAAGCATGACTGTAGTCTTACTATTTTAACTTTTTCTGTCTGGCTAATGAGGAAGATATTTAAATTATTATTTGAACACTTCAGTTTGCCTACATCCTTATTTATCTTCCCCTTTACGTACCCTATCCTCTGTTCAAATTAGGCCAGTTTGAGGATTTCTGTCCTAGTGCTTGCTCCATATCTTTTCCATCTGTTTGGCCTCTGACTCTCCAAAATTGAATACAGTTGCTCATCTGAGTTGCATCCATTTCTTAGGGCAAAATAATAAACTTCTATTAGCCATCTTACTGCTTGTTTTTGGATATTGCTAATTTTTCTCTACGTTGTGCCTGTTTGTCATAATGTTTCAAAAGTAATTCATTTATTAACATATTTATGATAAAGAATATGAGCTAAATATTTGACTAATAAGTCCTAATCTTTCCTGAAATAATATTGGAGGTAGTTTCAGTAAAGCACCAGTTTCCTTGGAATAGAAACATTTTATTAAGGGTAATTGAAAGACTGTATCTATCTAGCCACCTCCCTCCCATCTTTTTTTAAAGAGAATATGGTTTTTCAAACCGTTGTTGTTTTCTTGTTTCCTTATTGCAGCTCAACTTTGCTGGCTTTTATCATGGAGCTGTTGAAGAACTCAGTTGCTATGCAAGAGCAGATGCTTGCCTGCAAGGGCTTCTTGGTAATAGGATATAGCCTTGAAAAGGTAAAGTAGGAAATGCTTTACATTTTTGATTCTTCATTTGTAGTCCAGGAAACTTGGTCTCCTAAGAAGCTGAGAAATTCTGTTTGCAAGTGTATCTCTTTGGTTAATGTAAAGTTACCTAAATTAAGACAACCTATTGCTGTTTTACCTTGCCCCCACTGTTTTATTGAATCTCAAAGCATCTTTAACTTTGAGCATAGTTTGTCGACCACCTTTTTTCTGGTATTGACAACGTTTAACTTACTTCCCTTGCTTTGCGTTGATAGTGACCTTTGAAATATCTTCCTCTGCAGTCTTCCAAATCCCATGTCAGCAGAGCAGTACTTGAACTTTGCCTCGTATTTTCAAAATACCTGAGTAATCTGCCGAATGGGATGCCCCTACTCAAGCAATTGTGTGACCACATTCTTCTTAACCCAGCTATATGGATTCATACCCCTGCCAAGGTAATCCATACATTGATTTTGTGCTAGTATGTTCACTACATGTTTGTACTTGAGAAGAGTGATAATGAAGAGGATTTTCTTTCATCCTTTTACATGCTGTTGTGTAAGGTTTCAGTGGAATGCATTTTTTGACTAAATGTACTTTTTTAAAATTGATAATAAATGTACTTTAAAAAAAATTAATAATTGAGGATAATTGCTTTACAGTGTTGTGTTGGTTTCTGCCATACAACAACGTGAACCAGCCATACGTACATATATATCCAGGGCTTTCCTGGTGGGTCAGCGGTGAAGAACCTGCCTGCCAGCGCAGGAGATGTGGGTTCAATCCCTGAGTCGAAAGATCCCCTGGAGATGGAAATGGCAACCCTCTCTAGTATTCTTGCCTGGGAAATCCCATGGACAAGGAACCTGGCAGGCTAAATACTCCATAGGGTCACAAAATAGTTGGATAGGACTTAGCAACTAAAGCACAAAAATAATACATGTCCCCTCCCTCTTGAACCTCCCTCCCACCTGACTAAATATACTTTTGCAAGACAGTATTTCCTCCCTCCCTCCATCCGTCCCTCCCTTCCTAAAGCAGTAATAGCATTTTTGAAATACAGAAATAGTATATATTTTCTTTGTTAAATGAAATTGTATTTGGGAGAGATTTTGATGTCCATTTCCTTAACCATAGTTGGATTGCATATATATCTATGCGCCCTTATGTATGTATGAATGTATATACATACATATAAATTATACTCATTGTGCTCTCTCTCTCTGTGTTATATATACATATTCCTTCCACCAAAATGATGAGCTACTGAGTTTAACTCTTACAGGAACAGCTGAAATGTCACCCTTTCTTGAAGGCTTCCATGATGTGCTGGTCTCATTTAATCATTTTAATTTCACATTAATTAAAATTATTAAACAATTATATTTTATACAGTAGTTTAGTACTATAACAGCAAACCAATTGCATTGAGTAAACATAAGCGAATTTGTGATAAAATATGTAAATGAAGCTTTGGATAGACCCTAATGTTCTATTGAGTTCTCCTAAACATTTGATTTCCTCTCTCCCCCTCTCCTTTCTGGTTCGCTTGCAAGTGTTGATCATTGTTCAGGTTGGAATAACACGTACTTACTTTAGCTGTCAGAAAAAAATGTCTGCAGACTTTTTTGCTCTTCTGGAGTCATAGTATCTTATTTTCAGCTGCTCTTTTCAGATGTTAAGGAGAAAAACAGCTGCTCACCCTGATTGCCATTTGGAAATAATCAAAGGAGGCAGCTGGAGGTTGTAGCTTTTTATCTCTGGGTTCAAATTTGACCTCTTTCTCTTCTATGACCCTCAGTCTTATTTCTTTTCAAGGATTGTTTCAAGTTACTTCTTAAACTTTTTACTAAACACTTCGTTGTCTTACTAAGTGCATTTGTAAGCCTTTGGGCCTCTTTTGATGTGGTCAGAAAACCTCCTCTTATTAGATACTTAGTTGTAGGGGAATATTTAAAAAATTTCATTATATCATTTCCTTAAGTCCATAGTATCATTGCACTGTCTTTCTTACCTTTTCCTTGTTAAAAATTTTCTTTAATTTCCTTCTTAGAGTTTGCAGGTGATTTGTTAATATTAAACTTGTTTTGTTTCACCCTTATGCTTTGTGTATCCTTGAGGGGTTATATCTAAATTTATCATCAAGGTAGTTATAACAAAAGGCAGATATAAAGTTTGTTTGACCTAAAGGTCATACAGTTTGGGGGAGAAAGGGGCTTCTTAACAAAAAGAATGCAACATGTAAAATTAGGTTTAGGATTTTGGAAGGAACATGTGTAGATGAGTGGGCATAAAGTTTAAGCTTCGTTAGCTCCGTGGTAAATTCATCTCTGGTTACCAAAGTTGAGAGTATGATCGTATGAATCAGTCTTTGCTTTTGGAACTGGCTGCTCCCATCTTTTATAATACGCATTTAAGCTTCATTTGCTCAGAGACAGTCTTTTGAATGGCCTAACACGAGAGATGAGTTTTCTTGTAGACAGTAGTCTTCCATTTGTTGAGTGGCCAGCCCTATGGATACAGTGGTGAATAAGACAGATCTGATCCCTGCTCTCATACACAGAATTCAGGTGTAATGGGAAGGACATTTTCATGTATGATTTGTGTGGTTCTTAGATTATATAGAGTGAAGAATTATTCACAATCGATATGCATGATCCTGAGGTCACTGTTCTTATTTACCTCAGCATGTTGCTGTCCAGTCCTGTTAATTTTTCTTCAGCTGCAGTACCATTCTCAGGAAACTGACTTTCTCCAGTTTCCATGTCTTAGTTTCTCACTTTTCGTTAGGATTCCTTCATGCTTTCGACATATCACAGTCACTCTCATCCGAACATTTCTTAGCCCCCAGATTTGTCATGGTTTCTCTTTGTTTTTAGAATAAAGCATTAAGTCTTCATGCCAGTTCTTTCTAGGCTTTCTATATGAAAATCAGTTATCGTCAATGGGTAGGTGGGTACCAAAAGGTATCCTGGAGCAGGGGTTCTTAATCTTGGCTGTCTATAGAATTAGTTGGGAAAGGTGTTTTTTGCTTTTTGTTTTTTAAAATGAAAACAGAATCTCACTCCCTTTTCCCTAGATTCTGATTTAATTGCTCTGGGACAAGACCCAGACTGGTATTTTAAAAATGTTTTCCAGGTATTTTAATGCAGGCAAGATTGAGGATGGTTGTTCTAGATCTAGGGAAGCTTTTTGTATTATCTACAATTTTCTCTATTTGAAATTTCCTCTTATTGTTAGAACCACTCATCTTCAAAGTCTACCTTAATATCTACTCTATTAGTGAAAGTTTTCTTGACTATTTTAGCTTACCCCCAAATAATTTCTCTGGCCTCTGAATTAATAGTATTTAACAGCTTTATGGCACTCGTTTTGCAATTAATTACATATTACCACATGAGCTTTCTTAAGTTTCAGTAGGGGCATTTATTCCCTTTGGTTTTTCACTTAAAATTGTGTGTATTTTTAATCTTCTCCATTAGATTTTTAGCTAGTGAGGGACAGTGTCTGTGCCATTGTATATTCAGTAATACAGTGCTACAAATACAGGTGAAGGTAAATATTTTCTGATTGAAATATCACAGTTAATTCGAACCATGTCATAGAAAGTTCTGTATATCCTCAATAACAAGTAAGCTGGGCTGTCTATTTGAACAGCAGTAGCAACATCAACAGAGAAGGCAATGGCACCCCACTCCAGAACTCTTGCCTGGAAAATCCCATGGACGGAGGGCCTAGTGGGCTGCAGTCCATGAGATCACAAAGAGTTGGATACAACTGAGTGACTTCACTTTCACTTTTAACTTTCATGCATTGGAGAAAGAAATGGCAACCCACTCCAGTGTTCTTGTCTGGAGAATACCAGGGTTGGGGGAGCTTGGTGGGCTGTCATCTATGGGGTCGCACAGAGTCGGACACGACTGAAGCGACTTAGCAGCAGCAGCAGCAGCAGCAGCAACATCAAAATAATGTTATCTTTCAGCAACTCTGGATTATAGCGTGTTATGATTTTCTAAACTACAGTTGGGTTTCCCTGGTGGTTCAGCAGTAAAGAGTCTGCCTGTAAGTGCAGGAAATGTGGGTTCCATCCCTGGGTCAGGAAGATCCCCTGGAGGAGGAAGTGGCAACCCACTCCAATATTCTTGCCAGGGAGAGCCCATGGACAGAGGAGCCTGGCAGGTTACAGTCCATGGGTTGGCAAAGACTCAAACATGACTTAGCTACTAAACGACAACAGTGAACTACAGTCATCTTTCAGATTTCGATTTTAAGGGGCTCAGAGTCTGCCGTTCTTTACCATGTATTGTTACTGATTGACTCCCTTATTCATTTAACCTTGATTGTTTGTTTATAGAGCATCTGGAATGTAGGCACCTAATTTTTATCTTTCAGGCTTAAAAAGGAAAATGCCCCCAGCATCTGGGAATGTCCATTATGTTTAAACATAAATGTTCAGTTGTAAATGATCAGGAGTAGTTTGAGTTTTGGTCAAATTTAATGCCTTCCTTAGTATTTTTTAGTTTATGAAGTATGTCCACTGGTAATGCAGTGAAGAATTCTTGATTTCGATATGAAAGTAGAACAAAAGTGGTTTTTACTTTGTGCTGCTGTTAGTAGTAGAGTATAATTGTTTATGAATTTTAGAGACTATAATATTATAATCACAATCTTTGTAGTAATGAGCTGCTATAACAAAATTCTTTTTTTCTAACAAACATTTCTTAAGGTAGGCTTTACATATTTTTGTATGATTTTCTTTTTTTGATCTGGTGTTTAGTTATTCCTGCTTGTTTTTTTAATTTCTTATGAGTTATTCCAGCTACTGGTTTTCTCCAGAACAAAGACAATTTCTAGCTTTTGAGAACAATTATGCAAAGTATAAGTAGTAGGTTTATTATAAAGAAGTGTGTAAGTTCATGAATAATTGCTGATTGCTAAATAGGAATCAGTTTTCTCAGCACTATAGGAATAGTGCTGCAAAAACGTGGTATATGCGGGGATGTTTTCTTCATAGTGCTGCTGTAAAAGAAGCCTTTGCCTGGGTTTGTTTTATAAGGAGTGTGTGTACTTCTGGATGTGTGTCAGTGGCTATATGTTGTCTGTTAACATGGAGGTTACTATCAAGCTAATTAAGCAGCTTGCTTTTTAGAACAAGTGTGGTCCGAATAGAGCAACCTGAGAGTATTACTGGAAAGAATGGTAAAACGCTGGTCTGTTTCTTTGATTTGAGCTCTTCCTTTTGATTCTCTAGGTGCAGTTGACACTCTATACTTACCTGTCCACGGAATTCATTGGCACAGTCAACATATATAATGCCATTCGGAGAGTTGGAACAGTGCTTCTCATAATGCACACACTGAAGTACTACTACTGGGCAGTGAATCCTCAGGATCGGAGTGGGATTACCCCAAAAGGATTAGGTATTTCATCTCTGTCTGTATATTATGTTGCATATATATGCAAGGTCAGGATTTTCCCTTTCCTTCTTCCTTCCCTCCGTCTCTCTTCCATCTCTTTTTTCCGAAACCAATACATACTTCTGAAAGTTTTTCTAAATCTTTTCTTGGCAAAATTTTATTTTAATCTTGCTGATAATTTTAATAGTTTGTCCTAAATTGTGGTTGACAGAGATTAACAGCTCACTATTTTTATAGAAGAATGCTACTTTTGCTAGTATGAGTTCTTTGGTGATCCAATATGACTAGGATGATTTCTAAGGCATGGAGAATGTGAGAAAATTCTATATTAGCAACTAGTATTGATGTTGAGTTCAGTTATTCCATTGAAAGTCATTGACAGCAGTGTTTTTTGAGAGAATGGAGATTTTTTTTGTAGGAGTAGGGAGTATCTGCTTCTAATAACTAATTGAAGGAAACTACAGAATTTCAGTAATTATTTTCCTGTATAATTGGAACTAACTTACTGGAAGCCTGACGTTCATTCATTATGTCAATCCTTCATAGAAGGGGTCAAAATAAAAATTTTGACAAATAGTGGCTCATTTAAAGTATTGCAAAACCTGCTTAAAACGGTTTATATTATTGCTCATTGTTGTTCATTCGCTGAGTTGTGTCCTATTCTTTGCGACTTCATGGACTGCAGCATGCCAGGCTTCGGAAGTCTTTCACTATCTCCTGGAGTTTGCTCAAACTCATGTCCATTGAGTCGATGATGCCGTCCAACCATCTCATCCTCTTTTGCCCCCTTCTCCTGCCCTCAGTCTTTGCCAGCATCGTGGTCTTTTCCAGTCACTCGGCTCTTCACATAAAGTGGCCAAAGTATTGGAACTTCAGCTTCAATATCAGCCTTTCCAATGAATATTCAAGGCTGATTTCCTTTAGGATTGACTGGTTTGATCTCCTTGCTGTCTAAAGGAATCTCAAGAGTCTTCTCCAACACCACAGTTTGAAAGCATCACTTCTTCAGTACTCTGCCTTCGTTATGGTCCAATTCTCACATCTGTATGTGGCTACTGGGAAAACGATAGCTTTGACCATATGGACCTTTGTCAGCAAAGTGATGTCTTTGGTTTTTAATATGCTGTCAAGGTTTCTCATAGCTTTTCTTCCAAGGAACATCTGTCTTAATTTCATGGCTGTAGTTGCCATCCGTAATGATTTTAGAGTGGTATCATCTGCATGTCTGAGATTGTTGGTATTTCTCTCAGCAATCTTGATTCCACCTGTGATTACTCCAGTCTAGCATATTGCTGATGTACTCTGCATGTAAGTTAAATAAGCAGGGTGACAATATACCCCCTTGTTGTACTCCTTTCCCAGTTTTGAACCTGTCAGTTGTTCATGTCTGTTCTGTTATTTCTGGGCCTGCTTTCAAGCTTCTCAGGAGATAGGTAAGGTGGTATGGTATTCTTGTCTCTTTAAGAATTTTTCGCAGATTGTTGGGATCCACGTAGTCAAAGGCTTTAGCATAATCAGTGAGGCAGAAGTAGATGTTTTTCTAGAATTTGCTTGTTTTCTCTGTAGTCCAACGTGTGTTGGCAGTTTGATCTCTGGTTCCTCTGCCTTTTCTAAATTCAGCTCTAGGGCTTATTTTTGCTGACTATTACAGCGTCTCCCACTCCAGTACTCTTGTCTGGAAAATCCCATGGATGGAGGAGCCTGGAAGGCTGCAGTCCATGAGGTCGCTGAGGGTCGGACACGACTGAGCGACTTCACTTTCACTTTTCACTTTCATGCATTGGAGAAGGAAATGGCAACCCACTCCAATGTTCTTGCCTGGAGAATCCAAGGGGAGCCTGGTGGGCTGGCGTCTATGGGGTCGCACAGAGTCGGACACGACTGAAGCGACTTAGCAGCAGCAGCAGAGCGTCTCCATCTTCATCTGCGAAGAATATAATCAGTGTGATGTTGGTATTGACCATATTGTGGCATCTACGTGTAGAGTCGTCTCACATGTGGTTGGAAGAGTGTGTTTACTATCACCCGTGTGTTCTCTTGACAAAACTGTGTTAGCCTTTGCTCTGCTTCCTTTTGAACTCCAAGGTCAAACTTGCCTGTTACTGCAGGTTTATATTGTAAAAGAGTGTTAACCAGGGTTAACAGGCTGGTAGTTTCAGTAGAATTTGGGGCAGGGGCTCCGAACACGGCCCCTGCTATTTTGTCAGTTTGTCTGTCTCCATGTCCCAGTTCTTCTGTGTTGGCTCTTTTCCTGTAGCTTCTCTCTTTGTAGTAGCAAGCAGCGCCCCTTACCTTCACATCCCCACAGCTTTAAATCTAGCAAGAGTATCTGCCTGCATCGAGCATATCCAGCAAAAGTCCTTTTAGTCTCTTGGTTGCTCACTGGCTCTGATTGCCTCGTGTGTCCATCTGCGTGGCAGTGTTCTTCAAATTTCCCAGAGGAGGAGGCCCTTCTTACCCCCAGAACACATGATCTGAGTGTGAAGATGGGTGCAGTCCCTTTATAAGAATTGAGGGCTGTTGTTTTAAATCAGGAGATAGATGCAGGAGAGTGAAACAAGATACATTCTGATTTTTTACTCAAAGGCTTTGGTTGTTCAGTGATTTACAGAGACGAGGTTTCATATTTGTACAATATTTTTTTAAACCCCTTTCAAAATAACCCTGATTTATTATCAGACAGTATGCTATCATTTAGAAAGCTGTGAGGACACATGAAAGTTCCATGGTCTTGTTTAAGCTGGCATGTTGCGGCACATCTAGAACTAAATATTACTTCCTGATGGTGTGTGTCATGTACTGTCCTGGGTGTTTGCAGTATATTTTGGCCTTGATTTTCTAACTGATAAGTGATCTTGGGAAAGTCTCATACTTCAAGTGAGAAAGCTGGCCAAACTTTATGATTCTGTTGTAGCTCTGTAACCTTTTCTTTGTCTAGGAATCGTCATGTGGAACAAATTTGAAACAATTTTCTCCCTAGTTTAATTGATCTGTTCAAGGTCGTGTTGGTCCTGTGCTTTGGTGGTCTAGGAACTAGCTGTAAATAATGATTAGTGGGGGGAAAATTGCAGAAAATATGAGGCAAGCAAGTACCTGAGTTGGGATCTTAGGACAATGAGTATTTGGTTTCAAAAGCTTTCTACTTATGAATTATACGTTTCAGACATGAAAATTGACTTTAATGTGAGCCATGTGTGACCAAGGACTTTTTCAAACAGAGAAGGAGATGTCAGAGGTGGTCAGCACAATGTCTCCCTCCTTCGTGGACGATGTTGTGTTGAAGTGTACTTTTTGAGGGTTTTATATTAGCTTATACAGTGGTAACAGTACAAAAGTTTTTTCATATTAAGTTCCCATGTAGAGTTTAGACTGTCTTTTGCTCTTTTTCCTTGGTAAACTTATGTTGCCATAGTAAGATTCCCAGAGAGTCTTTTAAAGCTAACTGTAAATTTGTTACCTCATCTTTCTGGTTTGAAATTCCTTTGACCTTAGTCAAAAACAAATGTCTTCATTACAGTTTTTATGTAACTGATTTTGTACATTGGAAGCACTGTATATGCAATCATGTTGAGGTTGAATGCTTGTTTTTCTAGAGACATGAAACTCTTCAGGAAAGTTAATTATGTTTCTTATAAGTAAGTGGGAAAACTGTTGGGAATGGGAATTTTATACTTAGCTTCGAGGTCTTTGAAATACTCAATGTGTGTGCATATGTGTTTGTCTTTTTTTAAAAGATGGACCACGACCTAATCAAAAAGAACTGTTTTCTCTACGAGCATTCTTGTTGATGTTTATTAAGCAATTAGTAATGAAGGTGAGTTCACGTTTCTTATCCTCTAGCATGTGTTTATTGTAACATACTTTCACATAAACTGCTCTGTTGGTTTATTTATTCTTTGCTCTGTTAATGGGTTTACAGAGTGGAAAATACTTTGAAAGGTATTTATTTCCCTGTGTGTTTTTTCTTATTGTTTCCTAGGCATATATTGATAAACATTAATGCCGAATTAGAGATTGACAATTATAACATATATGAATTTCTATTGGAGTTCAAGTGTGTTCATAGTTTCATTCAGCAAGTATTTACTGAGTTGCTAGTAGTTCCTACTATTCTTAGACCTGGGGATACAGCAGTCAACAGAGCTGCTCAAAAGGAGGCGGTTTCATTTTTAGAGATTCCCTGTACCTGACATCCAGATTTTGAAAAATAAATTTTCCTGTATAAAAACATACGGGATAGAAATGATTACATTTTGTTACATTTCCTTCCACTATCTGTAAAGTAAAATTTAATATTATTTTTCAGGAAGGTGTTTTGGTTTTATAAGATGCCAACATATAAATATATTTGTTCTCAATATTTTATTCAGTATTTTCCTATATCATTTTATTTCGTATTCTTTATAGTTTAATGCTCTATTAGCTGCCACATAACATTGTGGTAAATGGACCTAACTTGGTATATCTTTCAGAATCAGATATCTTATTTCCATTTATTTAAAAATTTATCCTTCACATTGTCTCTTTATGTTCTTTCCTAGTGTGTTTTGTTTCTAATTATCTTAATTGTTCTTTTTTGAGATTTCATGTTTGTTTTATGATCAGTAGTACAGTAGCTTGAAAATTTTCATAATGCATTCATACTAAAAAGCGCAGTGTTTTTTCCACTGAAATTCCTACTCAGTTTTTAGTACCTGACATTTTAACTAGGTAATTTTAGAAACTGTTCATTTTAGTCTCCAAATTTAATAGAAAAAGATAAACAGAAAAGTTATCTTCTATATTTAAAGGAGTGATGGGTGTAATACCCTTATACTTACCCTCAATGATCGTTCTTGCTTACTTCAGGATTCTGAAGCTCTACTAAATAAGTTATCATCTATCCACATTATAAGGTGCTGAAAACAGTGCTGATGTCTAATCTCTTTGACTTTCTACATTGTGTTGCCTACTGCATGTCTTTAGTGCTTCCCTGAGTTTTTATCTTAGGTTTAGATTCTTTTTTTTTTTTTTAGATTGTATATTACATTATTTATTTATGTTTATAGCAACTGACCAACTTGGCAAATCTGTGTATGTAATTTTCCTTTTCAAAAAAATTTTTTATATGTAAGTATAAAATACTTGTATTATGTTTTTTAAGGATAATGGAGTAAAGGAAGATGAACTACAGGCCATTCTTAATTATCTACTCACTATGCATGAGGTAACGTGTGAATTTTATATGTTGGGAAGTTATATTATGGGCTTTTTAAAACAAAAACGAGTTAAAGAACTCTCTCATTAATGATATAACTATGCCTGTACCTTTGCTCAGAATGGAGAGTAAATGTATCTAGGAACTAAATCTTAGCAAATTACATTTAAATATTCTTTATTACCACAACATGCCTCTGTGAATAAGCATGAGAGGCTTTTAAAAGTATTAAAATAAGATCTCATTGACCTAATAAGACTAAAGAATAACCTAACAACCAAAAAATACTTTCAGTGTATTTCCAGGTACCAGTATAATAAATGGAAAAATAGATAACAAAAATGACTACAAATGATTGGACTTTTTTTGAATTCTTAACATACTTTTCCCACTGATTTTGCATAATCAAATACTGTTAAATCACTCATTTATAGTTGATTTAAAATTATGTGGTTGTAAAGGAGGTTAAATAGGTTGAAATGTCTGGAGTTTTTTTCCTTTATAGAGTTGGGAAAATTTGATAGATGCCTGATGTAGTCTAAATACATAATCCAATTAAATGTATTTTGCATAGTTAAATTTGGAAGTGAATTTCATATGAAGTGGGGCTTTTATACGATAACTGATATTCCTGTGTATAATTCATGTTTTATGAGTTAACATATTTGTTACAGCATGAGAATAGTGGCTTTTAAAATCATTAGTAGATAAAGAGATGTGGTTTGGATCTGTCTTTGTTAATTGGGACAGAAAAGAATGAGTTAAATTTCTTGGTAGCATCATGTTTGACTGAAACATTAATGATTATGATTTCTTTTTCCTCTTGAGTAGGGTAGTCTCTTTAGATTTTCTTGACCATTTGGGACCAAAATATTTCATAAACGAAAACTGGAAGTCACAGTGATCTGTTTCCCTGAAACTGTTAAATCAGATATTTTTGGGGTCCTTCAAATCACACTTTTCCAAAACCCCAGTGCCCTACCTCTAGATGATTTATTTAGCACATTGAGAATTGAATATTGAAGTAGCTGCCACAGCGAGAATTAAAAAGCAGTGAATGAACCTGGACGCAGGGCACCATAGAGATGACTGCCTGCTGCTTCCTTTTGTATCTTTGGGTTAGTAATGCCCAATAAGGCCCTCTAACAGTCGACAAAGATTGTGAAGGGTTTTCTTGAAATTTGTAGATTTCAGAACTATGTGCTTATTCTTGTGCTGTTCTGCAAATGTTATCAAATTATGCCATATACAGAAGTGTGTTCACCCAATAAACATTTATTGGTCATCTGTAACCTCCCCCCCCCCATGTATCCCTTTATATCTGATTAAGAAAAGATAAAAGAAGCTGTATAGGAACAATTTTAAAGTCCAAAGAGACACCAACTTTGTTTTAAGGCTGCAGTAGCTGATACAAAAATCCTTGTTACCTTCTCCAGCCTTCTCTCTGGAAATACAGCAATAAATTCAGAAACCTGTTAGCTAACACAGGTGTTTTAAACACTTCTCCATTGCTTCTTTAACTACCTGTCATGCCTAACAGTGTTTCATTTAAGATTTAAAAGTACAGATCCAGAGAGGGGAGAAAAATCTGCCGCCCCAAACAAAAACCCACCTTAAAGTTTTGAGAAAAAAATTTTGCTTCCCTGTTCCCCACTTGGGTGAGGAGACCCGCACCACCACTGCAGTGTCCATTTTGAAAAATGTCAAGAGGCAGTCTGTACGCACATGGGCTTGCAGTATATATTTCTGTGGCCCAGGTGGTGAGTTCAGTGGTGTTTATCACATCATGTCTGCCTTGGACAAATTAAAAAATGAAAAGCTTATTTTTACCACATATATAGATACAGAAAAAGCAAGAGAATTCTAGAAAGAAACATAGAAAAGACATACAAAAAAATAGCAAAAAAAAAAAAAACCATAGAAAAAAATAGAAAAAGCAAGAGAATTTCAGAAAAACATCTATTTCTACTTCATTGACTATGCTAAAGCCTTTGACTGTGTGGATCACAACAAACTGTGTAAAATTCTTAAAGAGTTGGGAATACCAGACCACCATACCTGCTTCCTGAGAAACCTGTGTGCAGGTCAAGAAGCAACAGAATTGGACATGGAACAAGGAACTGGTTCCAAATTGGGAAAGAAGTACATCAAGGCTGTATATTGTCCCCCTGCTTACTTAACATATATGCAGAGTGCATCATGTGAAATGGGCTGGATGAAGCACAAGCTGGAATCAAGATTGCCAGGAAAAATATCAATAACCTCAGATATGCAGATGATACCACCCTTATGGCAGAAAGTGAAGAAGAACTAAAGAGTCTCTTGATGAAAATGAAAGAGGAGACTGAAAAAGCTGGCTTGAAATTCAACATTCAAAAAACGAAGATCATACCATCTGGTCCCATCTGCTGCTGCTGCTGCTAAGTCGCTTCAGTCGTTTCCGACTCTGTGCGACCCCATAGACGGCAACCCACCAGGCTCCCCCGTCCCTGGGACTCTCCAGGCAAGAACAGTGGTCCCATCACTTCCAGGCAGATAGATGGGGAAACAATGGAGACAGTGACGGACTTTATTTTCTTGGGCTCCAAAATCAGTGCAGTTGGTGACTGCAGCCATGAAATTAGAAGATGCTTGCTCCTTGGAAGGAAAGCAGTGACAGACTTAGACAGCATATTAAAGAGCAGAGACATTACTTTGCCGACAAAGGTCCATCTAGTTAAAGCTATGATTTTTCCAGGGGTCATGTATGGATGGGAGAGTTGGACTATAAAGAAAGCTGAGCACTGAAGAATTGATGCTTTTGAACTGTGGTGTTGGAGAAGACTCTCGAGAGTCCCTTGGACTGTAAGGAGATCCAGCCAGTCAATCCTAAAGGAAATAAGTCCTGAATAATCATTGGAAGGACTAAAGCTCCAATACTTTGGTCACCTGATGTGAAGAACTGACTCATTGGAAAAGACTTTCCTGATGCTCGGAAAGATTGAAGGTGGGAAGAGAAGGGGACAACAGAGGATGAGATGGTTGGATGACATCATCGACTTGATGGACATGAGTTTGAGCAAGCTCCAGGAGTTGGTGATGGACAGGGAACCCTGGCATGCTGCAGTCCGTAGGGTTTCAAAGAGTTGGACATGACTGAGGGACTAATCTGTACTGATATATTTAATACTAACCACAGATAATAAGGGGCTTCCTCGGTGGCTAAGATGGTAAAGAATCTGCCTGCAGTGCAGGAGACCCAAGTTTTATCCCTGAGTTGTGAAAATCCCCTGGAGAAGGGAATGGCAACCCAGTCCTATATTCTTGCCTGGAGAATTCCATGGACAGAAGTTACGGTCCATGGGTTGCAAAGAGTTGGAGACGACTGATCTGCTAACACTTTTTCCCAGATAGTATGTGAGAACTATCTAGTTATCATTTCCCATAAGATCTTGTTTCAGAGCTAGTTTTTTGAGAGACTTAGTGCACATCATGGTCCTAGTTGCCCCCAACACTACTACCATATTCCCAGTGTCTTATTAGCATATTGAAGCTTCAATTTGTCTTTGTTGTAATAAAACAGAACAGCCTGTTTGTCCTTCTCTGCCAATTTCTTGATGTGTAATCATTCCTTAAAAAAAAAGAAACCTGTAAATCAATACCTGTTATAACAACGGAATATGTTTCAGGAAATCTTGACATAGTGCAATAGTCATTTTATATCTTTGATTATGAAATTATTTGACTATTTGGTGTTGTATAGGTTGAATTCTACGGATGAATATGTATATATAAATATCTAGTGTGTTTTAAACCAGTGTATTTGTACAGAAGCCTACTTATTTTTTTGATATTCTAATTCATTATTACAGAAGTAGTCATTGTTCAAATAAGTTGTTTTTCCTTATTTAAAAAAAATTCTGAAATAATTTTAGGATGACAATCTAATGGACGTCCTACAGCTGCTTGTTGCATTAATGTCAGAACATCCTAACTCTATGATACCTGCTTTTGACCAAAGGAACGGGTTACGGTAAGAGTTTAACATTTCAAGAATTTTAATATATTTAATATAAGAGATTAGTTTTTAAATGATAGGTTCTTAGAAATGAAAATTGTTACTGGATCCTATAAAACAGTATATAAGATCCTTTTATTTCATGTCTTACGTTTTTTGAAAAAGTCTTCAATGATAGAGGCTGTTACTGTTTCCAGTGTTTATATAGTTAATGCTATTATACAGCTATTGTAAGGTCAAATTCTGTAACAGACCTGTCTTTAGGTCCTAGAATAGTAATATACAATTGTGATCTAAGAGAAGATCTCTGTATCTTTCCTTTAAAATATAACCTCTTCCAACCTCAGTCCCAAGTCATCATTGTATTAGTCTGCTTAGCATGCTGTAACAAAATATCCTAGACCAGGTAGTTTAAACACCAACAATTTGTTTTCTCACACTTTTGGAGACTGTAAGTCCAAGATAAAGGTGCCTGAAGGAAGGATTGGTGTCTGGTGAGGGCTTTCCCTTTGGGGTGTAGGCAGCCTCCTTCCCACTGTGTTGACATGACCTTTCTGTACAGGGCAGAAAGAGAGTGAGTGAGAAAGCAGAAAGCTCTTTGTTTGTTTGTTTTTTAAATAAGGACGCTAATCCACTTGAATCAGGACCTACCTTTATGACCTCATTTAATTTTTGTTTTTTATTTAAAATTTTAATTGGAGTATAGTTTATATACAATGTTGTTAGTTCCAAGTGTACAGCAAAGTGATTCAGTTGTAACTATACATATATCTAGTCTTTTTTAGATTTTTTCCCATATAGGTCATTACAGAGTATTGAGTAGAGTTCTCTGTGCTATACAGCAGGTCCTTATTTGTTATCTGTTTTCTCCCAAATTCCCCCCTGCCCCACCTCCTAATCATAGTTATTTTAAATTCCCTGTCTTATACTTAAAACTTCTCTGTCATATCTGTGTCTTGTTCTGATGATAGGTTTACCCCTTCAGACTGTATTTTCTTGCCTCGTTTGCATGTCTTGTCTCCTTTAACTAAACTGATTTCTTCTCTAAATACAACCACAGTTGAGCTTAGGGATTTAGTATATGATTTGGGGAGCACATATTCAGTCTGTAACAATTATCAGCAACAAAAGAGAATAGTTCTGTTTTAAGTCTTTCATTTAATGAGAAGTTTTGGGGGGCACAAAAGTTTAATAGATACTTTGCTGAGTGATCAGCTACAGTAAGTAATTTAATAATCTAGTTATAATAAGTTTTCCGTACCGTGGATCATGGAGAAAGCAAGGGAGTTGCAGAGAAACGTCGACTTCATTGATTACACGTGAGCCTTTGACTGTGTGGCTCACAGCAAACTGTGAAAAATTCTTAGAGAGATGCGAGACATGGGAGTACCAAACCACCTTACCTCTCTCTTGAAAAACCTACATATGGGTGAAGAAGCAACAGTTAGAATCGGACCTGGAAGAATGGACTGGTTCAAAATTGGGAAAGGAGTACAACAAGGCTGTATATGGTAACCTTGCTTATTTAACTTATGTGCAGAAATGCTGGGCTTGGATGAATCACTAGCAGGAATCGAAATTGCCAGGAGAAATATCAGTAACCTCAGATATCCAGGTGACACCATTCTGATGGCAGAAAGTGAAGAGGAACTAAAGATCTTCTTTATGAGGGTGAAAGAGGAGAGTGAAAAAGCTGGCTTCAGACTCAGCATTCAGAAAATTAAGATCATGGCATCTGGTCCCATCAGTTCATGGCAAATAGATGGTGAAAAAGTGGAAGCAGTGACAAACTTAATTTTCTTGGGCTCCAGAATCACTGCAGATGATGACTGTAGTCATGAAACTCAAAGATGCATGCTCCTTGGAAGAAAAGCTATGACAAACCTAGACAGTGTATTAAAAAGGAGAGATTTCACTTTGCTCACAAAGGTCTGTATGGTCTAACCTATGGTTTTTCTAGTAGTTGTGTACAGATGTGAGAGTTGGACCATAAGAAAGGCTAAATGCCAAAGAATTGATGTTTTTGAATTTTGCTGGAGAAAACTCTTGAGAGTCCTAGACAGCAAGGAGATCAAACCAGTTAGTCCTAAAGGAAACCAACCCTGAATATTGATTTAAGGGCTGTTGGTTTAAGCTCTAATACTTTGACTACCTGATGCAAAGAGCCAATTTGTTGGAAAAGACCTTGATGCTGGAAAAGACTGAAGGCAAAAGGAGAAGGGGGAAGCAGAGGATGAGATGGTTGGATGGCGTCATCAACTCAGTGGGCATGAATTTCAGCAAACTGGGAGAGAAGGGGTGACAGCGGAGCCTGGCGTGCCACGGTCCGTGGGGTTGCAGGGTCGGACACAGCTTCCCAGCTGAATGACGACAGCAGCCAGTCTTTTATTACAAAGTTTCGATTTGTTGTTTTTCAATATTCTTTGTGTATAAGATAGAAGATGACTTTATGCCTTATACTTAGGGAGTACATTTTCAGAAATTCCCAGAGAACAGAACCAAAAGTGTTTGCGTGTGTGTGTGTGTGTGTGTGTGTGTGTGAGAGAGAGAGAGAGAGAGGCAGACAGACAGACAGACAGACATATATGCTAAGGAATGGTTTATGTGATTGTAGAAGCTGACAGGTCCCACATTTGCAGGGTAGGCTGGCAGGTGGAGATCCAGGTAAGAGGTGATGTTGCAGTTTGAGATTAAAGTCTGTCTGCTGGCATAATTCCCTCTTCTTTCAGGGAGGTCCGTTTGTTTGTTTTCGTTTTTTTTCCTATTAAGGCCTTTAACTGTTCAAATGAGGTACCCACATTATGAAGGGTAATTGACTTTATTCAGTTTACTGATTTAAATGTCAGAGTAAATGCTGACCTCATAGAATTATTTGGGAAGTGCTCCCTAACCCTAACCTCTCATCTTTGCATCTTGTGATCCGTTAACAAATGTTGATTTTTGTTTGGCTTTGTTTTAGCAGGAAAGGTCAGTCTGCAATTCTGCCTGTCCTCTGTAGGTGGTGGTTCTCTTGTCCCTTCATTTTTAAAACCTCTCGTCTTGCCTTAAGTTTTTCTTGTACATGCACCACTCAGGGATTAAGGTGAGAACTGGGGGATAATTCACGTCTTCTTTAGAAAGACTTGATTGATCCTGTGGTCTGAGTTTGTCCCATACATTGAATCTCTTAGGTCAGTTTGTGGCTTTTGAAGGTTTTTTACACAGATCTTGAGGATTCTTCTCCTTTGTTTGCTCCTAGCTATTCGGGAGTCTCATACCCTCTCTAGTCTGTGCATGCTAAGTTGCTTTAGTTGTATCCAGTCTTTGCCACCCAATAAAGGACAGAAATGGTATGGACCTAACAGAAACAGAAGATATTAAGAAGAGCTGGCAAGAATACACAGAACTATACAAAAAAAAAAAAAGTCATTTTCCAGATAACTATGGTGGTGTGATCATTCACCTAGAACCAGACATCCTGGAGTCCAAAGCCACCAGGGCCTTAGGAAGCATCACTACAAACAAAGCTAGTGGAGGTGACGGAATTCCAGTTGAGCTATTTCAAATCCTAAAAGATAATACTGTGAAAGTGCTGCACTCAATATGCCAGCAGACTTGAAAACTCAGCAGAAGCCACAGGACTGGAAAAAGGTCAGTTTTCATTCCAGTCCCAAAGAAAGGCAATGCCAGAGAATGTTCAAACTACCGCAAATTGCGCTCATCTCACACACTAGCAATGGTGAAGGCAGTGGCAACCCACTCCAGTGTTCTTGCCTGGAGAATCCCAGGGACGAACAGGGGGAGCCAGCTCTCAGGGGGAGCCTGGTCGGCTGCTGTATATGGGGTCACACAGAGTCGGACACGACTGAAGCGACTTAGCAGCAGCAGCAGCACACGCTAGAAAGTAATGCTCAAAATTCTCCAAGCCAGGCTTCAGCAGTACATGAATTGAGAACTTCCAGATGTTCAAGCTGGGTTTAGAAAAGGCAGAGGAACCAGAGATCAAATTGCCAGCATCTGTTTGACCATCAAAAAAGCAAGAGAGTTCCAGAAAAACATCTACTTTTGCTTTATTGATTACATTAAAGCCTTTGACTGTGTAGATCACAACAAACTGGAAAATTCTTCAAGAGATGGAAATACCAGACCACCTGACCTGCCTCCTGAGAAATCTGTATGTAGGTCAAGAAGCAACAGTTAGAACCAGACGTGGAAAAACAGACTGGTTCCAAACTGGGAAAGGAGTACATCAGGGCTGTATATTGTCACCCTGCTTAATTAACTTATATGCAGAGTACCTCATGCAAAATGCCGGGCTGGATGAAGCACAAGCTGAAATCAAGATTGCTAGGAGAAATATCAATAACCTCAGATACGCAGATGATACCACCCTTAAGGCAGTAAGTGAAGAAGAACTAAAGAGCCTCTTGATGAAAGTGAAAGAGGAGAGTGAAAAAGTTGGCTTAATACTCAGCATTCAAAAAAAGAAGATCATGGCATCCGGTTACATCATTTCATAGCAAATACATGGGGAAACAATGGAAACAGTAAGAGACTACTTTTTGGGGCTCCAAAATCACTGCAGATGGTGACTGCAGCCATGAAATTAAAAGACCCTTGCTTTTTGGAAGGCTAGCTGTGACCAATCTAGACAACATATTAAAAAGCAGAGACATTATTTTGCCGACAAAGGTCCGTCTAGTCAAAGGTATTGTTTTTCCACTAGTCATGTATGGATGGATGTGAGAGTTGGACCATAAAGAAGGCTGAGCGCTGAAGAATTGATGCTTTTCAACTGTGCTGTTGGAGAAGACTCTTGAGAGTCCCTTAGACTGCAAGGAGGTCAAGACAGTCAATCCTAAGGGAATTTCAGTCTTGAATATTCATTGGAAGGACTGATGCTGAAGCTGAAACTCCAATACTTCGACTACCCAATGCGAAGAACTGACTCATTGGAAAAGACCCTGATGCTGGGAAAGACTGAAGGCGGGAGGAGAAGGGGACAACAGAGGGTGAGATGATTGGATGTCATCATCGATTCAATGGACGTGAATTTGAGCAAGCTTCTGGAGTTGGTGATGGATAGGGAAGCCTGATGTGCTGCAATCCATGGGGTCATAGATTCACACACGACTGAGCAACTGAACTGAATTGGACTGTGGCCCACCAGCCTCCTCTGTCCAAGGGGATTTTCCAGGCAAGAATACTGGAGTGGTTTTCCATTTGCTTTTCCAGGCCTCTAGTCTGTAGGAACCCATTTTCTTCATTCCTGTAACCTGGAGGAACATTTTTCTCACAATATTAGCTACCTGGACTTCTGAAAGAAAGTAACTCTAAGGTATAGACCATGGGTCAGATTTATAAGAGAAAAGTAAAAATTCAGACTCTTACCTATAAAATGTGTAATGCCTAAGTATTAACTCCTCTACACCAATGCACCTGCTTTTTTGTAGTCTTCGGAGTGCTTGCAAAATTACTTCTTCTATTTTGTCTGTACCTAATAGTTCGGATACATAAGACAGAGAAGCTCTTGTTGTCCTTACTCCATCTTGGTTGGTTGAATGTATATGTTCATCATTACACTGGCATTCAGAATATTTCACTGCTGTAAAAATCTTCTGTGCTTTGCCTGTTCATCCTCCTCTCAGCAGCCCCCCCCGCCAAAGCCACAACCACTAATCTTTTTATTGTCTCCCTTGTTCTGCCTTTTCTAGAATGCCATATAGTTTGTATCATTCAGTATGTATTTTTTTCAATCTGAGGCTTTCAATCAAAAGGCTTTTCATAGCTCGACAGCTCATTTCTTGTAGGCCTGAATAATATTTCATTGGTTGGATGTCTACAGTTTATCTATGTATTGATCAATGACATCTTGGTTGCTCCCAAGTTTTTGCAGTTACATGTAAAGCTGGTATAAATATGCATATGTCAAGTTTTCCCTGGAAATATGTTTTCAGCTCCTTTGGATAAGTACCAAAGAGTGCAGTCGCTGGATTGTATGGTAAAAGTGTATTTAATTTTGTAAGAAACTGCCGAACTGTCTTCCAGAGTGGCTGTGCTTTCAGTTTCTTCTGAGGGTGATAATTTGTGTTGCTTCCCACCCTCACCAGCGTTTGGTGGTGTTCGACCATTCTAATAGGTGTTGTATTTTTGTGTTCATTTGCATTTCCCTATGATGTGGGGCATCTTTTTATATTCTTATTTGCCATCCGTGTATCTCCCTTGATGAAGTACCTATTACGTCCTTTGGCTTGTTTATTGTTGGTATATAGGAGAACAGTTGACTTTGGATATCAGTTTTGTATTTTTCAACCTTGCTGTAATCGCTTCCTATTTCCATGGTTGGTTTCGTCAGTCAGTCCTAGGTGTTCTTCGTAGGTGATCGTGTCATCTGAAAACACAGGTAATGTTATGTGTTTCTTCGCAGTCTGTATGCTGTATTCACTTTTCTTGCTTTACCGCTTTAGGAAGAAAATTCGGTATGATCTTGTAAAGGAATGGTGAGAGGGGACAGTCGTGCCTTTCGCTTGATCTAAGTAGTAAAGTTCTGAATTTTTTTCCCACTGAGTGTGATGTTTGCTGTCGATTTTTTGTAGATAGTCTTTATCAAGGTGAGAAAGTTAACCCTCTGTCCTTAGTTTATTTAGAGTTTTTAACATGAATGGCTGTTGGATTCGTAAAAATTTTTTTTTTTATCTACTGATGTAATTGATAACTTTTCTTATGTGTTTATGTGATGATTACCTTAGTTGATTTTCAGATGTGGAACTATCCTTGTATACCCAGAGTAAGTCTCCCTTGGTCATCATATATACTTCTTGTACTTTTTTGGATCTGATTTGCTGATACTTTGTTGAGGATTTCTCATCTCTATTGTGTGAGATATCGGTCTAACGTAAGATGTTAGTCGTTTTCTTATAGTGTGTTCTTCTGGGTTTGGTATAGGGTAATGGTGGCTCACAGAATGAGAGTGAGTTAGGAGTATTCCTTCCGCTTCTGTGCTCTGATGGAGCTGGTAGAGAACTGGTATAATTTCTTCCCCAAATGTGGATTTTACCAGTGAATTCCTCTCGGTTTGGCACTTTCTATTTTGGCGGTTATTCAGTATCTTTAGTAGATATAAACCTATTCATATCTTTTATTTTTTCTTGTGTATGTTTTGGCAGATTGTGTCTTTCAAGGCATGGGCTCACTGCATGTAGGTTATAGAATTTGTGGGCATAGAGTTCATAATATTTTATATGGGCATGGCATCTGTAGTTATATCCCTCTGTTTATATGTGACATTAGTAAATTATGTCCTTTCTCTTTTATCTTAGCCTCCAAGGAAGCTTATTGATTTTATTGATCTTTTTGAAGAATCAACTTATTTTTATTGATTTTCTCCATTTTTTTTTTACTGATTCCTACTCCATTGCTTATTGTTTTTCTTCTGCTTACGTTCAATTGAGTTTTCTCATCCAGATGCCCTAGAGTAAAAGCTTAGGTTATTGATTTTAGATCTTTCTTTTCTGTTAGAATACGGTGTATTTGGTGCTGTGAATTTTCCTGTAAGTGCTGCTTTTGCAGCATCCCAGAAATTTTTATACGTCGTGCTTTCATTTTCATTTAGTTGAAAATGCTTTTAATTTTTTTGAGATTTCTTCCTTAACCCACCTTTTATTTAGAAGTATGTTGTTTAATCTCCAAGTATTTTGGTGTTTTGCAGTTATCTATTATTGATCTCTGGAGAAAGCAATGGCAGCCCACTCCAGTACTCTTGCCTGGAGAATCCCAGGGACGGGGGAGCCTGGTGGGCTGCCGTCTATGGGGTCGCACAGAGTCGGACTCGACTGAAGCGACTTAGCAGCAGCAGCAGCATTATTGATTTCTAGTTTAATTTCATGTGGTTTTGGAGCAGGTGTTATGTCATCTTCAGTCTTTATATTTGTTGCTTATGTGTTTTTTATGGTCCTGGGTGTGGTCTGCTTGGTGAATGTTCTGTGTGAGGCTAAGAAAACTGTGTTTTTCTACTGTTGTACAAGGTGCTAGCACGTGTGTGTGCTCAGTTGTGTCCAGCTCCTGGCAACCGCATGGACTGGAGTCCTCCAGGCCCCTCCATGAACGTTTCCGGGCGAGAACATTGTAGTGGGCTGCCGTTTCCTACTCCAGGTCATCTGTCACAGGAATCTAACCCACGCCTCTCGCATCTCCTGAACTGGCAGTCAGGTTCTTTACCACCGTGTCACCTGGGTATCCTGGGAAGTAGTGCACAGATGTCAGTGACATCCAGTTGTTTGATGGTATTTTTGAGATTAACTGTGTCCTTACTGACTTTCTGCCTGCTGGATCTGTTTTTTTCTGAGAAAGGGATTTTGAAATCTCCCACTATGATAGCGGATTAATTGTTCCTCCTTGCACTTCTGTAAGTTTTTGCCTTACATAGTTTTAGGCTCTGTAGCTAGGTACATGCACGTTAAGGACTGGTAGGTCATATTGGAGAATTGACTTGTTTATCATGATACAGTGTCCTTCTTTATCCCTGATAACTTTCCATACTTTGAAATCTGTCCGAAATTAATGTAGTTACCCTTATTTTTGATAAGTTATTAAGATGGTATATTTTTGTCCATTCAGTTACTTTTTGTCTGTATATATTTTCATATTTAAAGTGGGTTTCTTGAAGAGAACATAGAGTTGATAAGCAAATTTTTAAATGTTAGAAATGTATATTAAATTCACTCATATCTTACTTGAAGATACGTTTATAATTGTGTGACTAAGTTTTATAATTGTGTGACTATATGAAAAAATATGCACATATAAGATATTTACTTTTGAAAGATACTCATAGTAATTTGTTTTAAATTTTAATTTATTCAGTGTTATCTATAAACTTCTGGCATCAACAAGTGAAGGAATCAGAGTACAGGCTCTCAAGGCAATGGGCTATTTTTTAAAACACCTGGCTCCAAAGTGAGTATGCATTGTAATCTAAAATGGACTGTTGCATATTACATATCAATTTTATAAATCTTTGGGGTAGTAGTTACGTTGTGGTTCCTCTAGTCTGTTTTTATTTTTACTCATAAAATTCTATATAAGTTTAGTCCTCTTTCTACATATTAAAAATAAAGTAGGGAACAGGAGTATGTTGTTTCTGTTTTTATCTTAATTTTTCTTCATTTTGTTCACTATGAGAATGCATTTGTATAAGCTGAATTCTAAGTGAACAGGTAAGGGCTTCTTTTCAGGTGGCTTGATCATCATTTGCTGTATCTGTAGTGTATAGCTAACAGAATTAACGTGGGTGTTTGCCACATACTGTGTTCTGTTATGTATATGTGACTAAACTGAAACCTCCATGCTTCTTTTCTTAACTGGAGGCAGACGTTCTTGTCCTACCTATTGTTCCTTATACCAGAATTGGTTTATTATAAAAATTAGCAGTTTTGGTGGTGGAAAAGTATTGGTAAATTTGTAGTCTGTGTTGAATCCAGCTGACTGACTGTAAATAAGGTTACATAAGGTTACATTGGAACACAGGCACAATCATTTATTTGCTTATTGTCTATGACTGTTTATACAACAGCAGTGTTGAGTTATTGCTTCAGAGAGCATGATACATAAAACTGGAAATATATACTATCCAGCCATTTGGAGAAAACATTTGACAAGCCCAGGGGTAGAGTTAAGTTTATAATCCTCAGTCCCTTAGTTTCTGCTTGAAAGTTTAATTTTAATGTGTTCACCTTCACGGTGTTTGTTTAAAAATTCTCCTGCATGCCTTCTACTTTTCCTTCCACATTGTTTTTCTACTTTACTTATTTGGCTTTAGATTATTGTTCATGGTAGCTGCTAGTTAGTAAAAAATTGCTGTGAAGATTTGGCTTTATATTATTATTCATAGTTCAGTTCAGTTGCTCAGTCGTGTCCGACTCTTTGCAACCCCATGGACTGCAGCATGCCAGGCCTCCGAGTCCATCGCCAACTCCCGGAGTTTACTCAAACTCATGTCCATTGAGTCAAGATGTCATCTAACCGTCTTATCCTCTGTCATCCCCTTCTCCTCCTGCCTTCAATCTTTCCCAGCATCAGGGTCTTTTCTAATGACTCAGTTCTTCGCATCAGGTGGCCAAAGTATTGGAGTTCCAGCTTCAGCATCAGTCCTTCCAATGAATATTCAGGACTGATTTCCTTTACGATGGACTGGTTGGATCTCCCTGCAGTCCAAGGGACTCTCAACAGTCTTCTCCAACACCACTGTTCAAAGCATCAATTCTTCAGTGCTTAGCTTTCTTTATAGTCCAACTCCCTGATCTATACATGACTACTGCAAAAATCATAGCTTTGGCTAGACAGACCTTTGTTGGCAACGTAATGTTACAGTGTTAAAAAAACGAAGATCATGGCATCCAGTCCCATCACTTCATGGCAAATAGATGGGGATACAATGGAAACAGTGAGAGACTATTTTCTTTGGCTCCAAAATCACTGCAGATGGTGACTGCAGCCATGAAATTAAAAGACACTTGCTCCTTGGAAGAAAAGCTATGACCAACCTAGACAGCATATTAAAAAGCTGACAAAGGTCTGACTAGTCAGAGCTGTGTTTTTTCCAGTAGTCATGTATGGATATGAGAGTTGGACCATAAAGAAAAATGAGTGCTGAAGAATTGATGCTTTTGAACTGTGGTGTTGGAGAAGACTCTTGAGAGTCCCTTGGACTGCAAGGAGATCCAACCAGTCTATCCTAAAGGAGATCAGTCCTGAGTGTTCATTGGAAGGACTGATGCTGAAGCTGAAACTCCAATACTTTGACAACCTGATGCGAAGAACTAACTCCTTGGAAAAGACCCTGAGGTTGGGAAAGATTGAAGGCAGGAGGAGAATGGGCCAACAGAGGATGAGATGGTTGGATGGCATCATTGAGTAAATGGACACGAGTTTGAGCAAGCTCTGGGAGTTGGTGACAGACAGGGAAGCCTGGCATGCCGCAATCCATGGGGTTGCAAAGAGTCAGACATGAGTGAGGGGCTGAATCGAACTATGAAGATTTTGGTGATGATTTTTGCTGTGCTGTGGCATAACCAGTCCTATTTTTCTTAAACTTTAATTGTTTTAATTGTTCCCATATTGTAGTTTGTATTTCTGTACTTAAAGATTTTGTGGCCTTGTAAGTTCTAGGTTGAAGGAAATTGGGGGCATTATTGAGTTGGAATTTGTTACTATTGTGAAAAACATTTTTGTGTCTCCTTCATCAGCTAAATGGTAAATAGTAAAACTTTGTGTTTGATTTTTTTTTTTTCCTGTGTAATTGCAGAAGAAAAGCTGAAGTCATGCTTGGACATGGGTTGTTTTCATTGCTAGCTGAAAGACTCATGCTTCAGACAAATTTAATCACAATGACCACCTATAATGTCCTATTTGAGGTAGGAATGCAGGGAGCATTTAATCTTAACTAATTTTTAGCTAAAATACCTATATAATTGAGTTGACTAATGTGTAGATGAAATAAAAGCATTTAGGTTTGATGTATGATTTTGAAACTAGTTGTTTAAGAAAACTGCTATTTCTTAATAAATCTGTTAGTCTGAGTTATTAAACAGTGCAGACATCTCTGTTTAAGTATTTTTTCCATGTATTGACTATTTCATGTTTCATTTCATAATTAATTTAAAATATGGTTATAATGTTAGGCTAATCCAATCTGGTGTTTCGTTTCTATAGATTCTCATAGAACAGATTTGCACTCAAGTGATACATAAACAACATCCAGATCCTGATTCTTCAGTAAAGATACAGAATCCTCGTATGTATTTAATATACTTTGTTTTTGATATTTGTTTCTTGTTTTTCAAGCTTTATTGTTATATAGTTGACAAACAGCGTTGTGTAATTTCAAGATGTACAGTGTAGTGAGTTGATGCGTGTTGTGAAATGATTACCAGAGTAATGTTAGTAAGCACATCCGTGGCTTTACATAGTTTTATTTTTTTGTGTTATTCGTAGTGAATACCCTTAGCAACTTTCAGGCGCATAGTGCAGTATTGTCATCTGTTGTCTCCAGGTTAAAGATTACACCCACGGAACTTACTCACCTTATAACTGGAAGCTTCCGATTTTTGAGCACCTTCACCCATTTCTCCCATTCCCTTCCTTTTAACTTATTTTTTATGAGTACATTTTGTTACCAAATGGAAAGGCACTAAAGAACCTGAAGTTGATATTGTTGAAAACACATTGTTTAGATAACATTTCATTATAGAGATTAATATAATAGTGGTTTTGTTTGTGTTTGATGTCGACTATAATTTCAAATTGACCTTAGGTCATGGGGAAATGTTTATATAGAGATTTTCAAGAATTATATGCATGGGCTTCCCGGGTGGCTCAGAGGTTAAAGTGTCTGCCTGCAGTGCAGGAGACCTGGGTTCGATCTCTGGGTTGGGAAGATTCCCCTGGAGAAGGAAATGGCAACCCACTCCAGTATTCTTGCCTGGAGATCCCATGGAAGGAGGAACCTGATGGGTTACAGTCCACGGGGTCGCAAAGAGTCGGACACGACTGAGCCTAAAGTTGATATTGTTGAAAACACATTGTTTAGATAACATTTCATTATAGAGATTAATATAATAGTAGTTTTGTTTGTGTTTGATGTCGACTATAATTTCAAATTGACCTTAGGTCATGGGGAAATGTTTATATAGAGATTTTCAAGAGTTATATGCATAAGATCTATGTTCAGATTTTTGGTAAAGTTTTGACTGTACTCTTTAGGTGATGTCAGGCTAAGTTACATGGACCATGAATGTGGCTTTCATTTTAAATTCCTGTCAAGTTAAGAATACGAAGTGTGGAATTGAAAAATATCTGTCTTCTTAATTGTTTAAGAACTTAGTCTTGGTTAATAATCTTTTCTTTTGATATTTAGAATTCTTAAGTACTTATAAAATGTGTACATTTCTCATCTTTTTAAGATTAGTGATATTAAAATAACTGGTTTGTGGCATTTATAAATTAAATTACTTTTTGTGTGATGAGTTGTGTTTATGTTTGTGATACTGTTTCAGTACTAATTTTAAAAACACATGTTGTGTGTGTGTTTAATTTTTCTTAGCCTCCAAGGAATTGTGATATCATTATTTTATACAGTAAAAAAGGAAAAAATACCTCAATTATATTGTTGTTGTTCAGTTGCTCAGTCGTGTCCAACTCTTTGCAACCCATGGACTGCGCATGCCACCTTCCCTGTCCTTCACTGTCTGCTGGAGCTTGCTCAAACTCATGTCCATCCAGTCGGTGATGCTGTCCAACCATCTCATCCTCTGTCGTCCCCTTCTCCTCCTGCCTTCAGTCTTCCCCAGCATCACGATCTTTTCTAATGAGCCGACCCTTCACATCAGGTGGCCAAAGTGTTGGAGTTTCAGCTTCAGCATCAGTCCTGCCAGTGAATTTTCAGGCTTGATTTCTTTTAGGTTGTACTAATCTAATCTGCTTGCTGTCCAGGGGATTCTCAAGAGTCTTTTACAACACCGATGTTTAAAATCAGATCTTCAGCACTCAGCCTTCTTTATGGTCTAGCTCTCATGTCTGTACATGACTACTGGAAAACCATAGCTTTGACTATACAGACGTTTGTTGGCAAAGTGGTATCTTTGCTTTTTTAATATGCTGTCTAGGTTGGTCATAGCTTTTCTTCCAAGGAGCAAGTGTCTTTTAATTTCATGGCTGCAGTCACCATCCACAGTGATTTTGGAGCCCAAGAAAATAAAGTCTGTCATTGTTTCTATTTTTTCCTTATCTGTTTGCTTTGAAGTGATGGAATTGGATGCCATAATCTTTGTTTTTGAATGTTTTGTTTTAAGCCAGCTTTTTCACTCTCCTCTTTCACTTTCATCAAGAGACTCGTTAGTTCCTCTTCTGCCATAGTGGTGGTATCATCTGTGTATCTAAGATTATTAATATTTCTCTTGGCAGTCTTGATTCCAGCTTGTGCTTCATCCAGCCTTGATAATATATATAAAATATATTTTATGTAGTTATGGGAAAGATGACTTATTGAAGTAAGAACTTTATATTGTCTGTGTAATATATTAGCAGAAAAGATAATCTGTACACTGTGGTATTTAAAAAATGGTATGTCTGCTTTTCGATCTTAACAGGTAAGTGATTTTGGGGTACAGTAATTTATCCAAATGGGTAAATAATAGTATCTCTACAATCCAGATGATAATAGTACTTAGTTATCATTTTGTGAGGATTATATGTATTAATATCTGTATTTTCTAAAAAAGCATCTCACAATAGTATATCATCAAAGTTAGTGGATATTATTGTAATGGTAATCATTGTTCAGGTAGACTTTGCCATTAGAAGAATTCAGAAATTGTTATTAAGTTTATGCTAAAATATCTTTTATTTGATATTTTGAACTTTAGAAACACCAAAAATCTTGGTCAATTGCAGGTTTAGAATTCCTCAACTTTTATTTGTGTAAAACTTTGGCATATTATTATTTGATCATTCTACTTAGATTTTTATATACTTTAAGCATTTCTTTTCTTCTTTTTTTTTAAGCATTTCTTTTCTTAAAATTTATAGTATAAATTTAGTCAATATTTAAGAGTATTACAGGTGCAGTTTTACTTATTGGGGATGTTTAATTTACTTTTCATATTTTTATGTCTAATTTTACTTTTAGAATTATGGAAGAAAATCTTGATAGCTTCTAAAATTCACAATGATAGAGGAAAAAGTTTGTGCCTGTTATACATATTGTTGAAGAAGCTGAGAATTCTTTTTTTCTGAGGTTTTGATTTTATATATATATTTTTTGAGTATTTAAAAAATTTAAATATGTATATTTTAAGGTCAACTTTATTATCTGGCAGAGATTATGGAGAGGTGTCAGCAGTCATTTAATTCATTTATAATTTAATTTGATTTACTGCAAAGTTTTAAAATTTAAGTATTCTGTCTAATGATGAAAATAAAAAATTCCTTTCTTGTTTATATGATTTCTAGTGAATGTTTTGACAGTCTTGTCCGCAGATAATTTTTTTTATAATACAGAAGAGGATATTTTAGGTAGACATGTATGTCAGGGAGATAAAAGAAATTGATATATACTGATGATCTTGCATCATGAAGTTTTTGTAAAGTTGTGGTTTTTACTAATTTTTGAATTGTCTTACAGAGATACTAAAAGTAATCGCAACGCTACTTCGAAATTCTGTGCAGTGCCCAGAGAGCATGGAAGTTCGCAGAGCATTTCTTTCTGACATGATTAAACTTTTTAATAACAGTAGAGAAAATAGAAGGTAAGCAGGATCAGTTACTTTTTATTTGCAGTGTTCAAGTCTAGCTTTGAATAAGCCTATATTTTCTAGGACAGATTGCTTTAAATACTATGAAATGAACTTTCTGCATGCTTTTTCATTAAAGTAGTACTCTTGCCTGGAAAATCCTATGGGCGGAGCAGCCTGGTAGGCTGCAGTCCATGGGGTCACTAAGAGTCGGACACGACTGAACGAATTCACTCTCACTTTTCACTTTCATGCATTGGAGAAGGAAATGGCAACCCACTCCAGTGTTCTTGCCTGGAGAATCCCAGGGACGGGGGAGCCTGGTGGGCTGCCATCTATGGGGTCACGCAGAGTCGGACACGACTGAAGCAACTTAGCAGCAGCAGCAGTACAAGTAATATATGATAGAGTTATTTGAACTTTCAATACCCATTGTTTTTAATTGTCTTGTATACATAATAAAGCTGGTTGTTTTGTTCATTTTGTTTTAAAGTTTTACGTTTTTGGAATTCTTTCAGTTGATTTACTTTTTAAGTAATTCAGTGTCCTCTTAATATTTTCAGGAGTTTGCTACAGTGTTCTGTGTGGCAAGAGTGGATGCTTTCTCTTTGCTATTTTAATCCTAAGAATTCAGATGAACAAAAGATAACAGAAATGGTTTATGCCATATTCCGAATCCTACTTTACCATGCAATCAAATATGAGTGGGGTGGCTGGCGTGTGTGGGTAGACACTTTATCAATCACACATTCAAAGGTAAGTTTTTTTAAATGACAGTATATTTTAACATTTTAAATGTCTGTAATTTTGTTTCTCTAACAAAATTTTATATACTTAAAATGAAGTCAAAAATGCAGATTATACTTTGGAAGTGTAGTGAACAACTGAAACAAGGAATAGCTAAGAAGAAAGACTATTTCTAAGTTCAGCAGAATCAGAATAGCTTTTTTTTTTAATGTTATTGTTACTTGTGCTTAATAAAGTGAAACCTTGTAACACAGCATAGGAATTTATATTTTCAAGTAGCCATTTTCAAGATACAGTTTTCCGAATTTTACAGGACTTTAAACCTTTTTGAACACAAGGTGGCGCACAATATTCAAAGATGAGAATTACTTTAGTACTATAAGGTGGTTGAGTAAACAAAAAGCTCTGGCTAATTTTGCTTTTGCTCCTATTTTTATATTCTCTTAAAAATTTTGTTTGAAAATCTACTAGTCTTTTTTAAAATAAAAACCCCTCAATCCAGTGTTACTTATTTATATATAGCTTTTGTTTAAAAATATCAATGAAATGTCCTAGATATATAAGAAGTTAGAAGGAGTGATGTTCCCACCATGTTTGTGAAAGTGGGTTCTCCATCCCAGTTGCTTTGTCTGCCATTTTCAGCCCCTCTTCTCTCCCACTCACCTGAATTTGGTGGTTTCATTATTTGTATGTTGTATGTGTATTTTTAATTACACACACGCATACCACACTGGATAATTTTATTTTTCATATGTATACTTAATAGAGATAATGGCATTGTATGAAATGCATGTTTTGATAACTTGCTATTTGTACTTATCACTGTCTGAGATTCATTCATATTGACCAAGGTCGTTGTGTCCTTTTTCTCAGTTGTATGTATTCCATGGTATAACTTCATCTGTTTATCATTTTGATGAGAATTTTTGATATGTTTTGTATTCATGAGAAAGTTTCTTTCTAGAATTGGAATTGCTAATTTGTAAGATGCAGATGTGAAATGTTACAAGATATACAATTCTTTTTCCAAAGTAGTGTATCAGTTTATATTCTTGCCAGTGGTGTATAAATACTCATGTCTTCATATCACCTTATCACTTGTTATGGCTGGAGTTTAAAAAATTCCAAATATGATGAATTTTAAATGCTGTGTTTCCCTAATTTTAATTTGCACTCTTTTTGTTTTGTGGGCATTCTTCATATATTCTTGGTCTTAATCCTTTGCTACCTATATTATTTATGAATGTCTTCTGTCAATTTGTTGCTTATGTTGTTATGTTTGGAGTTTTATGTTTGTGTCTTCTGAGGAAATGTTATATTTCAAATAATATTCAGTTCAATATTCAAATGAAAATTCAGTTAAATTTATTAGCTTTTATTATGCTTTATATATCTTATTTAGGAACTGTATATATATCCAAAAGTAATATAATTAGCAAATGTTAATATTATAAATTGACTAGAAGGATAAAGAACAGAAGTGATACATTTAGTATATCTTTATTTTTTATTAAAAATGTTTTTTGTGTGTAGTAAGTTTAATAAGTATTTATTCATATTTGGCTGCATCGGATCTTAGTTGCTGCATGCAGGATCTTCATTCCGTCATGTAGGATCTTCCCGTGTGGTGCATGGACTCTCTAGTTGTGGTGTGTGGGCTTAGTTGCTCTGTGGCTGGTGGGATCTTAGTTCCCTAATCAGGGATTGAACCTGCATCCCCTGTACTGCAAGGCGGATTCTTTACCATTGGACCACCAGGGAAGTCCCTGGTATATCTTTAAATGTTTTATTTTATTGACTATCATAGTTAATGCTCTGGAATATTTTGCCCATCTGTTGGAATATGGGCTTCTCTCATAGCTCAGTCGGTAAAGAATCTGCCTGCAATGCTGGAGACCCGGGTTCAATCCCTGGGTTGGGAAGATCCCCTGGAGAAGGAAATGGCAACCCACTCCAGCATTTTTGCCTGGAGAATCCCATGGACAGAGGAGCCTGGCAGGCTACAGTCCATGGGGTCTCAAAGAGTTGGGCACAACTTTGTATCCAAACCACATTGGAATATGTTGTCATTTCTTAAATATATGTTCTTGAGTGGATAACTTCAGCTATTTGAAGTTATTATTAATTACTATTAATTAAATAAATTAAATAAACAGAATTATTATCAATTATTTTTCCTTCCTCTTCAATGAGAGAAAGATGTGTTGCTATAGTAAGGATTTACAAAAGTGTCTTAGATTAGGACACAATCTTGTGAATAATCCAGTGGTAAATGAGGCAAAGATGTGATTTTCAAAAATGGCTGTGTTTTAGTCTCTGCATTTTTAAGCTAATCAGTTTAGTGAAAAGCAGTCTTCAAAGAATTGTGGCCTAAGGGCCAAATCTGGCCTGACCTGTTTCTGTCAATAAATTTTTCTTGAAACACAGCCACTTGCATTAATTTATGTATTTTGTATTGAGTATTTGAGACAGAGACTTCTTTTGCCCCCATGCCTAAAATATTTATTATTTGGCATTTTACAGAAACACTTTGCCACCTCTTCTCTGAGTTATTTTAGTCTGTGCTGGCACCCAGCTATTCTGATGTCTGTTGTAGTGAGCTGTTGCAGTCTGGTCTGATTTGCTCCTAGTAGTATTTTTCCCTTTACTACTTCATGAGAAAAATAGGGTTAAGTTTAGATCTCACATAATTTGGATTGGATTTCAAATATATCTGGGAAAATTCTCGTTTAGGAAAGTGCGCTGTGAATTAGATTTTAATAATTTTATGCCTGTTCCCTGTTAATTCAGCACTTTCGTATACACTTTAGTTTGTCATGTCCTTAGAAAAAATGGCTAAAGGAATATAATCTTTAGAGCAGTAATTCTTGAAGTACTATCTGAAGACCTTGGGAGCCCAGGAGACCATTTCAGGGAGTGGAGGGGTCCACCTTTTCTAGCTACATATCTAGTGAGAAGATGGATTTTTCTTCATGTACTGCAGTCTAAACCATATAATGCAACAGACTGAATGCAAAAGCAGGTATTAGAGTGTAGGTATCTTCTATTATGCCAGAATTGAAAGAGGTTTGCAAAAATAATAGCAAATGAAATTTGTGAAATAATAGCGCTCTTCTCATTTTTATTATTGCTTTGAAAAATGCCATTTATATTAATAGATCCTGGGTTTATTGCTATTTTCAAAAGAAATCAATATTTGTAAAAGTTCTTAGCTTTAATTTCTAATGTGGTAATTAGTAATAGGGGCTTCCCTCATGGCTCAGCTGGTAAAGCATCTGCCTGCAATGCGGGAGATCTGGGTATGATCCCTGGTTTGGAAAGTTCCCCTGGAGAAGGGAAAGGCTACGCACTCCAGCTTTGTGGCCTGGAGAATTCCATGGACTGGAGAATTCCTGGAGAATTTAGTCCATGGGGGTCACAAAGAGTTGGACACAACTGAAGACATGCCCCATATAAATAAACAATTTGGATCCTGAGACCAAAATGCTTGAGAAGTCCCAAATCATTGACTGTTTAGTCTCTCAATTATTTTCTATCCACAAAACAAAAGGGGTGGAATAGAAGGTATCTCCGACACCTTAGCTTTGGAGTGTTTATAGTTAAATGTTTATATCCAGTCACCAGTCTGTCTGTGTGAGTAATGAAGATAACATGGACTTGGCAGATAGGCTGGTCCTGGATTTGAATTCTGATTTATAGTAATTTATAGTTTGTAAACTCAGGAAAGTTTCTAAACTTCTCTTAACCAACAGTGTTAATCTAGAAATGGTAAAAGTGGTAACTAATGTGTTTATCTGACTTCAGGAGTTAATGAGTGAAATCACAGCAAATGAAATTAAGTGACTGTCTTCCTTTGTTATAGCTCTGTCATTCCCCCTGTTAATCCTTTTGTTCTGACTCGTAATGCTATCTTACTAGTTAGGCCCTTATCACTTCATATTTGATATAAATACACATTTAAAAAAATTTTCTTTTCAAATGAGTTAATTACATCCAAAATAATTTGTGTGGCATATATGCCATGAAGTGTTGTAAAGGAAGACTTGTGATTACCTGACTTAAAAACATGTTGTATGGTTCAACCTTTCCAGCCCCCACCCATCCTCATTTCCTTCTTGAAAAGTTAAAAAAAAATATGTATTCCTAAGTAATATAACCTCTTATATTGCCTATTTTTATATTTTATGAAAGTGACATTGTACTGTGTGAAGTCTTCTGTTACTTATTTTTCTCATCAAACCTTTTGTTTCTAAGAATCTTTTTTATTCTTAATAAATACATAAATTTTAAAAAAGGATTAATCAGAGTCATTAGTGTGGGAGAGAGTTGATTGAAGCCAGGGATGGGCAGTCCTTGGGCCAAATCTTGCTCATTGGGTGCTTTTGTAAATAAAGTTTGATTGGAACATACAGAAAAATCTTTTTTATTCTTATATATAGCTTTCTTTCATTCATTTTCACTGCTGTGACTAAGTCAGGTGCTCAAAGGCAAAGGCTTTAATAGAGGTGTCATTTTCAAGCTTCATGTAACTGTTGTTCACAGTAACAAATCTATTGGGATGAGTTATATGTGTTTACATACGTGTACACACATGTCCACCTATCCCCCCACACCTGAAACAGAGCTTGATGCTATGAGACAGTGTTCACTCTTACTAAATGTCAGTATGGAGTGATAAACTCTTATATTTAAAGTTTCTGATGATGGAAATTCCTTAGTTGTCCTGGAGTTAGGACTCTGTGCTTTCATTGCTGGTCGTGAAATCCCTGTTCAATCCCTGGTCTGAGAACTAAGCTCCTGAAAGCCTTGCGGTGGAACGCCCCCATGCTGGGCAAAAGTGCTGATGATGCCTCAATAAATTGATTGCATGATCCACCAAAAGCTCTGCTCTAGGACATATTAGTAGGAATAGAGTTGCTCTATCTTCTAACTTTTGATGCTGTCATAAGTAATGTTCTATCTTCTAACTTTTGATGGCTGTTAGATTTCTTATTTTTGCAGGGTTTTGTCTTTTCTCTGCTTTGAAATTTTTCTCTTTCTTAATGAGTTGTAGTAATTTATACGTGTCTGGGTTACTTCTCCTATGGATAGTTCTAATGGTCAGTGGCCTGAGGTGTTTGTTATTTTCCTCTAGGTTTATTGTTCTCAAAATAAATTGTTTAAAAATAATGTTATTCCCCTCCATCAGCACTGTCCTAATCTTCTTAGAAAAGCAAATGATTTCTACTTAATTTTTCACTATTTCCCATGAAAAAAGCATTTCCTACCTCATCTTACTCTGTTCACTTGAGAAAAATATCTACTCTTGACTGTACTGGTTCTATTCACTTTAAAATATATCAAGGTTTCTTAGGTCTCCATTTTTATTTACTTGTGGCATGAACTTTGTGCTTCTTTGTACTTAACCAAATCCTTTATATGTTTAAGGATGTAAAGCTAGCTAAAAAAATTAGAGATACCAAAGAAACATTTCATGCAAAGATGGGCACAATAAAGAACAGAAATGGTATGGACCTAACAGGAGAAGAAGATATTAAGAAGAACTGATAAGAATACACAGAAGAACTGTACAAAAAAGATCTTTATGAGCCAGATAATCACGATGGTGTGATCACTCACCTAGAGCCAGACTTCCTGGAATGCGAAGTCAAGTGGGCCTCAGAAAGCATCACTATGAACAAAGCTAGTTGAGGTGATGGAATTCCACCTGAGATATTTAAAATCCTAAAAGATGATGCTGTGAAAGTGCTGTTCTCAGTATGCCAGCAAATTTGGAAATCTCCCTAGTGGCCACAGGACTGGAAAAGGTCAGTTTTCATTTCAATCCCAAAGAAAGGCAATGCCAAGGTATGCACAGTGGCACTCATCTCACATGCTAGCAAAGTAATGTTCAAAATTCTCTAAGCTAGACTTCAGCAGTACATGAATTGATAACTTCCACATGTTCAAGCTGGATTTAGAAAAGGCAGAGGAACCAGAGATCAAATTGCCAACATCCACTGGATCATCGAAAAAGCAAGAGAGTTTCAGAAAAACATCTGCTTCATTGACTACGCTAAAGCCTTTGACTGTGTGGATCACAACAAACTGTGGAAAATTCTTCAAGAGATGGGAATACCAGACCACCTTACCTGCCTCCTGAGAAACCTGTATGCAGGGCAAGAAACAACAGTTAGAACCAGACTTGGAACGACAGACTGGTTCCAAATTGGGAAAGGAGTACGTCACAACTGTATATTGTCACCCTGCTTGTTTAATATGCTGAGTACATTGTGCAAAATACCGGACTGGATGAAGCACAAGCTGGACTCAAGATTGCAGGGAAAAGTATCAGTAACCTCAGATATGCAGATGACACCACCCTAAAAGCAGAATGCGAAGAGGAGCTAAAGAGCCTCTTGGTGAAGGTGAACGAGGAGAGTGAAAAAACTGGCTTAAAATTCAACATTCAAAAATAAAGATCATGGCCATTACTTCAGTGCACATTAATGGGATAACAATGGAAACAGTGACTGACTTTATTTTCTTGGGCTCCAAAATCACTGCACATGGTGATTGCAGCCATGAAATTAAAAGATGCTTGCTCCTTGGAAGGAAAGATGTGACGATCTAGACAGCATATTAAAGAGCAGAGACATTACTTTGTCAACAAAGGTCCATCTGCTGCTGCTGCTGCTGCTGCTAAGTCGCTTCAGTCCTGTCCGACTCTGTGCGACCCCATAGACGGCAGCCCACCAGGCTCCTCCGTCCCTGGGATTCTCCAGGCAGGAACACTGGACTGGGTTGCCATTTCCTTTTCCAATGCAGGAAAGTGAAAAGCGAAAGTGAAGTTGCTCAGTCGTGTCTGACTCTTCGCGACCCCATGGACTTCTCCATCCTTCTCCAATGGATGTGAGAGTTGGACCATAAAGAAAGCTGAGCACGAAAGCATTGATGCTTTTGAACTGTGGTGTTGAATGCTTTTGAGAGTTCCCTGGACTGCAAAGGGATCAAACCAGTCAATCCTAAAGGAAAGCAGTCCTGTATGTTCATTGCAAGGACTGATACTGAAGCTCTAATAGTTTGGCCATCTGATGGGAAGGGCAGGCTTTTTTAATAAAAGACCCTGATTTTGGGAAAGATTGAGGGCAGGAGGAGAAGGGGGTGACAGGATGAGATGGTTGGATGGCATCACTGACTTGATGGACATGAGTTTGAGCAAGCTCGTGGAGTTGGTGATGGACAGGGAAGCCTGGGGTGCTGCAGTCCACGGGGTCACAAAGAGTCGGACATGACTGCGCAACTGAACTGAAGTAAACTGAAATCACTGTTATGGTAATTTTTTGTACTCCTCAGCCGTGCTGCTGTGTGTGAATTCACAGCACTTAATTTTCTCTTCGTATCTCAAGTCTCTCTCTCCCTTCGTCCTCCCAGTGCTTCCCGTCCCTCTTGTTTTTCTTCTCTTCTCCTCTCACCGCCGCCCCCCCCCCCACTTCTTCCTTCTCCTCTCCCTTCTCACTCCCTCTTGCTGCCACCTCCCCTCGGTCCCCAGTCTCCGTCTAATCACCCTCACACCCTGCGCTGGTGTGGACTGTAGGCTCCTGGCGGTCTGTGTTGCCCTCCATCACGGCTCAGCGTGCTTGCTCCCTCTCTGCGCATGTCTTTTCCTTTTAGCCACCGTCTCCTGTTTCTCCTGCCCCTCTTTCTCTCTGTCCTTCCCTCCCGTGTTCCCCCGCACATTCTGTACCACGTGCCTTCTGCCTCCCCCATCCGCCTCCTCTCTGTCTCTGCTTGTTTTGCCCCCTCTTCTCCCTGTCTTTCAGTCAGCCCTTCCGTGGGCTCTCTCACGTATCTTCAGTCACTGCGTCTGGCTCTTCCTCCAGCTGGCACCTTCTTTTCTTCCCCTTTCTACCTTTATCTTTCTTCTTTTGTTCTTTCCACTCCTCCACTTTGTTTTTCGTCTTTTTTTAGTTGAGTACCTGCAGGTTTACTATGAAAGATAGGAAAGATGAATCCAGAACAGATTTTATCCTGAAAGACGTTCCTTTCCAATATGGGAGGTTATACATGCACTGAAAGGGCAAGGCAGGAAGGAGTCAGTGTCACAGAACAGACACTCATATTGAAATGAGCGGGCTTTCAGCCGTTTGTACTCAGATGTTGTTGGACCGCAGCCTTGTGCTGTGCTGTGCTTAGTCCCTCAGTCATGTCCAGCTCTTTACGGCCCCATGTACTCCTTTGTCCACTTAATTCTCCAGGCAAAGATACTGGAGTGGGTTGCCATTTCCTTCTCCGGGGATCTCCCCGACCAGGGATCAAACCTCCATCTTCTGCATTGCAGGTAGATGCTTTGCCATCTGGGTGAGCAGGGAATCCTGACTATAACCTTAAAGAGTAATAAATAACATTTGGGTGTGTAGAGATTGGGGTGATGAGAGTCACTTGTGGAGGAATTGGCATAAGCAAAAATACAGAGGTGATTGCCCTGAGGGAAAAGCATGGGAATTGTTTGCTCTGTTGAGATTGTATAACGTACATGAAGAAGAGCAGTAATGAGTCAGATAGGAAATGTAGACTGGCATTTAATCATGTGTGATCCTGTAATAGCCCTCATATTATATTGTTGGTTAAAAGTGGCTGTTAATTGAAAGCCCGCATCAGCAGGGATGAAAGGTTTTATACTCTTCCCATCTCCCTAACTGAGCGTAGTGCTGAGAACTTGGCAGCTTGTGCTGAATATTTGTTTAGGAAGGAGAAGGAGGAAATGCATCATCACTGTTTGTGTTAGTTGCTCAGTCAAGTCCAACTCTCTGTGACCCCCTGGACTGTAGCCCGCCAGGCTCCCCTGTCCATGGTATTCTCCAGGCACGAGAACTGGAGTGGGTTGCCATTTCCTTCTTCTGGGATCTTCCCAACCCAGGGATTGAATCTAAGTCCTACTGCATTGCAGGCAGTTTCTATACCAACTGAGCCACCCAGGAAGCTGAGCCACTGATGACATCACCATGTGGCATCATACCGTCCTGTGTGTACCTTGGCGCCTCAGTCTTTTCTTATCAGTGATCCAGGAAATAGCCATAGCCGCTGACCTTAAAGCAGTACCTACAAACACACAGTATGTTTTAGGGATCGTCTTGTTAGAGTAACTTGGGATGTGTATCTTACTATAGTTTCCGGGACCCCACCTCAGAATCTCAGTCTGAATCTTGTGGGATGTTTCTAGAAATCCGTATTTAAAATAAGGCCTTCTTATGTACTTTAAATTTTTAGGGCCCCTCAAACTGTACAAGGAATTAGTTTTACTTACTTTAATAGTCTCTCCTCTCTTCTAAACTAAGATGCTAATATAATATACTCTTTAGAAAGTATCATGAATTGCATTTCTCTAATAATGAGTGATGTTGAGCATCTTTTCATGTATTTGTTAGCTATCTGTATGTCTTCTTTGGAGAAATGTCTATTTAGTTCTTTGGCCCATTTTTTGATTGGGTCGTTTATTTTTCTGGAATTGAGCTGCATAAGTTGCTTGTATATTTTTGAGATTAGTTGTTTGTCAGTTGCTTCATTTGCTATTATTTTCTCCCATTCAGAAGGCTGTCTTTTCACCTTGCTTATATTTTCCTTTGTTGTGCAGAAGCTTTTAATTTTAATTAGATCCCATTTGTTTATTTTTGCTTTTATTTCCAGAATTCTGGCAGGTGGATCATAGAGGATCCTGCTGTGATTTATGTCTGAGAGTGTTTTGCCTATGTTCTCCTCTAGGAGTTTTATAGTTTCTGATCTTACATTTAGATCTTTAATCCATTTTGAATTTATTTTTGTGTGTGGTGTTAGAAAGTGATCTAGTTGAGGTACCACTTCACACCAGTCAGAATGTCTGCGATCCAAAAATCTGCAAGCAATAAATGCTGGAGAGGGTGTGGAGAAAAGGGAACCCTCCTACACTGTTGGTGGGAATGCAAACTAGTACAGCCACTATGGAGAACAGTGTGGAGATTCCTTAAAAAATTGCAAATAGAACTACCTTATGACCCAGCAATCCCACTGCTGGGCATACACACCAAGGAAACCAGAATGGAAAGAGACACATGTACCCCAGTGTTCATCGCAGCACTGTTTATAATAGCCAGGACATGGAAACAACCTAGATGTCCATCAGCAGATGAATGGATAAGAAAGCTGTGGTACATATACACAATGGAGTATTACTCAGCCGTTAAAAAGAATTCATTTGAATCAGTTCTGATGAGATGGATGAAACTGGAGCCGATTATACAGAGTGAAGTAAGCCAGAAAGAAAAACACCAATACAGTATACTAACACATATATATGGAATTTAGAAAGATGGCAATGATGACCCTGTATGCAAGACAGGAAAAAAGACACAGATGGGTATAACGGACTTTTGGACTCAGAGGGAGAGGCAGAGGGTGGGATGATGTGGGAGAATGGCATTCTAACATGTATACTATCATGTAAGAATTGAATCGCCAGTCTATGTCTGACGTAGGATGCAGCATGCTTGGGGCTGGTGCATGGGGATGACCCAGAGAGATGTTATGGGGAGGGAGGTGGGAGGGGGGTTCATGTTTGGGAACGCATGTAAGAATTAAAGATTTTAAAATTTAAAAATAAAAAACTAAAAAAAAAAAAAAAGAAAGAAAGTATCATGAAGACAGGCATTCTATGTAAATTAAATATAGACCCTAGTTAAGACTCCTTAATACATATTTTTTATCATAAAGGAAAATATATTTTTTATTTCTGGGAGCATATTTTAAGTCATAGAAAATGTTAAAAGAAGAAATATAAGCTACTTTTCTTATGTAGTGTCTGAAATCAGTGTTTTTTAGACTCAAATTTATACACAAACCCAAAGCAGACTTTGTTTTCTGTGTATTAAATATGTATATTTAATTAGTTCATATTTTTCTTTACTCCAGTGACTTAACGGCTTTAAACAGATCTTAAAACCTTTCCGAAGAAAATAGTGACCTTGTAGGAAGGTCTTTTTTGCCTACTTTGAGTTAAGAACCAGTCTTGGTTTCAGAATTACAATTATAAAATGGCTAAAATCCTGATTATTTCAGAGCAGTTTTATCTGAGTCAAACTGCACCTGTCCTTTTTTGCTGTGGAAGTGTACTCCAGAAGATAAGTGCTAAAGCTTTACTTTTTGAGGCTGAAAAGAAAAATTTAAAGTTACAATTGCTTCTTGTGGTTTTCACCTTGAATGTTTCATAAATGTCGTTCAGTTTTATTTCTTTGTATGATTTTTTTTCATTTATGAAAAAGCGTTTCTCTTTAGTAAGTCTGATGTAACATGATTTATTTGAATGTAGCTATGTTAATGTGTTTGGAATCATAAATCTTGATATCTATTTTTAAAGTAAAATGGAAAGCTTATACTCTAACGCTCTTCAAATCAATATTTAATAAAGTTTAGGACAGACCTGAAGTGATTCAGTAAGTAGATGAACAATTTGTAGCATGCTGATAAAAATTCTGCTGAAATTATTGGAATCAAAAATTTTTCTTTGTAGATACTAGTTGTAAAGGTTTATAAATATTTTGTGCATATAATACTGAAGTGATGCATAGTTTTTCCTTTTTACAGCCATTTAAAATCTCTATTACACGAATTTATAACTTGGTTCTTCATAAAGAACTGGTGTGTAAAAAACTAATGTTGCAGACTTGTATAGCTTTTGCAGTTACATCAGGATACATGTAGCTGCTATAAAAAGCCAAAGAAACTCAATTGCAATTTTATTGTCCAGGTTGATAGATATCCTGCCACCTTCGTAGCAGGAAAGCTGTTTGTCACTGTGTCCCTCCCTTCCAGCAGCTGAACTACGTTTTAGAAGCAGTAATAGGCTCTCCTGGTGTCTTTGGAGTATGTTGGTTACCTTGGTCTCAGGTTTTAAGTGTGTACCAGTAACTTTTGTAATTTTATTATTTTATTGTGTTTTCTAGGTTTTCATTATTTATCTTCCTTTTTTTTATGCTTCAAATAGGACATTATCTTGAGCAATTAAATATTGTTTGCACTTGGTATGCCAAAATGCTTCTACTCTTTAGTTGAAATCTAGATTAAGGTCTTAATATATTCTGAATTGTGATGAAATGGCTTAAGTATAAATGTCAGTTGTTTTATAAAAGAAGAATATATAACAGTTTAGGTTGGGTAAAAAGCAGGTGGAAATCACTTTTGTTAAAATTCTCTAAGTGGTTTCTTAAAAAAAGTATTTTTAACAGTTACAAGGTATGAACTGGCATGTATAAATATACATATGTTTGTATGTGTGAGCTTATGGTGGCTATATAATAAAATTAAGAATTATAAGGCGTTCCCAGGCTGTTCAGTGGTTAGGGCTTCACGCTTCCACTGCAGGGGACACAGATTTGATCCCTGGTCGGGAAACGAAGATCACACGTGCTGCATGGCTTGCCAAAAAAAAATTGTGTACTGTTTTATTATTTCAAGAGTTACAAAATTTTCATATTTCATGATTGTCTGCATTTTATATTTAATTGCTAAAGTATTTGTTGGCTTTAAGTTTTTTTGAACAGATAGTATTTAGTTTTTTTTTTTTTTCAATTTTTAATTAATATGTGCTCTTTGTTGGGAATGTGCAACCTAGTACGAAATATAAACACAAAATCCTGAAATTACCTGTTATCCTGTCACCTGCATATGGCTTAAGTGCAAGACTTCTAGTCTTCTGTTCTTTACATAAATACACACACACACATATAATTACTCGCTTGTAAAAATATCATATTTATATTTTACAGCATTATTTCAATTAGTGATATACTTCTTACATGAATTTTAGTGCCTGCATATTATCAGGTGTATGTATATTGCATTGTATTATGGAGAAGTAAAGTTAAGAGCAAAAGCTGTAGCTCTGATATAAAGTCTGACTACTATCAGACCACTTGAGATTCTAGGAAGGAGTGATTGAGTAAATGATTTCAAGTTTACTTGTCATATTCTGGCCTTCTCCAGATTTTATTTGGAAAAACTGGTGGAGGTGATTTTTAAAAATCTGTTGAATTGTATTACAGTGTATTGCACCGTGGCTTAATTTTCCCTTGTCTCCGAGCAGTGATGAGTCTGCTCCTATATATATATACACACATATGTACATATATGTATGTCTTATTTTGTAGGATGAATTTCTAAAATACCAGAAGGAGTTTGCATGTTTTAAAAAGATATTGCTAAGTTGCTATGTAAAAAATTGTGTATCGATTTGTATTCTAACTTTACATGGAAGTGCCTGTCTAGACTGTTCTTAAGAAAAAATAATTGGTCAAGATGAATTTTAAAAATTTAACTTTATTTACTTGTAATTGAAGGATGATTGCTTTATAATACTGTGTTGGTTTCTGCCATATATTTGCACGAATCAGCCATTAGTAAATTATTGTGATATTATTTTATGTCACTGTGCTTCCTGTCTTCATGCATCTAAAATGAGGGTTATACTACCTGTCTGTTTAGGGTTATTTTGAAGGTTGTCTCAATATTTGCCAGATGCTTAAATCAGTAAATAAGAAGCATCCTGTGTATCTCAACTATTTTGCAAGTATTTTAAACCATATATGGTATTGCCCACTAAAGTGAGCTTAACTTAGTATTTATTAGGTGTATGTTTTCAGGCATGGTGTGGAATGGGGAACAATTATTGATTAGATGAAAATTTTCATACTTTAAGGAAGTTGGAGGGAAGAAAATTTCTTTAAGTAAATTTCTTTTAAATTAATTGAAGAATGTTAGATGTTAAATTAATTAAGAATGTTTTCCATGTGTTAGTATGATATTTATAGAGATTAAGAGGATATTGGTCGTTTGGAAAGTTTCTCTTTAAATTGCATCCTCACTTGGTGTTAATAAGAAAGTGTTGTTCAAAAGTCATTTTATGAAAGACTAAGGCTTCTTTTTATGTTTACTAGTATTGCTTACTTAAGATGGTGAACTTTAGACCCAAAGTTGCAACTTTTATGTAACATCTGAATTAAAATTCTAGGAAGAAATAATTGAGTGAATTAATTTGTTTTTCATATTATGGGTTTCTCAAAAACTCTGTTCAGAAAAATTGGTGGAAATAATTTTTTAAAAATATATTGAAATTAATTAAAAATATCACACACATGCACACGTACATGTAGTTGGAAAGAACCAGAGTCAGTAATAGTTAAAGCAGTAAAATCAGATTTTTTTCAGGAATTCTTGTAATAGGGAGAAAAATCCTGAGTATAGAGCTCAGCTCAACTCTGAATATAAGGAGAAGTCTCGGTTTTATAGCTAAGGAGCAGAGTAGAAGGGGGGAAGGTCTTCAGTGAATGGAAAATTAACAAGAGGAGCCATCTGGCATGGCCAGATTCTAGTTAATCAGACTTTAACAGGACTCTTGCTGAAGGCAGGCCAGGCTGATTAGATATCATCCATGGAACAGTGGGAAATGAGGAGCTGCTCCAATGTCTGGCAAGGACAGAGGGCCTAGTTGAGACAGAGGTTCAGAGGAACCATAATGAAGTTTGGTTAAGGAGAGAGTCTTTGTCAATACAAACAAAAATAACAGTTGTACTGCTTTTAAATCTGTTGTTTCTGCTTCCTTGGCAGTTTTTATATAGGTATGTTCAATTTTTTTGTTATTTATTCTTTTGTTTTTTTGTAGTGGGTTTATTTTAAACTTTTTGTGAATGGAATAGTAATATTTACAAGTCAATTCCATTTGAAAATAATTTTTTAATTTGTCTGTGTAAATCACATAGTTGCCTTTTAAAGCAGTGAATAAATAAAGCTTACCTTTATGTGTATGATAAAATTTTCCTTCTTTCTCATGATTCACAAAGCCTTTGTAGTCCATTACCTCCTTACAGTTGATATACTTACTATTTTTATTGCTCATCACTCTTAGAAATGCTTTAATCTTGTTGCTTTACCAAATAACTCAGTATCTTGAATTTTTTCACCATCTTTCTTATACATCATTTCTTACACAGATCTTCTTAAATTTCTTTTGCACGATGTCTCCCCTTGCTCTTAATCTTGCTCTTCTCTTTCTTGCACATGTCAGCCCCTTCTTGGTACCTCCAGGTATTTCTAGGCACAGTTGTATGTTTTCTGTATACTGCCAGTAGTATCTAAATTTTACTTTGAATTACTTGAACTCTTTAAAGCATTCCCAGAGGGCACACAGAAGCCATGAACAAATAGAAAAATGTATTTCCTAGAATAGGAAGATTCAACACCATAAAGTTATAATAGCTTTTCTTTAGGTTTTAAAGAAATTTCTTTAGGTTATTTTATAAAGCTAATGAAATCCCAAGGAAATGCCAGTTAACCATTTTTCTTTTGGAGGGGAAAAAACGGAGTAAGGTAATTATTATGGAACAGTAAGACAAAATAAACGAGTAAAAATATCCAGGAAGATTCTGTAAAGAGCAACTAGAAGGAACTAAGTCTACTGAGGACTAAGTTACATGACCAGGTGTCAGTAATTTAAGAGGTGCAGTACTGACACATGAAGAGATGGGCTGACCAGGGGCTTAGAAGAGAAAGTCCAGAAATAAACAAAATTCCGTGTAAGTATTTAGTATATTGTACAGGATACGTCTCAAATCACCAGGGAAAACTTAAACTATCCATGAATAGTGTTGGGACAATAGAGGACTCACCTATGGAGGAAAAAAGTTGGAATCTGAAGACATTTAGCGTATGGATCGATTGAATGGACTGTGCTGCAGTTGGAGGGAGGAAGCATGAAAGTACTAGAAGAAAAGACATAATTCTTCTGTAAACTTTTGTGTAAGAAATTTCTCAGTATGATTTAGAATCTAGAACCATTAAAGAAGAAAAAAGACTAATTTTTTTTAACTAGATTAAAACATGCAAAATCCTTTGTGACCAAAAAACAAATAATACCATAGGCAAAGTCAGAAAGACAGACGACAAATTGAGAAAACTATTTAGGACCAGGGCAAAGATAGCATTCCTTTTATGTAAACTTCTTCTAGAAATAGAGAGGGAACGACAACCTAATAGGAAAATGGACAAAAGACATAATCAAACAGCCCATGGAAAACTGAGTAAAAAGTACTTTAGATTTATGAAAAGATGCTCAACCTACTCATTGTGAGGGACTGCAAATTAAGAGAGTTCACCAAGATATATTAAGTGACAAAAGAATGTGTGAAACAGGATATGTAGTGGGTATTAATAAGTAAGACAGGTGGGCAAGTGGGAATTTGTATTTGTATATATATGCACAAAAATACTCTGGAAAGATACATAAGAAATTAATAACTGATTGCCTGACTTTTGGGGAATTGTGCAGGTGAGGACCAGTGGTGGGAGGGAGATTTATAGGCCATCTAGTCTTTTATATTTGAATCATGTGAATTGTAGTGGAGAAATTCTTTCTTGACTCTCTTAAGATTCCTGACTGGACCTGAAAATTAACAGAGATTATCAAGAGAAAAGCGTATGAATTTATTTAATATGTTTCACATCAAGTGGGTGTTTCATGAGGAAGTGAAGACTGAAAGAAACAGTTATGAGCATTTTTATATTAGATTTGATGAAGGGTGGAAAGTCATGGATAAACATGGGAGGACAAAGGGTATGAGGACAGTACACCGAGGGAAAACCGTCAGGGACTGTCCATTCAGATTCTTCTCAGCATCCCTCTGTTGTTGAGATGAGGGTGCGCTTTTTCCTTTGGGTTTTACCTACCTCTCACGTAAGAAGCTTCAGGGATGAGGGAGTGATTCGAGAGTCCTTGTGACCTGCTTCAGGGGAGGATGAAGAGGGCAGAATCTTTCTTACACACAGTTTCTCAGATTCCTTCATCTTAAAAAATCGTGTCCCAGTGTTCCATATTTGGGGGTAGTGTATTGTGAACTCTGTTAAAACATACTACCTAGTTAAAAAAAGTTTTTGAGCATATTACACGGTGAGTGTATAGTGTTTATCATATATGTGACTGGTTTTCCTCATAGGATTGTTTCTCTTTGTTATTGAACATATAATGTTGCTTTGGTAACTAATTCTTTTAGGTGGTTTTCTTAGAATGGGCTAGGCTTTATACTTGATATCCCTCTAGTCAGGTTGTTATTAGGGTAGCATTTAAATGCTTAGGTTTGACCAGAATATTTAGATTTTTAACCAGGGTATTTTGCATAAAATAGATCAGTAAATATGTATAAGCTTATAAATACTTAATTTTCTTTTAAGCATTATGTCTTATGCCGTTATTGTTGTAAGCTGTTGCATCAGAGTCTCTATAAAAGGTTTCCCTCTTGTGTGGTTATGATCATTTTGAGCTATGCTTCCTAATATCCCATATGGATATTCAGCTGTTTTTGAAGAAAATTATGTCTTATTTATCAGCTGTGGAAAGGTTGGTAAGTTAAGAAGTTAGCATATTATATACAGCTGTTATTCCAAAGGAAAATAACATCTAATAAAAACGATGAATTTGCTTACAAAAAGAAAGCTAATTCCTAAACATTGTTAACGTTTAAAACAACCTAAATTTTATAGGTAAAATTTTTTAATACATGGGTTAGTAATGCTAATCTCTTAATATATTGCATTCATCTTTTATCTCCTAATTAGTAAATTTGAGTGTCTATTAAGTTGAAAATAATGGCTAAAGAAACATTATAGTTATTAGCTCATGAGTATCTTTCGGAGAAGAAGAGTCAGACACGACTGAGCGACTTCACTTTCACTTTTCACTTTCCTGCATTGGAGAAGGAAATGGCAACCCACCCCAGTGTTCTTGCCTGGAGAATCCCAGGGACGGGGGAGCCTGGTGGGCTGCCATCTATGGGGTCGCACAGAGTCGGACACGACTGAAGCGACTTAGCAGCAGCAGCATGAGTGTCTTTAACTAGTAGCTTATAGTAGTGATTTCCAAACATGGCAAACAGCTATCGATTAGCTATCAAATGATTGTGAAGATTAATGACTAGTCTTTTAGTGAAGTAATTTAGAACAATATCTGGTAATTAATTAGGAATTATCAGTCACAAATACTTTTAGGAAAACAGTATCAAAAAAGATAACAACAGCGATAATTACTCAGTTGTCATTTAGGTTTTCAACTACTGGAGTAAATTAAAAGGCTTAAAAATCAGCTTCAAAAATTTTAAATGCATTTCTAATATTCATATTTTCAAAAAAAGAATAAAGAAGTTGGTTTGCTTAGGGAAGACAAAGCACTGTTTTAGGACAGATTTGACTACAAATCTGTTTGTCACAAAAGGAAATACATTCCTGTGGCACATTAAGCACACCTTTATGAAACTGTACTTTGTGTTGAATTGCAGTGTGTATTATATGAACCATCTCCTTGTGCTTGAAATTTTAATGCTAAATATTACTTCTTAACCTATCTTTTCAAATGGCCAGTTCAAAGTTTCTCTCCTCGGCCTGAATACAGTTAGAATGTGAGAAAGAACTACATTACAGAGACATATGTACTATGTTTCACCTTTAGAATGAATAGTCTCTTAGCAAATGATTGAAAGACAGTCATGGGAAGTTGTAACTTAAGTGAATACTCTTCAGAGCAACATGAAAAAATCTCTCTTTAAGAGAGAGTTTGTGATAGCAAAAATATGTCTCTTCTATTGGCCCTGAAGGGGATTTGGAAATCCAAGAGGAATTCTTCAAGTTACAAATGGCATTGTAACATGTATACTATCATGTAAGAATCGAATCACCAGTCTATGTCTGACGCAGGATACAGCATGCTTGGGGCTGGTGCATGGGGATGACCCAGAGAGATGTTATGGGGAGGGAGGTGGGAGGGGGGTTCATGTTTGGGAACGCATGTAAGAATTAAAGATTTTAAAATTAAAAAAAAAACAAACTTGCAGGGAACATCACTGCATAGAGCATTGCAATGGGCTACAGGTATTATGAAAGTTTTGTTTCCTTGTGGCTACGATGTTAATAATCTCAATAAAAGCATTAACATAAAAGTGAATGATTTTTTTTAGGACTCCCATTCATACATTTTTTTCTATTAAGTTTTTATCCTATTATGCTGTATTTGCTGTGCTCAGTCACATAGTCATGTCTGACTCTTTGCAACCCCATGGCCTGTAGCCCGCCAGGCTCCTCTCTCCATGGGATTCTCCAGGAAAGAGTACTGGAGCAGGTTGCCATTTCCTACTCCAGGGTATCTTCCTGACCCAGGGATTGAAAACCCATCTCTTGTGCCTCCTGCATTGGCAGGCGGATTCTTTACTACTGTGCCACCTGGGAAGTCCATTTGTATCCTATTACCAAATTAAAAAAAAAAAAAGTATATATAGTAGTAGCATTTAGATGTAATCACATAGATCAGATATTAAGTTCTTGAAATGTCCATTAAATTCCTCTTGTATACCATTTTAAGATGATGACTAACATTCGTTGTACTAATATATTGAGCAAGTATGATCATAACAATTTGAAATTTTGCCATACTGTTTTAACATACCGAATGAGTTTTATAGTGGAAGTAATGTAGGTTCTAACTTTTTAGTCTCAAATCTGTTCTACTTATTCTTCAAAACTGTGCTCTTTAGTATAGGGACATACTTGTTTTGAAATGGATGACAGGTTTTTACTGTTAAGTTTCTTTTGTAGCAGTTGGACTAGGGGATAGCATTTCCTCCTCACATTAGGAGTGTAGCTATTGGTCTTAACGTAGGATGAAAATTATCCTTACTATACAGTGTCTCAGTTTGTTAGTTGAGTTAAGCTGGCAAGTTAAACACTAACATTTAATGCATTTTGTGTTGAAACTCAACATAAACATGCCATGAAAGGATTTTGCAAAAATACAAAAATAGCCAGGATACAGGGAAGAGGAGTGGGGTAAATAACAGTCAAGTTTAGAGTCTGTGGATCAGCTGGGTAAATTGTATTAATTTAGGTTTGGGGCAAGTCAGTCATAAGCTTAGTATGGGGAAAGCCAAAAATCAACTTCATTTTCATTAAAAAAAAAAAAAAAAAGTCTCACATTTCTCAGAACTCACATCCCTAACTGTTTGAAGCTAAAGGTTAGGGCTTGTATGTGCTGCAAGCAAAAACTGTTAAAAACATTGAGTAGAACTTTGATTTTGACATCTTGCTACTTTCCCCTACTGTATGCTGTTGGAAAACAACCCCAACCTGTTCTGCGAGACTTTTAGGGAGAGTAACACAGAGGATTACTGGTCTTGTTTTATATTAGCAAAATGGGAAGGGTGACTAAGAGACTGTGTGTTGAATGCAAAGGTGACGCTTCCGTCCCCTGCTTCCTACGTGGTTCCTAAAATATAGGCACCAGACCGTTACCCTGCAAGCAGGACCTTGAGGATGCAGCTTTGGGTTGTCGGTGCGCCTTCCTGTCTTAGGCCCCACCCAGATCATTCTGTGGTAGAGGAACAAGTTGATTACCTGCCGTAGGGTAAAAAGCTTTTTAACCCCTTGGCTTTTAGCCCCGCCTTGTGTTAATCATAAGGAAAGAACCAAGTTATACAAGAAAGTTAAGGAAAGCGTCTCATTCAGGAGAGAGAGACAAAGCAGATAAGTGGTAAAAGGCAATTCAGAGAAAACAGACAATATAACGAGAAGAAACAAGATGGAAGAAAAACAGTTAACACCCCGGACAAACGAGTAGGTTCTAAAACATGAAACTAGAATTGAGTCCTGCTCTGTCTGATATCAGTAATAGACAAAGAACCACCACAGTACCTATTGAAAATGAATGATAGTTGCAATAATGTTACACACATACATAGCTTACTTTGTATATTGTATCATTTTAAGCATTTTACATACAAAAACTCATTTAATCTCTCAATGACTACGTGCTAATAATGTGTTACTATTACTATACTGTTAAGAAAGCAGTTAACAGTAAAAGCTCTTGCCAATGCAAAAATATCCTCTCCTTAAAATGTAGAAAAGAATTTGTTGTTGTTGTTCATTTGCTAAGTTATGTCTGACTCTTGGCCACCCCATGGACTGCAGCATGCCAGGCTTCCCTGTAGAAAAGAATGTAACATTATTATTACTAAATAAAAAGTGTTACATTAGAATATGATGTGTGTATATCATAGGCAATCCACTAAAGAGATTACAAAGGAAAAAATAAATTTCATTCTCTTATATGGCCGGATATAATCCATTACATACATGTTCTTGTTTTTATTAAAAAAAATGAATTCTTGTGTATTTTTGACAAACTGGAGGTTACATCTTGGAGGCAAGCACATAGGCTTAAACTCTTACATAGACAGGGCACCATCATTCTTGATGTATTTGAAAGAAATGGCTCCAATGCCCCCAGGAAAGATATCCTAGGGATACAAAACTAGCAAGAGGCTTATTATCTTTTAAAAAGGTTTAAATACATCTCCAGGTACCAGAGAAAATATTTCCAACTTCAAGTTTTCTATAGGAAAAACCACAGGGGAGAGAGGAAATTTCCTTTCCCTTTTGACACCAGCGAAAAATTTAAACTATGAAGTTTGTATTTACCCTTCTCAGAGAGGAAAAATATGAGCAGCAGAGAAGTGAAGTGACTAGTGCAGAGTCACATAAGAGAAGTGGAAACCGTGTTCAGTGGTTAGATGAGGCACTTCCCAGATGACAGAACCAAAAGACAAAGCAGGTGGAAAATTGAGAGATGGTAAGAAGAGTAGAGGACCGATCAGTGCATTGTCAAAAGAGAGAAATCCTGGGAGTGAGAACAGGGGAGAGAGAGGGGACGGAGGTATAAATTAAGTTATTCAGGAAAAATTCTCAGAACCAAAGGATATTCATTAGTAGATTGGAAGGGCCCAGTGGGTATTTAGCACCATGGGTCAAAATAGACCCGTACCAAGAATCATTGTGGAAATTTCAAAGCACTAGGAACAAAGAGAATACTTTGTAAAATTTCACAAAAAAGAACAAAGTAAGTAAAAATAAGTCATATGAATGTTCATGATTCAGAAATACCTCTCAGACTTCCCAACAATAAACACAGAAAGAAGACAGTCAAGACGTAACTTTCGTATTCTGAAGGTAGATGTTTTCCAACCTGTGATTTTATCTGACCTTCAAGTGAGAAGGTAGAGAGTGTTTACCCTTCAGTTCAGTTCAGTTCAGTCGTGTCCGACTCTTTGCGACCCCATGGACTGCAGCACACCAGGCCTCTCTGTCCATCACCAACTCCTGGAGTTCACTCAAACTCATATCCATCGAGTCAGTGATGCCACCCAGCCATCTCATCCTCTGTCGTCCCCTTCTCCTCCTGCCCCCAATCCCTCCCAGCATCAGAGTCTTTTCCAATGAGTCAACTCTTCGCATGAGGTGGCCAAAGTACTGGAGCTTCAGCTTTAACATCATTCCTTCCAAAGAAATCCCAGGGCTGATCTCCTTCAGAATGGACTGGTTGGATCTCCTTGCAGTCCAAGGGACTCTCAAGAGTCTTCTCCAACACCACAGTTCAAAAGCATCAATTCTTTGGTGCTCTGCCTTCTTCACAGTCCAGCTCTCACATCCATACATGACCACAGGAAGAACCATAGCCTTGACTAGACGGACCTTAGTCGGCAAAGTATAAAAATTTCAAGCGGGCACTGGAGGATATACTGCACCCAAAGGGGAGAATAGAACAAAGAAGATACAGGATGTAAGAAACGGGAGAGAGATAAAGGGATCTCCAGGATTCCAGTGAAGGGAGGTCCCAGGATGGCGGCATTGTAGTAGCCCTGTGATAGTCCATCTAAACTGGAATAGTTTGACTTAAGATACAGTTATAGGGGGAGCTGTTATTACTGAAATGCCAGATGCCTTTGTAAGATCTTTTTAAAGCCTGAGGACAAATTACCCACCGGAGATGGGTCCATGTTCTCATGACTACTTGTCTTGACAGTGTGGTGAATAGTTCTTACTCTCTCTAGTCCTGCTGCCTACATCACCTGAAGATTCTCACTTCACCCCTCAAACATGGGATCTATTGTGCTCTGCTTCTGAGAGTAGAATTGTAAGCTTAGAATTGACAAATATAAAAGAGTTTTTTTGTTGGACCTTATTTATGCTAAATACCCACTACCTGGCCCCCACTAGCCCTCAGAGATCTTTTAGCCTTTGTATTTCCTGGTGTTTCCTAATGACCTTGCCTATAGACGTAAGTAGTCTTCTATATCCTCTTAGAGAAGCTGGAACCCGCTCCAGTACACACATCCTGTGTAGCTTGTCTTCTCCGGGAGCCTTAGTTAACTCTGGGAACGTTGGCCTTTCTTTCAGTTGGCTAGGTTTATGCTCTACTTAGTATCTCAATCTAAACATTCTAGGTATATTTACCATATAGGTAGTAAAACTGTTAAAGTAGGAAACAATGAATAGAAATACAAGGGTAGTGATTTCCTCTTGTCGGGAGTTGGTGAGGTTCAGAGTACAATTAGGGATGGATGCATAGTGGAATTGTGAGGTATGTTCTGTTCCTTGACATGGGTATAGGTACATGGGGCTAAAAATTACTCTTTAACCGTACGTGTAGATTCTATATATTCATATTTATTGATATATTTTATAATAAAAATTTAAAAAATCCTCAATTTGAGTAAAGTCAAACCCATGGTTATTCAAAACAACTCATTCTATAATACTGTTGTGTTGCACATGATTATGTATTAATATGTTAGGACAGATATTATACCATGTATGTTAAGTCGCTTCAGTCGTGTCCGACTCTGTGTGACCCCATAGACGGCAGCCCACCAGGCTCCCCTATCCCTGGGATTCTCCAGGCAAGAACACTGGAGTGGGTTGCCATTTCCTTCTCCAATGCATGAAAGTGAAAAGTGAAAGGGAAGTCGCTCAGTTTGACTGTTAGCGACCCCATGGACTGCAGCCCACCAGGGTCCTCCATCCATGGGATTTGTCAGGCAGGAGTACTGGAGTGGGGTGCCATTGCCTTCTCCACCATCAGCATACAATTCAAAGTCTTGTACTCAGTTTATGATTCTCTGCAACCATAAAGCAGGGGCTCCATCTCTTATCTCATCATCTGCAGTCTTCTGGTGGTTTCTTGTTCCTGAAACATACCAAACTTACTTTGGCTCCAAGGCCTTTGCATTTGTTCTTCCTTCAGCCTGAAAGTTTTTCGATATTCGTGTAACTTTCTTTCTCACTTTCTCTATTCAGACATCTCCAGAGACCTTCCCCAGGCCCCCCTGCCCCCGCCTTTTTCTTAAAATTTTCTTATTATTACTTGACATTATCTTGTATGTTCGTGAGTTTATTTTTCATCTATTCCATTAAACATAGGCACCATGAACTCTGTATTGTTCACCACACAGTGTCTGGCGTGCTGTAGATAATTCAGTAAATTTTTCTTGGATGAATAAATGAGGAATTCATCAGTTAAAGAACTTAGTTCAAAGATGATAGCCCTCTGGGCATTGAAGAAATTGATATTTTATTGATGTTATTATGCCATTTTACTCTTTAGTGTTGAATATAAGCATTTCATTTTGAAATACTCAAAAACGTTCCCCACATATTCAAAACTAGGAAAATAGTTATTTCCTAAACATTTTAGTTTTAGATATACCACATTATGGGGAGACCCAGGTTCAATCCCTCAGTTGGGAAGATGAAGGAGGGCATGGCAACCCACTCCAGTATGCCTTCCTGGAGAATCCCATGGACGGAGGAACCTGGTGGGCTACAGTCCATGGGGGTCACAAAGAGTCGGATATGACTGAGCAACTAACACTGTCACTATGGCACGTTGTGGCGAGGCTGTACTGTGTATGTCATACGTAAAGGCTAGTTACCAGCTATAGAGAAACTGTACGTTGTGCATTGTTTATAGTTGTGTTTGCATTATATCCGCCTGCATACGAAAAGGCCTGTGAATCTTTGGGCGTGGAAAATCATCTTTTCTTCTTTTTTATCTCCCATCATCCTCCCCTACTAGGGCTCAATAAAGGTTTGTTGACTACAAGCTTCAATTTACTATGTTTATTATAATAATATAGGTTACATAAACACTTCTAGCACTGATAAACTCTAATTATGCCTATACCTTCTGCATGTATTATATTTACCTTTTTGGTGATGTTCACATTGAAACTTGCTAGTGGCAGTCACATAATGGTGGCTGTGAAAGTGAAGTCGTTTAGTCGTGTCTGACTCTTCGCGACCGCATGGACTGTAGCCCACCAGACTCCTCCGTCCATGGGATTTTCCAGGCAAGAGTACTGGAGTGGGGTGCTGTTTCCTTCTCCAGAGGATCTTCCCGACCCAGGGATTGAAGCTGGGTCTTCTGCATTGCGGGCAGAAGCTTTACCCTCTGAGCAACCAGGGAAAGATTCCAATGGTGGCTATAATGTAATAGTATGTCATGAAATAACATAAACCTTTGACATTAAAATCACAGAACTCTCTCTTATACTTAAACCTTGAAATTTTTCCATTTAGTTGGGCAAAATGCTAATAAGCATGATATGGGTATGTTCACAGGGCTGAGTATATACTAATCTCTTACATACAACTCTACAAGTGGATGGATGAATTACATGGATGAATTAACTGGAACTTTCAGACCATTTGTGATCAGTTCAGCTTTGAAAATTATGATTGACCTTTGGGGAATGGTTGGATCTTTATATTTCATTGCTAAAAGAATTTATATTCTTTACCTTAGTATGAAGTTATTTTCATAGCTGAATAAATGCAGAGAGAGCAGCTATAATACATAATATATGTAATATTTAAGTATATTATTTGTATCATATATGAAGTGAACATAACTGATGTTTTTGATCTCTGCTGAGAATAAATCATGGAAAAATGGATTTTCATTGCTTTTTAAACAATATATTACATAGTGCACAAAGCACTTTCCAATGTTCATACTTAGATCTTGGTACAAGATATACAGGTTAGTAGAATAATGTACTGTTTTCCTATACATAGGTCTTAAAAATATAATCTAAATAACTGTGTTCTTGTTGTTGATTGATGCCGTGCTACCTGTTAGCATTGATTAGCTATACTTTTTTTGATAATTTAGATTTTTGTGGTTGATACCTTTTATTTATCATTTGATAAGATATTATAAAAAATTGTTTCTTGCATCATATAAACCATGTGTTGGAAAAATTGAACATTCAAATTTTATGTTTTGTTTGCTCTGTTCATTTATTTTTTGTGTGTATTTTGACTCTTTGTATATTTTTTATCTAGGTCACTTTTGAAATACACAAAGAAAACCTTGCCAATATATTAAGGGAACACCAGGGAAAAGTTGATGAAGAAACAGGGCAGTGTTCTTCAAGTCCAGTTCGAGCAGTCTCTGGCATTAGCAGGGAGGTTAATGTTTCAGTAGGATCCCAACAATCGGATACAAACGATTCTCCTGTGTCTTCTGATATCACTAGAAATAGTGATGAAAAGTCAAATATTGGACAGACAAGCTCAGTAGAAGCTGCATCCAACACTGAACTGCACATTCCTGCTACATCTAATGAAGAAAGGACAACTGGGCCAGAAAATGAGGATTTACTGGATGAAGTCCCTTTAGAAGAAACACTGATAAATGAAACAGTTAATGCAGATAATTTAGAAAGATCTTCTGATGTAACAGAAGCTGCGACCATTTCCTCTGATTCTTGTACAGCTGGCAAAGATACAGTGACTGTCAATGAAGTAACTGCTTCCATCAGTTCTCCTTCAGAAGAAGATGCTTCAGAGGTGCCAGAATTATTAGATAAGTCTATAGTAGAGGAAGAAGATGATGATGGTTATGTAGAACTGAAGGTAGAATGTAGTCCCATTGAGGAAGCCGGTCTCCCCACAGAGCCCCCAAATAATAGTTTGTCTCCAGGTGCTTCCGAAGCCAGTGAGAGAGTGGATGCGTTTAGTGATGACCATAAATTAATGTTTCAAGAGGAAGAGGCTGTAAGTAAGAAACAAACTGACGCTGAAACTCAAGATCCTGAAGATTCTGGAATCTTGCCTGTGACAGCACCAGGGGCTTCAGCTACCTCACCAGATGCGACTGCTTCCCAAGCAGCTGTACATTCGGACATTGGTCATGTGTTGGAGGAACAGGAGAAAACTAACTTCACTGGAGAAACCAAACTAAATAGTGATTCTCATGGTAATATCTTTGAGTCTCCTACTACTTCTGAGCATAAGATTGCTAAGTTGGATGTTTCCAGTGTTGCTACAGATACTGAGAGACTGGAATTGAAGGCCAGTACAAACATGGAAGTGTCCCAGCCTCCTCAACCTGTGCTTGAGGTGATCATATTTATTATTTCCTTGAACTATATTTGCATTGAGTTGAAATAGAACAAGTGTATATACTTACATTTTATTTTGTTTCAAAGTTGGTTGATAACCTGTTTGCAATTACATAAATGTGGTGAATATGAAGATTTTATTTCTTATCTTCAGCAGGGTTTGGTTTTTAGTGTGAGTTTGTTAAGTGGCAGCTTTTATTGTTAGTTTCACTATAGTATCATTAAAAGTTACTACTTTCAAGCTTCACTGTTAGCCTATTTCTAGCTTTTATAAAGCAAACTTTGGAAATGCTTTCCTTTTGCCCTTTATTTGATGACCCCAGTCGTAGTTAGGACATTAGTTTTTCTGCTACCTTCCTGCAGAGCCACCTGCTTTGTATAATTTTATGTACAAACTATGCAGTTTAAAATTGTTCCGTGAGGTCTGTTTGTGAGCTGCAGGAGCCTTTGTGAGATTCAGAGGCAGAGCTTTCTTCTTGACCAGTATCTCAGAGGGATCCATGACACCACTGAGGCTCCATGTTGACGTTTCCCACTTGATTCAACTCTTACTGCTCTCCTCCTTCCTTTTTTGTTGGTTTGGTCTTCATTCTATTGTCTTTATTTTTGTTTTTTCTTAATTCTAGCTAATTCATAATCCAGATACAGCCTTTCTTTTATGTCAGTACTGAAAATCCAAAACTTCTTGATTCATGTATAAAATGCTGTATTAACTGGTGATAATGCTAACATGGTTCCAGGCCAGTTACTGCTGAATTGTGCTAGTTTAGCATTTTTTGTAACTTGGCTTTCAATGTATCATTGTCATTATTCATTAATAATTTTTCTCTTATTTGGTTCCTTAGTGTCTTGAAATGTGAGTATTTGTCAGGTGAATTGCATAGACTCTATTAGATATTAATGCCTTCTTTTGCAGGTGAACTTACTTTATTACTCTTTAACTTTCTCTGTTAGATGTCAAGGCAACAAGAGCAGCCAGGGCAAGGGACAGCCGACACAGTTAATGGACAGAGGAGGGATTCCAGGTCTATGTTCCGTATTCCTGAGTTCAGATGGTCTCAAATGCATCAGCGTTTGCTCACTGATCTATTATTTTCAATAGAAACAGACATACAGATGTGGAGAAGGTTTGTCCATTTATTTATCATAGAAGATGTATATAAATTTTAGTCTCTGTTTTCAAAGAAATTTATTTAGTTAACATTCTGTAGTTAGCTATAGTCATTTGGTTCAAAAGTAAGATGTAAATTATTTCTGTGGTAGGATTTTATTGAATTAATGTCTATTCTCTCAACAAAAGTGAGGTATCATATTTATAGTACAAAAACTTGAAAATCAGAGATTTTTCTTTTAAAATACTTGTTGAAGATTTTCTGTGACATATTTTCTATCATATAATTTGCCTGAATGTACTCCAGTACTCTTGCCTGGGAAATCCCATGGGCAGAGGAGCCTGGTAGTCTGCAGTTCATGGGGTCACGAAGAGTCGGACATGACTGAACGACTTCCCCTTCTCTTTTCCCTTTCATGCACTGGAGAAGGAAATGGCAACCCACTCCATTGTTCTTGCCTGGAGAATCCCAGGGACGGGGGAACCTGGTGGGCTGCTGTCTATGGGGTCGCGCAGAGTTGGACATGACTGAAATGACTTAGCAGTAGCCAAATGCATTTATTTCTAGAAGAAGTAAAAAAATGGGATTTAGGTAAAACATCTAATTTTCCAGTGTATTTTTACTATAAAAAGTCTGCGTATTTTAGATTATCCTCCGTTGTGTGATTTATGATTTTTAAAAGTGCCTAATTTGTTTATTGTTAGTTGTATTCTACTCTTATTCTGTTTAAAAACATTTCATGGCATTATCTAAGAAAATGTTACTAGGAAATTCATTTTTCATAGCACATGTAACACCATTTACCTCTGAGTTTTTGTGGCTTCAAATTTTGCTCCTAATTTAGGGTAATTTAGTTCAACTTTTATATCAAGTGTAAGATCAATAGTATTTACTGTTCAGAACTGAAAAAGAGCACAGATCGTAACCACTGATATGGAATGGTCTGCATATTCTGAGGAAGTGTACGCCCCCCAGAATGCCTGCTTGCATCATTATATTTCCTCGGCTTTCAGGGTGAAGTGAAAAAAGCACCTCTTATGCTCCCTTCCCTCAAGTAGGCAACTGTGATTTCCTTTCTTTAGCATTGTGAGTAAACATCATTTATCTTTGGACAGCCATTCAACAAAGACAGTTATGGACTTCGTGAATAGCAGTGATAATATCATCTTTGTACACAACACCATTCATCTCATCTCTCAAGTGATGGACAATATGGTCATGGCTTGTGGGGGTATACTGCCATTGCTTTCAGCTGCTACGTCGGCTACAGTAAGGACTTTACTATGTAAAATTGGTGGGAAAACATGACTTATATGTTCTGATTGATTAAAACTTAAATGTGGTGGTTCTGTAATTCAAAAACAGCAGAATCTGTTACAGTTACTTGAAAGGACCTTAGACTCTGTCCCAGGAATGATGGCATTAGAGAGTGTCTAATTATCAGGGATGAATTAGTTAGTGAGGAATATGACTGACAGTGTTTCGCCTGAGTGCATGCTTTTGGTTTTTTTTCTTAGATGAAATGATAAGGAAATTCCTCTGTTGAACTAGATTTATAACAGCCAAACTTTTTATAAAATTTAGAAATTTGGGGAATGTATCTCATAAAATTGAGCTTTTTCAGAATATATATATAAATGTCAAAATTTATTCCCTACAGCATGAGCTGGAGAATATTGAACCTACTCAAGGGCTTTCAATAGAAGCCTCTGTGACATTTTTGCAGAGATTAATTAGCCTTGTGGATGTACTTATATTTGCAAGTTCTCTTGGCTTCACTGAAATTGAAGCTGAAAAAAATATGTCATCTGGAGGAATTTTGCGGCAGAGTCTCCGACTAGGTGAGCTGTTAAACCCCATTACTTAGGAATTTACTTAAATTTTCAGTAATACAGACGTATTACGTTGAATATTTTCTTTTCCCTGTTGGTGGGAAAATATTTGCTAGGCAGTTTGTCTTATGATACTTTTAACTTCCAAAGAGTAAAGGACTGTGTATGCATTGGCTATAGTAGTACTTGTAAGGGTGGATCGAGGAGGAGGATATGTTTTGAAAATTCTATAAAGTTGATTCTGATCAGCATTACTCCCCGCAACCCCCAGTCGCCTTTTGCTTTGAAGTACTGCTTCTCTACTGACAGAATGTGGTCCACTGGAGAAGGGAATGGCAAACCATTTCAGTATTCTTGCCTTGAGAACCCCATGAACAGTATGAAAAGGCAAAATGATAGGATACTGAAAGAGGAACTCCCCAGGTCAGTAGGTGCCCAGTATGCTACTGAGATCAGTGGAGAAATAACTCCAGAAAGAATGAAGGGATGGAGCCAAAGCAAAAACAATACCCAGCTGTGGATGTGACTAGTGCTAGAAGCAAGGTCTGATGCTGTAAAGAGCAATATTGCATAGGGACCTGGCATGTCAGGTCCAAGAATCAACGCAAACAGGAAGAAGTCAAACAGGAGAGGGCAAGAGTGAATGTTGACATTCTAGGAATCAGTGAACTAAAATGGACTGGAACGGGTGAATTTAACTCAGATGACCATTGTATCAACTACTGCAGGCAGGAATTCCTTAGAAGAAATGGAGTAGCCATCATGGTCAACAAAAGAGTCCGAAATGCAGTACTTGGATGCAATCTCCAAAACGACAGAATGATCTCTCTTCATTTCCAAGGCAAACCATTCAGTATCACAGTAATCCAGGTCTATGCCCCAACCAGTAACAGTGAAGAAGCTGAACGGTTCTATGAAGACCTACAAGACCTTTTAAAACACCCAAAATAGATGTCCTTTTCATTATAGGGGCCTGGAATGCAAAAGTAGGAAGTCAAGAAACACCTGGAGTAACAAATTTGGCCTTGGAATGCGGAATGAAGCAGGGCAAAGACTGATAGAGTTTTGCCAAGAAAATGCACTGGTCATAGCAAACACCCTCTTCCAACAACACAAGGGAAGACTCTACACATGGACATCACCAGATGGTCAACACCGAAATCAGATTGATTATATTCTTTGCAGCCACAGATGGAGAAGCTCTATACAGTCAGCAAAAACAAGATGAGGAGCTGACTGTAGTTCAGATCATGAGCTCCTTATTGCCAAATTCAGACTTAAATTGAAGAAAGTAGGGAAAACCACTAGACCATTCAGGTATTACCTAAATAAAATCCATTATGATTATACAGTGGACATGAAAAATAGATTTAAGGGACTAAATCTGATAGATAGAGTGCCTGGTGAACTATGGAATGAGGTTGGTGACATTGTACAGGAGACAGGGATCAAGACCATCCCCATGGAAAAGAAATGCAACAAGCAAAATGGCTGTCTGGGGAGGCCTTGAAAGTAGCTATGAAAAGAAGAGAAGCAAAAAGCAAAGGAGAAAAGGAAAGGTATAAGCACCCACCTGAATGCAGAGTTCCAAAGAATAGCAAGAAGAGATAAGAAAGCCTTTCTCAGCGATCAATGCAAAGAAATAGAGGAAAAGAACAGAATGGGAAAGACTAGAGATGTCTTCAAGAAAATTAGAGATACCAAGGGAACATTTCATGCAAAGATGGGCTCGATAAAGGACAGAAATGGTATGGACCTAACAGAAGCAGAAGATATTAAGAAGAGGTGGCAAGAATACAGAGAAGAACTGTACAAAAAAGATCTTCACGACCAAGATAACCATGATGGTGTGATCCCTCACCTGGAGCCAGACATCCTGGAATGTGAAGTCAAGTGGACCTTAGAAAGCACCACTACAAACAAAGTTAGTGGAGGTGACAGAATTCCAATTGAGCTATTTCAAATCCTGAAAGATGATGCTGTGAAAGTGCTGCACTCAAAATGCTAGCAAATTTGGAAAACTCAGCAGTGGCCACAGGACTGGAGAAGGTCAGTTTTCATTCCAGTCCCAAAGAAAGGCAATGCCAAAGAATGCTCAAACTACCACACAATTGCACTCATCTCACATGCTAGTAAAGTAATGCTCAAAATTCTCCAAGCCAGGCTTCAGCAATATGTGAACTGTAAACTTCTAGATGTTCAAGCTGGTTTTAGAAAAGGCGGAGGAATCAGAGATCAAATTGCCAACATCCGCTGGATCATGGAAAAAGCAAGAGAGTTCCAGGAAAACATCTATTTCTGCATTATTGACTATGCCAAAGCCTTTGACTGTGTGGATCACAATGAACTGTGGAAAAATCTGAGAGAGATGGGAATACCAGACCACCTGACCTGCCTCCTGAGTAACCTGTATGCAGGTCAGGAATCAACAGCTGGAACTGGAGATGGAACAACAGATTGGTTCCAAATACAAAAAGGAGTACGTCAAGAGTGTATATTGTCACCCTGCTTATTTAACTTCTATGCAGAGTACATCATGAGAAATGCTGGGCTGCAAGAAGCACAAGCTGGAATCAAGACTGCTGGGAGAAATCTCAATAACCTCAGATATGCAGATGACACCACCCTTATGGCAGAAAATGAAGAGGAACTAAAAAGCCTCTTGATGAAAGTGAAAGAGGAGAGTGAAAAAGTTGGCTTAAAGCTCAACATTCAGAAAATGAAGATCATGGCATCTGGTCCCATCACTTCATGGGAAATAGATGGGGAAACAGTGTCAGACTTTATCTTTTTGGGCTCCAAAATCACTGCAGATGGTGACTGCAGCCATGAAATGAAAAGACGCTTACTCCTTGGAAGAAAAGTTATGACCAACCTAGATAGCATATTCAAAAGCAGAGACATTACTTTGCCGACTAAGGTCCGTCTAGTCAAGGCTATGGTTTTTCTAGTGGTCATGTATGGATGTGAGAGTTGGACTGTGAAGAAGGCTGAGTGCCGAAGAATTGATGCTTTGGAACTGTAGTGTTGGAGAAGACTCTTGAAAGTCCCTTGGACTGCAAGGAGATCCAAGCAGTTCATTCTAAAGAAGATCAGGCCTGGAAGTTCTTTGGAAGGAATGATGCTAAAGCTGAAACTCCAGTATTTTGGCCACCTCATGTAAAGAGTTGACTCATTGGAAAAGACTCTGATGCTGGGAGGGATTGGGGGCAGGAGGAGAAGGGGACGACAGAGGATGAAGTGGCTGGATGGCATCACTGACTCAATGGATGTGAGTTTGAGTGAACTCCGGGAGTTGGTGATGGACAGGGAGGCCTGGCGTGCTGCGATTCATGGGGTTGCAAAGAGTCAGACATGACTGAGCAATTGAACTGAATTGAGTCCTCAAATTTTGATGTGATTCATACACATGGATCACCAGATGATATTCTTAAAATGCTGATTAGCTTATATAGGTCTGGGATGAGGCCTAAAATTGTCCTTCTAGTAAGTCTCAGGTAGTGTTGTTGTTGCTTCTCTTAGAAACACACTTGAGTAGCAAGGTTCTAAACTAGCATCGTTAAAATGTAGCTATTAATCCAAATAAGTTGTGATGAAATTAATATAACTATTAAATCTCTGCTCTTGTCCTGGAGGCAGTTCTTCCTTGAATTTTTAAGTGAAATCTGAAATTCCGTAGGTGAAGAAAAATTGTTTTTCTCTATGCAGAATATTTCCTTCATCTAGTTGCAAATACTGAGACTTTGTTAATGATTTGCTTATTAAATGGAGAGAAGTAGGTGGAGAAAATGGGACCAAGAAATGAAAGCAAAATCTTTAGGAACCATGGCCATGTAATGACAGATTAATAGGATACTTATGAAAATATAATATCAAAATTGGAAAGTCTAATTAGTTAAAAAAATATTTCCCCATATTTAGCAAGAATATCTATACTTAGATATTCAGACATACTTAGATTCTTTTGGTACAATGATTATTTTCACTCAAAATATGATTCAAAGTACTTGTAAACTCGGGATCCTGCAAAGAACTTGGTATACTATTTTTAGGACATTGTTTTAAAATCCTAGTTAAGAGTCAGATGGTAAGCATAACAAAACAAAAGCTTTCATTTACTATTGTTGCATGTCATTTCTGATTTTCACATTGAGTCAGCAGTCATTTTCTCCCATTCATTCATTTGTATTTTCTTTTATTCATAAGGAAATTTGAGATCAAAGTAGTGATTTAACTTAATGAAAATTCAGACGCTCTAATTTGCAGGGGTGGAATTTGAATATAGTTTAACTAGTATTGCTGTTCTTTCTGTTATACGATATACCGTTAAACTTTATATCAATAATACAATTAAAATATTTAGAACCCATTACTTTGTAGATGCCACTTTTAAACCTCTCCGCTTCCTGAAAAGAGTACACTTGTAGAATTGAAAGTAGAAGCGTACACTAGCAATGCTTTGCTATACTCAAGAAGTATGAAATTCAGAAACTAGGAGAATACTCTGTCTCCCTCTATTTCCATAACTATAGAAGAAAATAAAGGAATACTTCAGTGTGCTCCAGCACCACGTGTTCTCCTTGTTCAGGACCACTTAACAGCACATGGAAAGCCTGGTCACAGCAGTGCAGACGGTTTCATCCCTGGCCTTCTCACTCCTGTGTTCGTGACGTTGGAAGTGAGAAGGTCAGACGGCGACAGGAAGAGTAAACTGTACTACGGAGACTGGTTGATACTAGGCGCTCCAGTGTGGTCTCTGACTTCGTAATGCAGACCCAGACTTGATGCTCTGCAGCCTCTGAGAAAAGTAGTTGGAACGTTTTTTGCTGGGCCTGACCCCAGCCTGCACAGAGTTGTGTTCCATGTTCTCCCTTCCTCCCTCTTCACTCTGTTCCTTCTCTTTCTCCAGCTTCTGTGGCTCTCTTTGGGCACCTTTCTCAATACTCTCCTTTTTCAATTCCGTGTGTAGTAGCTGTATGATAGTCAGCTGGTACTTGAGGTTATCACCTAAGTTTGCTATTTTATTCCTAATTTGCTCTCCCACTCTTGTGGAGACAAATACTGTTAGGGCTACTGATTTGGCTGGGATTGGAGATGATGACATGATATGAATCAATTCATACTCAATTGTATATTACCTAAGTCTTTAAAGTTCACAGTTAACATCTGAGTAACTCGAGTCAACTGCCTGATAAGTGAGATGTTTAGAGAGGTAATTTTGGATTGTATATTAATCACAATCTCCTTTTTGTCCCCTACATTTTAAACCGTTTTAATGACAGCCAGTGGAAGATAGACCTTATAAATAAATATTCCCTTTAATGCTATACCCTCTATCAGTCCCTATTACTATCATGCTATAATCATAAAAATTTTAAGAAAGACGTGCAGGTTTCTAGTTTAATTGTTCTGCTTTAGTGAAGATAATAGAGGGACTGGTTGATGGCACTGTGATTTACTTTGTTTTCTTACACTTTTAAAATCTTTTCTTCCCTATCTTTTCCCCCATAAAAGATTATTTCAAGTAACTTATGTGAGATCTAAGAAACATTATAGTGTTTCTTAAGTTCTTGAACGGATTCTCTTTTAGCAGTGGGCCCTAACAGAGTGGCTACCAGAGTCAGAAAACAAACTGTGGGTGATAAAGCCCAGGGATATTTTAGGAATTTGCTGAAGGTGATCTGTTTTGAGTAAAATCTTATGCAACTTATATAGGTGGGTTTTGTCAGTTCCGTAATCTTAAATACAATTTTTTCCTAAATTGCAGTGTGTGCAGTGGCAGTAAGGAATTGCTTAGAGTGTCAGCAGCAGTCACAGCTGAGAAATAAAAGCGAAGCAGGAAAAAGCCAGAAAATGGCACACAGCCTGATTCCCACTGGGAAATCTGCTGCGAAGGTAAGCCTGCAGAATAATTAATTAAATAAGAAAGCATTCTCTTATTTTACAGTTAAGATCTTAAATTTATTTGTTCATTTCAACATAAAGTTAAATAAATCTGACAGAAGTCCTAAAATAGTTATTTTAGTCTGTGGACATAACCTTCAAATATTTGTGTTTGAGTATACAGTAAAGACTTGCTTATACTTAATCTTGTCTGGTTTTCCAAATGTTTACTTTCCTTGTGTCCATGATACTTTTCCCTCCAGATACTTCAGTTTGTGTTTCACGCGCTTGTTGAGTTAGCATGCAGATCTTTTTCCTTTCATGACTCCCTTCTATACCCACCCCTCTGTCCTGGTACCCAAAAACAGAAGCGAGGAGGAGGAAACCAAGCTGGGAAAAGATTTGTTGCCCACGGAATAGTGTGTTATTTTAAAAAATATCTCTGCAATGTGTGTTTATATGTTTTATCTTAAACAGAGTCCAGTGGACCTTGTAACTGGTGGTATATCTCCAGTGAGAGATTTTGACAGGCTCTTACAAGACATGGATATTAATCGACTTCGGGCAGTTGTCTTCAGAGACATAGTAAGTTCCAGTATTTCTTTCACATATCCTCTTAGCTGGCACATATTTCCTCCTAGGCCCAAAGTATTGAGAGTGAACACTTTTTGTGGTATAAAATCGTCAAGTAGAAATAAGAAGACTTAGATACCGGTTGTCTTGACAATGATTTTAGAATCTTAGAATCTTAGAAAGTATTACTTATATACATGGAGCTAATAGAGTGTTGCTACTGATAACAACAGCACATTATTAGATAGTAAGCATTCTAAGTGCTTTATGTATTATCATTAATTCCAACAACTTCTTGAGTTGTGTACTTTGTGATCCCAATTTTATAAGTGAGGAATTTGAAGCACAGAGAGTTCATGTAACTTTTTTAAGCTAATGGAGCTAGAAAATGATAGGATTCAAACTCATCAGTCAAACACCAGAACCTGTGCTTTGAAAGTTTTATATGATATAAAAGTACATGATGATATATGGCAAAACCACAATATTGTAAAGTAATTAGCCTCCAATTAAAATAAATTTATATTAAAAAAGAAATTTTAAAAAGTACCTGACGAAATGTTGTTTATGGTATTTTAAGTATTTTAAAGGTGAAAGGTTTGTTTTAGCTAATTTTGATACATAATATGGCAGTAGAAATTGTAATGTTGTATAAAAAAACATAAACATGAAAATTAAAATCATTTGTGATCCTGCTCACTTGAATTTGGAGTATTATCATTAATATTCACTGAACTCTTACTGTGTGTTGAGTACTAGGCTGCTCTATACTACACATAAGTTTTTTAAAAATAAACTTTATAACTTCAGTTTTAATTTTCCTTTTTCTAGTGTTTTACTTTTGATTCTTCATGAAGTTTGCAATTTGTTAATAGTAGTTGTTATTAGCTATAGCTAATAGTCTTAAACACTTATTGTATATTAAGCATAAGACTGGATGATTAATAATGTATTATCTCATTTAATTCAAGAATACTTCTATGAGAAAGATTGCAGTATTAGCTTAAATTATCTGCTTAAAACCACAAACAGTGATAGGTAAAAGTGGATTAAGGGCCTAAGGAATCTGATTCTTGAAAATTTCATATTAACCATACTTCAAATTTTCATCTTAACTAACATCTGTATATACTTAATTATGCTCCCTCTCTGGATCTCCGGTTTTTGCTTTTTGGTAACTGTATTATTCCTTTTATTAACAAAGCATCACCTTTGTGCTTTTCAAAACCCACTGCCTGTGGTCTACTGTGGAACCAAATATTGCTGCTTCCTTCTTTCTCCATTCTCTTGGAGCAGTTGTTGAGTCTGTTACCCTATAACTTTGTATTTCCTAAAATGAATTTTAAAAATCTACAATAAGTGATGTAAGTCTTTGGCTTTAAAATTTTTCTAATGACTTTCCTATAGCATTTAAAATGAAATCAATACACCTTACCCTGGCTCTTATTATATCACTATATTTAGAGAATTAGAGTGTCTCCTATGTCTACCATGTCATTTCTGAAAGTAAGAAATAACTTTAATTTTTTTGGTAATTAGAAAAGTGATAAAGTCATCTTATAGGACTTTTACAAAAGGGAAAAGAGCTTATTTCTCAGCTATATCCAGAGCCTATTCTAGCATAAGCAAACTTTGAAGAAAAAGGAAATTACCTAAGATTGAGGATATAAATAAATCATTACCTAGAGCTTAAGAGCTAAGGTTTTTAATCACTCTAATCTGAGTTCAGATTTGCTTTTGCATTTACTGTGTGCCCTTAGGTAAATTACTTAACTTCTGTAGGCCTCATTTTATGTATATGGGTTAATGACTGTAGCACAGTGCCTGACTCACAGTAAGTATTTAATAAATGACAGCTACAGTTGAAAACAAATTTGTTTTGCGAGTTAGGTCTTAAACATAAGGATCTATGCGATATTTCTTATTTAGGCATAAAACAGGCATACCCTGTATACTTCATATTGTAGTTACTAAACATTGAACATGCTGATGGGCTAAATAAAAGTTTCAGTTCAGTTCAGTTCATTCGCTCAGTCGTGTCCAACTCTTTGCGACCCCATGAATCGCAGCACGCCAGGCCTCCCTGTCCATCACCAACTCCTGGAGTTCACTCAAACTCACGTCCATTGAGTCAGTGATGCCATCCAGTCATCTCATCTTCTGTCGTCCCCTTCTCCTCCTGCCCCTAATCCTTCCCAGCATCAGGGTCTTTTCCAATGAGTCAACTCTTCACATGAGGTGGCCAAAGTATTGGAGGTTCAGCTTTAGCATCAGTCCTTCCAGTGAACACCCAGGACTGATCTCCTTCAGAATGGACTGGTTGGATCTCCTTGCAGTCCAAGGGACTCTCAAGAGTCTTCTCCAACACCATACTTCAAAAGCATCAATTCTTTGGCTCTCAGCTTTCTTCACAGTCCAACTCTCACATCCATACATGACCACTAGAAAAACCATAGCCTTGACTAGACAGATCTTTGTTGACAAAGTAATGTCTCTGCTTTTGAATATGCTATCTAGGTTGGTCATAACTTTCCTTCCAAGGAGTAAGCGTCTTTTCATTTCATGGCTGCAGTCACCATCTGCAGTGATTTTGGAGCCCCCCCCCAAAATAAAGCCTGACACTGTTTCCACTGTTTCCCCATCTATTTTCCATGGAGTGATGGGACCAGATGCCATGATCTTCGTTTTCTGAATGTTAAGCTTTAAGCCAACTTTTTCACTCTCCTCTTTCACTTTCCTCAAGAGGCTTTTTAGTTCCTCTTCACTTTCTGCCATAAGGGTGGTGTCAACTGCATATCTGAGATTATTGATATTTCTCCCTGCCATCTTGATTCCAGCTTGTGCTTCTTCCAGCCCAGCGTTCCTCATGATGTACTCTGCATGGAGGTTAGAGAAGCAGGGTGACAATATATAGCCTTGACGTACTCCTTTTCGCATTTGGAACCAGTCTGTTGTTTCATATCCAGTTCTAACTGTTGCTTCCTGACCTGCATATAGGTTTTTCAAGAGGCAGGTCAGGTGTTCTGGTATTCCCATCTCTTTCAGAATTTTCCACAGTTTATTGTGATCCACACAGTCAAAGGCTTTGGCAGAAATAGATGTTTTTCTGAAACTATCTTGCTTTTTTGATGATCCAGCAGATGTTGGCAATTTGATCTCTGGTTCCTCTGCCTTTTTTAAAACCAGCTTGAACATTTAGATAGGTATAAATAATTTATAAAACATTAAGACGAAGCAGGTTATTTGCCTACATTGTTAAAGTTGATACCATTGGTAGCAGTTATTGTAATAGATGGTAGGATTATGTGGCAGAAGAACATAGGAGTTTCTGGAGAAAAGGGTACGTTAATTTAAGAAAGGAAAAATGAACATATCTTTTCTATCAAGACTAATAAGGTGTTACACATGAACTTAGGAACTACCAAAGATTCTTGTCAGATTATGAATATATCTAATAATCCTGTTAAGTGGATATTTTCAGTAAACTCTGAAATTTAATTTTTCTCTGAAATTGTGTCCAAAACTTTTGATAATCATTAATTGATAACTTTAAAGCCATATTTGTACCAGTTGTTTCCATTTATTTATCTCCTAGGCAACCATGTTCTTCATTTTGTTTATCCTAAATTTATCTGCTACTTGAGTTTCAGAATTTGATGGACAAATTTTGACTTTTTCCTTTAGGTTCAAATGTATTTTTAAAAGTTATCAAAATTAGTAATGTGTGCAATGTTCCTTTGAAAATGGGGAATTTTTATTAGGTGAAGCAGTGATTGATATGTATAGGTGATCTGTAGAGCTGAGATGAAGCCTGAACCTCTTTAGAGATCAACCTGGTTTGTCCTTTTCTTTCTCCAGACACTATATTAAGTCCCGGACACTTGTTTGTCTATATTCCTTTGAAATACTCTTGAGAATTTCTTTAGCATCTAGTTCTGTCTCTATAACCTCACTTTTAATAATCTCAAATGTTTGTCTTTTAGGAAAACTGTTATTCTGATTTTTTAAAAACATAATTCAATTCTTATGGTTGGAAGTAAAAATAATGGTTCATATGTAATTATAGTTGCTATTAGATTAATCTTATAAAGTATATTAGGACATCTCTTTAGATTGAGTTACGTAATGTAAAAAAAATGAGCCAGCGTCTCTCTCCTGTTTCACAAGCATAAAACCTGAGATATACAGGCGTATTTTTAAGAGTCTTTGTTCAGTCTTTGCTCAGGTGAGTTCATTACTATTTTCCGTGTATTTCAAAAGATCTGTGACTATGTTCTGTATTTGAGTGTTGTGTTGGAAAATAAGATTCAAAGGTGTTACTTAGTAGTGGCATGATTAGCTCCTTTTATTCTCTCCCCAGGAGGATAGCAAGCAAGCACAGTTTTTAGCCTTGGCGGTTGTATACTTTATCTCCGTTCTTATGGTGTCAAAGTACAGAGACATTTTGGAACCGCAGAATGAAAGGCATAGCCAGTCTAGAGAAACTGGTAGTGAATGTGGAAATTTGTCACTCCCTGGTAAGTTTCTGCATTTTATTATCTGGCATCCAAAAGTCAAGCAAAACGTTACCTACTTACGGCAGTTAAGATATTCATCTTGGAATTTAAATCCGTTTATGTATACATTAATGAGAACATGCAATTATTTTTTATTAATAACGAAGTGTTTTAAAGACCCTGTAGTTAATTGCAACTGAGACATGATTTCTGTTTTAAGTGAGCCATCTAATTAAAAAATAACTGAGAAAATGTTACGGTTTAAAAATAAAGTATTAAATGTTTTTAACTCAGCATTTGTTGTGAAGAATAACTTATATTCTCTTATAAGACATATTTGTTAACAAATAAGTGTAATAATTAGAGTTATATATAAAATTAGCTGCCAGTTATAGATGTATAGAGAAGCAGCTAATGTGGTTATAGAAGTAGCTCCTACCCAACAGAGGAGATTTATCTATCCAATCAGTATTCATTTGGTACCTCTTAGGTACCTGTTCACTACTGATGAGCAGAAACAAAAAATCTGCCTTCATGGAGCTTGTATTCCAGGATAATAAGTAGAAAACAAATTGTATAGTGTTTTAGAAGATGTTAAGCCTTAAGACAATAAAATTGGGGAAATAAATCAGGAATAACCAGGAGAAAGGGAGTGTGAATTTTCACTCTAAGGAGAATGGGATATTGGGGCTTTGAGTACAGGAGTTAGAATTGATGTATGTTATTAAAAAGTAGAATCTGGAATTCTGTTAAGATTACATCTAGTAGGGCAAGAAAAAGCGGAGTTTCAGTTATGGACCACTGTGTTACAGATTACCTCAAAGTGAAAACTCCCAACTATTTTAGTCTTGTTATCCTGATTCTGTGACTTTGATTCAGATAAGGCACAGTGGTAGAAATTCCTGCTCCAAATGATGTTTCTGGGGTTGGAAAGTCTGAGATAATTTTTCTACTCATTTATCTAGTGCCTCAGCTAGAATAGCTCCAAGATCTAGGGCTGACGGACTGAAATGACTAGACTGGGCTTGTGTGTGGGGGACCTTGCTACTTGTTTTCAGCTAAATTCCTTTGTTTTACTCCATTAGTTTGGAGGTCCTTTATTTCCTATATGGAGGTCTCTCTACATGATCTTACCAGCAAGGTAGCCAGACTGCTTTCAGAGATGTTCAGGGATTCTGAGAATGCACAAACTGTTAGATCTTCTTAAAGACTGGGTACTGAACTGGCCCATTGTCACTTCTGCCACATGAGTGTAAGTATGTCAGGCCCTGTGGAAAATTCTTCAAGAGATGGTAATGCCAGACCACCTGACCTGACTCCTGAGAGATCTGTATGCAGGTCAAGAAGCAACAGTTAGAACTGGATGCAGAACAACAGACTGGTTCCAAATAGGGAAAGGAGTACATCAAGGCTGTATATTGCTACCCTGCTTATTTAACCTATGTGCAGAGTACATCATGAGAAATGCTGGACTGGATGAAGCACAAGCTGCAATCAAGATTGCCAGGAGAAATATCAATAATCTCAAACATGCAGATGACACCACCCTTATGGTAGAAAGTGAAGAGGAACTAAAGAGCCTCTTGATGAAAGTGAAAGAGGAGAGTGAATAAGTTGCCTTAAAGCTCAATATTTAGCAAGCTAAGATCATAGTATCTGGTCCTATCACTTCATGGCAAACAGGTGGGGAAACAATGGAAACAGTGACAGACTTTATTTCCTTCAGCTCCAAAATCACTGCAGATGGTGACTGCAGCCATGAAATTAAAAGACACTTACTCCTTGGCAGAAAAGTTATGACCAACCTAGACAGCTTATTAAAAAGCAGAGACATTACCTTGCCAACAAAGGTCCATCTAGTCAAGGCTATGGTTTTTCCAGTGGTCATGTAAGGATGTGAGAGTTGGACTATAAAGAAAGCTGAGTGCTGAAGAATTGATGCTTTTGAACTGTGGTGTTGGAGAAGACTCTTGAGAGTCCCTTGGACTGCAAGGAGATCCAGCCAGTCCATCCTAAAGGAAATCAGTCCTGAACATTCATATGTATTTAGATTTTGGAATATTCATTGGAAGGACTGATGTTGAAGCTGAAGCTTCAATACTTTGGCCACCTGATGCGAAGAACTGACTCATTGGAGAAGACCCTGATTATGGGAAAGATTGAAGGCATGAGGAGAAGGGGATGACAGAGGATGAGATGGTTTGATGGCCAATTCAATGGACATGAGTTTGAGTAAACTCCAGGAGTTGGAGATGGACAGGGAGGCCTGGCGTGCTACAGTCTATGGGGGTCACAAAGAGTCGCACATGACTGAAGTCAGGCACAGCCCATACTCAAGAACTGCTCAAGGGGATGAATACCAGGAGGCACGACCTGTAGATCCATTAATGTAACAGTCTAACTTAACCAGTTAGGAGTATATTGCAATAATTTTCGCAAGAGGTGATTTGGGTATTGACCTGGGTGGTAACTGTAGGGCTAGTGAGAAGCAGTGAGATTTTGGATATATTCTGATGGTGAGAAAGCAGCATTTAAAAATATTAGGTGTGCGTATGTGAAATATGGAAGGTAGTCAAGAATAATTATAATGTACAGTTGGATAGACTGAAGGTGAAACATAGGCAAGGATAAGAAATTTAATTTTCGATAGGTTGTGTTTACGATGTCTTTTAGACATATTAAAAAAATAGAGTAGGCAGTTACATACAACAATCTAAATTTGATTGAATGATTGAAATAGTGATATTTAATACTTGGAGAGTGAATGAGACCATTAACGATATAAATGTTGATAGAAAAAGTAAAAGGATTAAGAACTGAGTACTAAATTCCTCCAAGTTAAGAAATAAGGGAGAAGGAGAAGTGAAGGAAGTAAAGAAGGAATCACAGTGAGGCATGTGAAAAGCTGGACGAGTGTTACCAGCCTGGAAGGAATAAGCAGTTGCTGCTGCTGTTCTTGCCTGGAGAATCCCAGGGACGGGGGAGCCTCATGGGCTGCCGTCTTTGGGGTCGCACAGAGTCGGACATGACTGAAGCGACTTAGCAGCAGCAGCAGCTGTTATGTCAGGAGCTGTAAGGTCGAGAATTGCTCATTGGATTTAGCAAGATGGAACATTTTTGTTGAAATGGAATCAATACCTGATTGGAGGGAATGAAAATCAAGTAGAAAAGGTGATGTTCCTTGTGGAACTATATTTTAAAGGTCATTGAATCATTCATCCATATAAGGTTCGTAACATGTTTTCTTGTAGAATCTATGTCTGAGGTAGAGGTCTTGGGACTATTACCTGAAGAAATGCCAGTGTATAAGGCACAGAAGCCCATTCAGCAGATTGTAAGCAATTTTGTGTTGTATATGTATTACGGCATGAGTAGCAGGAGATAAAGTGGGAGATGAAAAATACTTATTGGTGGACCTACTACTTGCCGGACATTGTTGTAGGCCCAGGCATTGTCACTGGTGCTGGAGATGAAGTGTTAATGAAGACAAATTCACTACCCTGATGAAGTTTACATCCTAGCAGACTTATATTTTTGAAGAACCTTGAGTATACCCTAAGGATTTTAGAGTTTTTCTTATAGACCAATGGCTTTCAATCTTGTGTTGCTACCCATTGGTATGTCATATTCAGTTTGGGGTTTTCTCAGATACTTTGTTAACCTTATTTATTATTATTATTTTATTAAACTATTTCATTATATGTATATTTACTCAGTACATTTTGTAGATTAATTTGTTTTAGCCTTTTAAAACATGCTGTAAGTTTCATAATCTAAAACAATTAGGAGTCAATGTACCTTTTAAAAATTATTTGTAAATTTTTTTAAGTTTTACTTTTCTTCTTTTTTTTGGCAAGATGTAGAAGACTCACCAGCAGCATCGAGCCCAGTAACTCCAGCATCTGTGGAGGAATCTGGAAGCATATCACCTGCTCCAAGGAGGGACTCAGGCATTGGGGGAGAAACAGCTCCTGGGCTAGGCAGCTGTGAGGACGTGGCTGCTCCTGGAGCGCCTCAGAGCGTCACTGCGGGCCCCGATGCCATCAATGAGGCGCTATGCACTCTTTCTTCAGAAGTCAGTAAATCTCAGGAAACCAAAAGTGACGGAGGGAATGAATTGAATAGCGGGGCTGCACCATCAGTTCCAGTTTCAAAAAATGTCAACGTGAAGGACATTCTCCGAAGCTTAGTAAACATACCAGCAGATGGGGTCACTGTGGATCCTGCCCTTCTGCCACCAGCCTGCCTTGGGGCTCTTGGAGATCTCTCTGCTGATCAACCCGTGCAGTTCAGATCTTTTGACAGGTACTATAAATAGTCTTTTGTTTTAGCATCTTATAAATACATGCATTATAATGGAGTTTAAGCAGGAATTTAACTTTGCTAAATTTTGTAGCTTCAGCATTAAAAAGGGATGTTTTAATCTAGTTTTTAAAATTATGATATTTTGTTGACAGGTTTGTATATCATTTCCTTTTTAAAAAATTAAATTTATTTATTTTAATTGGAGGCTAATTACTTTAAGATATTGTAGTGGTTTTTGTCATACATTGACATGAATCAGCCGTGGGTGTACATGTGTACCCCATCCTGAACCCCCTTCCCACTTCCCTCCCCATCCCACCCCTCTGGGTCATCCCTTGCCCTGGCCCTGAGCACCCTGTCTCATGCATTGAGCTTGGACTGGCGATGTGTTTCACATATGATAATATACATGTTTCAATGCTATTATCAACGTAATCATTAAGATTGTTTAAGAATAATGTTAATATTACATTCGGTTCAGTTCAGTCACTCAGTCATGTCCGACTCTTTGCGACCCCATGAATCCCAGCATGCCAGGCCTCCCTGTCCATCACCAACTCCCAGAGTTCATTCAAACTCATGTCCATCGAGTCGGTGATGCCATCCAGCCATCTCATCCTCTGTCCTCCCCTTCTCCTGCCCCTAATCCCTCCCAGCATCAGTCATTTCCAATGAGTCAACTCTTCACATGAGGTGGCCAAAGTATTGGAGGTTCAGCTTCAGCATCAGTCCTTCCAATGAACGCCCAGGACTGATCTCCTTTAGAATGGACTGGTTGGATCTCCTTGCAGTCCAAGGGACTCTCAAGAGTCTTCTCCAACACCACAGTTCAAAAGCATCAATTCTTCGGTGCTCAGCTTTCTTCACAATCCAACTCTCGCATCCATATATGACCACTAGAAAAACCATAGCCTTGACTAGACAGATCTTTGTTGACAAAGTAATGTCTCTGCTTTTGAATATGCTATCTAGGTTGGTCATAACTTTCCTTCCAAGGAGTAAGTGTCTTTTCATTTCATGGCTGCAGTCACCATCTGCAGTGATTTTGGAGCCCCCCCCCCCCCAAAATAAAGCCTGACACTGTTTCCACTGTTTCCCCATCTATTTTCCATGGAGTGATGGGACCGGATGCCATGATCTTCGTTTTCTGAATGTTGAGCTTTAAGCCGACTCTTTCACTCCTCTTTCACTTCCATCAAGAGGCTTTTAGTTCCTCTTCAGTTTCTGCCATAAGGGTGGTGTCATCTGCATATCTGAGGTTATTGTTATTTCTCCTGGCAATCTTGATTCCAGCTTGTGCTTCTTCCAGCCCAGCGTTCCTCATGATGTACTCTGCATAGAATTTAAATAAGCCTTTACGTACTCCTTTTCCTATTTGGAACCAGTCTGCTGTTCCATGTCCAGTTCTAACTGTTGCTTCCTGGCCTGCATACAGATTTCTCAAGAGGCAGATCAGGTGGTCTGGTATTCCCATCTCTTGAAGAATTTTCCACTGTTTATTGTGATCGACACGGACAAAGGCTTTGGAATAATCAAAGCAGAAATAGATGTTTTCCTGGAACTCTCTTGCTTTTTCGACGATCCAGCAGATGTTGGCAATTTGATCTCTGGTTCCTTTGCCTTTTCTAAAACCAGCTTGAACATCTGGAAGTTCACGGTTCACGTATTGCTGAAGCCTGGCTTGGAGAATTTTGAGCATTACTTTACTAGCGTGTGAGATGAGTGCAATTGTGTGGTAGTTTGAGGATTCTTTGGCATTGCCTTTCTTTGGGATTGGAATGAAAACTGACCTTTTCCAGTCCTGTGGCCACTGCTGAGTTTCCCAAATTTGCTGGCATATTGAGTACAGCATTTTAACAGCATCATCTTTCAGGATTTGAAAGAGCTCGACTAGAATTCCATCACCTCCACTAGCTTTGTTTGTAGTGATGCTTTCTAAGGACCACTTGACTTCACATTCCAGGATGTCTGGCTCTAGGTGAGGGATCACACCATCGTGATTATCTTGGTCATGAAGACCGTACAGTTCTTCTGTGTATTCTTGCCACCTCTTCTAAATATCTTCTGCTTCTGTTAGGTCCATACCATTTCTGTCCTTTATGGAGCCCATCTTTGCGTGAAGTGTTCCTTTGGTATCTCTGATATTCTTGAAGAGATCTCTAGTCTTTCCCATTCTGTTGTTTTTCTTTTTCTTTGCATTGATTGCTGAGAAAGGCTTTCTTATCTCTTCTTGCTATTCTTTGGAACTCTGCATTCAGATGCTTATATCTTTCCTTTTCTCCATTGCTTTTTGCTTTTCTTCTTTTCACAGCTATTTGTAAGGCATCTCCAGACAGCCATTTTGCTTTTTTGCATTTCTTTTCCATGGGGATGGTCTTGATCCCTATGTCCTGTATGATGTCATGAACCTCTGACCATAGCTCATTAGGCACTCTATCAGATCTAGTACCTTAAATCTGTTTCTCACTTCTGTTGTATAAACATAAGGGATTTGATTTAGGTCATACCTGAATGATCTAGTGGTTTTCCCTACTTTCTTCAATTTAAGTCAGAATTTGGCAATAAGGAGTTCATGATCTGAGCCACAGTCAGCTCCTCGTCTTATTTTTGCTGACTGTATAGAGCAAGTTGTGTATTAAATAATTTTCTTCTTTGTTTGTTGGAACTTAAAACCACTTATTCTTCCAGATGGTGACCTTTCACTCCCCTGCTGTCAGTATGGGCCAGCCTTTATGGAAAAAGTGGGAATCTGTGAATTCTGGCAGACTTAGGAGTTCATCGTAGTGTTCAGTCTTGACAGCTTGAGAGAGCTGACTGGAGATTCCTGACTTTGTAGGTTCTGTTGTCCTAAGAAACCTTTGGCTAATTTGCTTGAGATGCTTCTTTATATTAAATTTACAGTAAATTTTCTGAAATTGTGTCTGTAAGACATATATATATGAGTTATTGAATTCTTTTTCAAAGGTCAACATTTTTATATGAAACAAGTTCTACCTTATAGAAAAGTTACCAATTAGAAGAAATTTTACTTTTCCTAAACCTGTTGAGGGGAAATTGATACAATACGCCATCCTTTTTGAATAGTTTATTATGTTTTTTTTCTGCATATCCACAGTAAATTCATCACAATAAGGAAATTAAGATTGGTATCATACCTGCACATCTTCAAACCCATTTCAAGTTTCATTGATTTTCTCAGTAATGCTCTTTTTAGTAGAAGGATTGAATTCAGAATTGTGTACTGTATTTTGTTGTATCTCTCTATTCTTCACTTTGGAAGAATAGTTCCTTATTCTTTGCTTGAATTTAATAGCCTCGACCCTTTAGAAGATGAGACTCCAGCTGTTTTGTAGAATGTCCCTCAGTTTACTTTGTTAATGTTTCCTCAAGATTCGATTCAATTTAAAGCGTCTTTGGGAGTAGTATCACAGAAGTGGCCCTGTTTCTTCCTGTTGTGTTCCAACAAGTGGCACGCAGTTTCATCTTCTTACTGATGATATTCATTCAGATCATTTATTAAAATGGGATTTTCTGGGTTTCTCCACTGTTAAGGTACTCCTTGGGAAGAGGTACTATGAAACTGTTATCATCCTCATCAAATGAATTCAGTACATTCAATATATGGCCTAATGGTTTCCTGTTTTATAGAATGAATTATACTGTTATGTTGTTGTTTATCTTGATACTGAAATTGTCTCTTATTTATCCAGTGGGATTTCCTTCCAGTTGGCTTCTGTTTTCTTTTGACATATTTTCATCATAATTTCCTACTTTCTGGTTGTTTATTTCACTGTGTCTTCTCTGTATTTCATCTTATCTCTTGATTTCCTACTTCAGACTTGTTGGCACATAGACGTCCAAGCTGGTTAAAGTTATTTATATAATTAAGGTGCGCTGAACACTGGGAATATATAATTTTATTGGAAAATCTTTGCCATCATCCTCTGTCATCTTGTTCCTTCTCCCTCTGTCTAAAGTTTAGATCGAGTGTCCTGGAATGATAGGACTGGTAGAGTCTCAGTTCCAGGTAAATAGCATATGGTAGATGTGTGATGTGTTGCTATAGAGACAGTGGTTGCTAGAGTCAGATCTTTTTTTCCCTTTTATTCCTTTCTTATTTTTTTTTTAATCAGGCTTATAGGAATTATATATTGATTCTGGAAATCAGACACAGCTGTGTGTGAGTTCTGGCTCATTTACTTATTAGTGGATTTGGACAAATTACTTCATCCCCCTGAGTCTCAGTTTCCTATATGACAGTGTGATACTATAGGACTATTAAAGCGGAAAAAAAGCAGAACAATATGTATTGGTGTGAAATGATATTGAGTATATATTAATCTGTAGCACTTAGCATGAAGAAATCTAGAAGTTTAAAAGATTATGCCTAGTGTTAATATGGGTATATTGTGGAGGGCATTGTGGTACAGTTTATTTGAGGGAAAATTGGCAGTTAATTAAAATTTTAAATATGCAAACTTAATTATATCTCTAGAATTTTATACAGATGTATGCAAGTACAAAATGTTTTCTTCCTGTAAGAGGAATTTCTTAATTAAGCTAATACCTGTTGAGCTTTTACCCTGTGAAAGTGTTAAAGTGCGTTGTTTTAGATAGGCAGGTCGGTGGGTAGACAGATACTGTTTTTGTTTTTATTTTACAGATGAAGAAACTGAGGCATAGGGAATGTAAAAAAGCAGCTTAAGCTCTTGTGCTAATAAGTGGTGGAGCTGGGATTTAAGCCATAGCCAGTGGACTGTCTACCCTGTCATTTGGCAGTGCTATGTAGACGTAGTTGCAAATGAAGAACTGGTTACTTGTGTTGTTTCCTATGCATATGGTAAATATATGGTAAATACTCCGCAGCCACTGATGAGAGAAAAGCACAACACTATGTATTGATTTGAAATGATGTTGAAGATATGTTATTAAATGAAAAAGCAGAGTACAATTTAGTTTGGGATTTAATGGTCTTAAAAATATATATATGTTTCCATATGTCTCAAAAAGTATATGACAAACTGCAATGACTATATTTTGAGGTGTAAATGATTAGGCTTTTAAAAAATTGACAGTATTTATAAATTTGTTTAAATTTGTGTTAATGTTAGATTAAATTATGAGAAAACCTTGAGGGTAGGTTTTTACCTTTAATGTATATTTCTAATATAATCAGAGTTGTTTCCTTATAAATTCTCCAATTTTCATGTGTTTTGGCATTTATTTCTTTTTAAATAGTGTACAAATTTTCTGTGCCTTCATGATACCTTCAGTGAGTATGTTATGAACTTGTTCAGGAAACTGCAAAGGGAATCCATTTTTAGGGATTTATTAAAATAGAAAACAAAAGGGAATTTGGCAATACTATTTTTCAGGAGGCGGTTTGTAGCTTACATGTCTGGTATGCATTTAACATATTGTCTGATGACAAGCAAACTGCTCTGTTTTCCCCCTCTCTTTTTCAAAGCAAGAGACACCTTTTGAAAAACTTTTCATGCAGCTTTAGACCAAAGGAGTATCTTAGAGAATTTCAAAGCATCCCTCTGATCGTGTATTTATCTCTGGAATGCTGTGTCAGAAATCACAACTCTCCTCATATCTTAAGAATTATCAACTTCCAAGCAATAGCTGGAAAGTTTAGAGTAACAGCTCCATGAGTGGAACCTTGCTGATAGGCTGCCAGGTTGTGGGCCTTTGTGGATGGCAAGGTGTTTGTGTTCATTCCCATGCCAAAATTCCTGCTCTTATCTCCTTCAGAGATTCTCTCTGGTGATTAGTGGATGCCAGGGATTTATCTTGATAAAGTTCAAGGGCTTTGTCTGGCTTTTCAGCTAGATCCTTAGGGAATAAAGTACTTGGCTTAAAGTGCTCTTCTCCTTTAGTGAACTATTTGCATGTTAGAGAAAATAGCGTTTCTGTGAAAGTTCATGATGTTTCAAACTGATACAATTCTGAAATGGAGCTTCTCAACCTTAGTGATCTGGAAGAAAATGTTGCTCTCTCTTTGTTGTTACTCAATTAAAAGAAATCTTCAAAAAAGTCTCCCTAGTTCAGGTAAGAAAAAGAAAAGTCAGCAGTGTTTATACTTTCTATCTGTGGAGGCGGCTTAGGAAAGTTACTTCTTTCTCATTTGTAAAATGGGGCTAATAATATGAAGTGCTTACCTCTCGGGTTGTTAGTATAAATAATCCCCTCATGGTGGTGGTAGTTTGTTGTAAATGTAAGTAACACAATTCATATATGTCCTTAGCATAGTGCTTTACAGATACTAATTATTAAAGTTGGTGAGTATAAAGAAAAAAAGCTATAATATGTGGAATTTTATAGTTTAATATTTCATTATAACTTGAAAGTTTGGAAAAAACAGCTTGCATAATTAAAGGATTTACCTGTCTTCTGCTTTTTTTATGCCAAAAAGTTTGAAGTGCTTTTTCTTAAAATTGATGGCGTATATCAAAAATTCAGTCAAGGATTTCAATTTCTTTTAAGTAGAACCTTAAGCTGTAGGATGAAAATGATGCCATTTTATTAAAATTTTAAGACAGGGTTTACTAATCCATTTGCTCAGAGGTTAAGAATCTGCTTGTCAGTGAGGAGATACAGATTTGATCTGTGGGTCAGGAAGATCCCTTGGAGAAGGAAATGGCAACTGACTCCAGTATTCTTGCCTGGAAAATCCCATGGACGGAGGACCCTGGTGGCTGTAGTTCATGGGGTCACAAAAGAGTTGGACAGGAGTTAGCAACCAAACAACATTGCTAACAGTTTAGATTTACACTTTTATACATGATAAGTATGGTAGCTTAAATATACCCCTGTGTTGAAGATTTTAGTCTTTTACACAGGAAATTTATAATTTATAGTAATAAAAACAGTAAAGGGAGTGAAAATATCATGAAGTTTGCCTCCTACTTAATGTCCTTCTAAGTGAATCTTTGTGATTGAATTTTCTTTGTTTTTATGTGGCCCAAAGCTAAAGCATTATATTGTTACTTTCTCAGAGGTGATTTGAAACAAACATTGAATATGGAAATTGAGTAATTCTATTTTTCTATTATGTACTAGGGAAATTGCTAAAGAATTCAGTTTTTCTGTTTCTGAGCAGACATATTTTTGTATTTTAGTAGCTGTCTATGGGGTCGCACAGAGTCAGACATGACTGAAGCGACTTAGCAGCAGTAGTACATATGTATTAATAATTTTAAATCTTGGAAGCCTTTATTCTCATTGCTGATAGATTATAATATAGAATTATGTTTAAATGTTAATGTAATTGTGGTGATGGTTGTATAATTTTTGAATATTCTAAAAATCATTTAATTTTATACTATATATGAATAAATTAAATTATATGGAATGTGAATTATATCTCAATAAAACTTAAGAAACTGGTTCAAATTAGAGGCCCTTGTTTAGGTAAACCTAGAATTGTGGGTCAGTTCTGCCATCTACCTTGACAATTACTTTTACTTTCTGAACTTTACTTTTTCAGTTTTTTAAATGAAAGTAATAACTATGTTAGGATTATTTTGTGAATTGTGTAGTAACTCGTGACATATTATCAGTGCTTAATCTTAGCATTCATAATGATTTGTTAAGTTTATATGATAGGATCATGTACTGTATGTATTTATTAAGTTTGTATAATTGGATCATGCAAGAACACAAAGAATAGTGAACATCAGCTTGGCTGTCTGGGGACACTTAACCTTTGGGCAAGGTTTTGGAAGGTGAGAAGGAGGATTGCTGGCAAACAGATGAAGCGGAAGGAATCTTGGTAGAGGAAACGGCGCGTACAAAGGATTGGAGTTGTGAGATAATGTACATGCTTAGTTCAAGAACCATAAGAGCATATTGCAGACGTCCGTAAGGGATGCTAGGTAAATGTAAATTCATATAGGAGCCCACACTTGAGACATGTTTGGAATGAGAATGTGTGAAAGATATTGGACAATAAATATTTACTGAACCAAGTTATAGCTGTTATTCATGATCGAAAACGTTACTAATGGCACTTGTTTGAAGGGACAGAAATGAGGTCAGGTTCTTTCGTTATCTGTTATTAACTGTGCCATCTTTGACGAATAGAGATTTTGTGTTTTACGAGACATCTGTGGTAAATTTTTCATTGTTGCTATCTTTTCACCATTCTGTTAAACATACAGAGAAGTTCAAAGTGTTGTACAGTGAACATTTAGTGACCTGTCACTGAGATTCTGCAACTAGCCTTTATTTGTTTACTTCATTGTACAATTCTCCATATAACCATCTCTGTATCCATCAGTCTTATTTTTTTATGCATTTCAAAGTAAGTTGCAGGCATAAGATCACTTCAGTTAAGGCGCGTACATCTCTAACCAGAGACCAATACAGTTTTTTAAGGTAAAGTGTACAGACTATGATAGGCACAGATCTTAAGTGTGCCATTTTATGAGTTTTGACCTCTGTAACCTAAATTTCCAGTCAAGTTGTTCTCAGTCTTGAAAGTTCTTTAATGCTCCTTCCTAGCTAGTGCCTGTCCCTCACAGGCAATTGCTGTTGTATATTTTTTAAACAACAGATTAATTTTGCCTTTTCTAGAACTTCATGTAGGAAGTTCATGAAGGACTTAAATCCTTACATCCTTAAAGGAAATACAAAATGTGTGTTCTTCCGTATAAGGCTTCCTTCAGTTAACATAATGCTTTTGAGATTCATACATGTTATGTTAATCAATCAGTAGTTTATTTATATTACTATTATTCCATCCTATATGTATACCACCAAATTTTAATTCATTTTTCTGCTTAAAGATTCAGGGCTATTTCCAGATTTTGGTTGTTATCAGTAAAGCATTTCTTAATGTTATTGTATCTATTCTTTATGGTCTTAAGTTATCGTGAGGAAATTTCTAAGAGTAGAATTGCCGGTACATAGGGTAGGCTTATGGCTTAAATTTCAAATATAGAAAAAACGGTTTCACTTTTCTCAATACTAAATTCTGTCGCTCCTATCAGTACTTGGCTCTTGTAGAGTAAACCAGATCTTGCTAGTTGTTTCTTTTGTGAACACATGTCAGAGTAAATCCTCCATGTTCATGCCTCTCCCGTCAAAATAGCTTGCTAGCAAATAAATAGCTACAGAGTTTCTTAAACAATAGGCTTGTAAAGTTTTGCCTGTAGCAGGTAATGGGCAAAGTACATTTTGTATTGTTTTGTGAGTGTGCTACCAGCACACGTGTACACACACACACACACGTGCACACATGCAGAGAGGGGGTCGTCCACTCCCCCTAAAGTCAGTAGTCTTCATGTGACATGAGCTACCATGATTTCAGCACAGCATTTTGGATTGAGGGCTCAGGTGGCTGTTGCTCCTATTTTTTAGTGTATAGTTAACATTGGCAGTCACCCTTATAATGAGGTGCCGCCAGCTACCCCCAAGTACATTGAATACGCCATGCCTAGCGCAGGAGAACTGGATTTAATTGGCGACAGTGTTTGCTGCCGCATGATAGGCACTGAAGTAAAACAGAACCTATTTCACTTTGTGTTGTCTCTTTCTGATGTAACAATGCAAACAAAATGTATTGTTAAAGTATTGGAATTACATAATTTTCACTTCTGAATGCATTGATTGGGATCAAGTAACTTTATTTCGAAACAGAATAAAGCTGTTAAGGGAATACTTGAAGCTTGCAGTTACAATATTGTCAACAAAAGATGTGATTAAATAAATCGAATGTTGAAGACTTTAGGCTTATGGTTAACACCAGGTAATTAAAAGTAAGCACTGCTGTGGGAGTGCATTATATATCAGCTGTCCTCTTTACCTCATTAACTGGGTTTTTGCATGTTTATGGAGCTAACTTCAATTAAAAGTGCCTTTTACGTTATGCCTAATAAGGTCTTTTAGTTACTATTTTGGCATAACGTATTACCCTTTAATTGAAATTGGTATATTATAAATACCTGTGTTTAAATAATACAGAGATGAACAAATTTGATTAGTTGATATTTTTATATCTAGCTTTTATGTGTATGCATTGTTTTTTCTTTGTAATATTATCACAAGATAGTCTTTGAGGGTTGAAAAGTAAAAGTTTGACTGTGTACATGTTTAAAAATTGTTAATGTCTGCATTTTCTTACTTTATAAGATTTCTAAGGTTTTATCATTTCAACTTACTGGTGCTTTGAGATTCTTGCAGAAATCTGTTGAGTTTTCTGCTTCACTTCTGAGGTTAAAAAAAAGTTACTTCTCCACATGAATGCCATATTTCCTTTTTGTATATACCTTTGGTTATATTTTAAGTTGGATAATTAAAGATGATTTTAAATTTAAAGAGTATAGTAAATATAAGTTTAAATGTTAACATGTATTATCATATTTTCATAGAACATTATCTTGATTCTGAAAAGGAAAGAATAAATTAATGTGAATACCACTGAAGTGATTTCTCATTGAGAGTGTTTTCTAAATTGTACATCAGAATAGAGATATATGGCAGAAAGAAGTTGGTTTCCTATTTTCTGTTTTGAAGTTTATGTAGTTGTGTGATCTTCTATATTTTAAAATCTGTGTATTTTCTTTATTACAGAAGTGTCATCGTTGCGACAAAAAAGTCAGCAGTCTTACCTTCCACACTCACAGGTACACCTACCAACGCTGTTAGTGTGGTTTCTTCAGTAGATTCAGCTCAAGCCTCAGATGTGGGGGGAGAATCACCTGGTGAGTTTGTTACCAGTGATTACAACAAAAAAGTTCTTAATCTCATTTTAGCAAAGTTTAGGATTGTTGATTAAGTAAAAAGTTTTGTAAGGCGTGTTTTAAATGATTATACTTTTGTATTGTTGATTATTTAGTAATTTTCTGAATAAATTTGAGCAATATGAAATAAATTAAATCAAGGATTTCAGTACTTTTCCCACTTAAACGTAGTAGTGTGTGGTGAATTGGATGCCGCTATTTGTGTGGATGAAAGAATGAGAGATCTATTAAAATACTTTTCTTGCTCTTGAGTTGTATATAGGTAGTGGTTAGTATGAGAAAGTTTCGGTGAAATTTGGTCTTTGAGTCTGGTTGTCAATTGCCAGCTGTTCATGTGGTATCCAGTGCTTTGCTCTCTCTTGCATAGTGTCTGAGTTAGATACTTGGGAGGGGAATGCTGCCTTCGAGTCGTCATTCAGGTGTTAGTCTTGGTAGTTCAGTAACTCTTACTGCAGTTTGATTTTTGTCCCAGCTCTCTTTCTATATTCCTTCCAAAGTCTTGGGTGCAAGACCTTAAATCCTAGCAGTTTTTTAGAAACTTAGTGATAATACTGGGTGAACTTGAAGACTCTGTGATATTAAAAGGACCAAGTTATTGAGTAGGAAATGGCAACCCACTCCAGTATTGTTGCCTGGAAAAGTCTATGGACAGAGGAGCCTGGCAGGCTACAGTCCATGGGTAGCAAGGAGTCAATGCAAATGAGCAGCTGAGCACAAACAAACAAGGGCCCACCGTAATCCCGGCTGATCTCATCTCAAAATCCACAATCACAGGTACAAAGATTGTTTTTGTAAATAAAGTCCTCTTTTTAGGTTCTGGGGGTTACAACTTGGGCATACCTTTGGGGCTGCTATTAAACCTGCTGCAGTCTATAAGAAAAAAATAGACCAAGTTAAAACAAGGGGGATATTATTTTATATAAATAGTATTTTTCTGTGTTGTGCTATTTCATTAAAAAAAAAAAAAAACCCTAAACTAAAAAACTAGAAAAAAATTAATCCCCCAAAGGATTTATTCTTTCTTGTTACTCTAGGATGAGATTAATAAAAAATAGAAGGAATTTTGAAAGAATGAGTAGGTGGGCTGTATTAAAATCAGAAATACTGTTTTCTCCTCATCTTTTGGGACATTTCAGGCCTCCTATCCACTGTTCTACTGTTGTTTGGTAAGCAAGTATATTTCAGAGAGTTTCGCTTCGAACTTGATATTTCTACTAGCCAACTGTCAGGGACATTTTATTTTTCCTTTCTGTGTACTACATAGCACGTGTTCTAGAAACAAAGACTAGGATTGTTTATTTATCGTCCCTGGTTTTTTTTCCCCCCTTTCATTGTAGTTATTTTACTTGTGTCAACAGAAACATTTTTTCAAAAGTTTAAATGTGATTAATCCTTTACAACTTTCTTAGTGTTGAGTGATAGTAGAAAATGCTCACAGTAGGTTAAATAAAATATTACATGCAACGCTTTACATGCTGTGTGATAGTAAATATTTGAAGTATGTATATATTTTTTTATATATGAAAAGCAAGGAAATGTACACTGAAGTTACATGATTTTTTCCATGAATTACTGGAAATTTTGATTTTTGAAAATTTTAATTTTAGTATATTTTCCAAAAATTTATCAGTAATCCTATATTATTTTGGGGCTTCCCAGGTGGCTTAGAGGGTAAAGTGTCCACCTGCAATGCGGGAGACCCTGGTTCAATCCCTGAGTCGGGGAGAACCCCTGGAGAAGCCAATGGCAACCACCCCGGTACTCTTGCCTGGAAAATCCCATGGACGGAGGAGCCTGGGAGGCTCAGTCCATGGGGTCACAAAGAGTCAGACACGACTGAGCGACTTCCCTTCACATATTATTTTTATACTTAAGAAAAATAGTTGTTGAAGAAAAATGTTTACAAGGAAACTAAAAGCTGCAATGGTAGTAGACAGCCTTGTGCTGTCTCATTTTTTGTTTTATTAAAACATTTAAGCAAAGTAATAGACCTTATTGTTTAGATGTTTTAGGCTATAGGAATGGAAGGTAGAGAGTTCCCGTATTATACCTTCTTAGTTTTACCCCCTCTTCATTCCTGTGTCATTAATATCTTGCAGTAGTATTGTATATGTGTATATTTTTCATCATTCATTGTCTTAGTGAGAAACTATAAAGGAAAATAAGTATAGTACTCTAGCAGAATTTCTTTCTTCTTTATTGTTCCATTATACTCTGATGTGTGTTGTTTTTTTTTTTTTTTAATTTTGGAGAAGAAGCAATTTGGTGATCTGTTTTGGACTGGTTATGTACATTTCTGTTCTTTCACCTCTATCAAAAGGCCTTAAAAAGAGTCAACTGTGATTTTTCTAGACCAGCCCCCTGTTGGGAAAAAGGCAGATGTTACTAACATCTATGAAACTTTCTGCCATCTTTTAAATTCAGTAATATTAATTTCTGGTAACTTCCTAGACCATATGTAGTAAGTTCATTATTTTCATCTTATTTTGAATACAGTGCCCTTTAATTTCAGTTTATGGGACAAATTAAATAGGATCTGAGTTTTAAAAATTTGTGCAGTCTTTGTCTGACTTATTTCAATAAAGACAGAAAAAGTGTTAAATAAAAAAATAAATAACAGGGATACAAGGGAAAGAAAAAAATTCCTGTAGTCTTCAGAAGAGATAAATAGAAAGAAAACTGATATATGGGTAATATTTAATATAAATAGAAAAAGGCTGAGTTATAGGTAATATTTGACAGAAAGGGGGCTCCCCAGGTGGCACAAGTGGTAAAGAGTCCACCTGCCTGTGACCCCTGAGGCAGGAAGATCCCCTGGTGTAGGAAATGGCAACCCACTCCAGTATTCTTGCCTGGGAAATCCCATGGACAGGGCAGCGTGGTGTGCTATAGTCAGTGGGGTTGCAAGGTGAGAACACACACGCTGGTTTGCTATTTAATATAAAACAGTATGATGAATTTTTTTCTGAAGCCATTTTCCAGTAATCATTATCATGTAAAATACTCATCCTGAAGAACCATGTGCAGAATGACAGAATAATTTTCCATCTTGAAGACTGTTATAATTGTTGGATGTTGCTCTTGCTCAGTTGCTAAATTGTGTTTGACTCTCTGCAACCCCATGGACTACAAGCTTCCCTGTTCTTCACCATCTCCCAGAGTTTGCTCAGACTCATGTTCATTGACTTGGTGATGCCATCTGACCATGTCATCCTCTGTGGCCCCCTTCTCATCCCGCCCTCAGTATCTCCCAGCATCAAGGATCTTTTCCAGTTGGATCTTCACATCGGGTGGCCAAAGTATTGGAGCTTCAGTAGCAATCCATTGAAGAAATATTTAGGGTTGATTTCCTTTACAATTGACTGACTTGACTTTCATGCAGTCCAGGGGACTCTAAAGAGTCTTCTCCAGCACCACAGTTAGACAGCATCACTTCTCCAGCGCTCAATCTTCTTCACGGTCCAGCTCTCACATCCATACATGACTACTGGGAAAACTGTAGCTTTGACTGTATGGGCCTTTGTTGGCAGATAGCTGTTTCTGCTTTTTCATATGCTGTCTTGAGTTTGTCATAACTTTTCCTTCCAAGGAGCAAGGGTCTTTTAATTTCATGGGTGTAGTCACCGTCCACAGTGATTTTGGAGCCCAAGAAAATAAAACCTGCCACTGCTTTTCACTTTTCCCGCTTCTATTTGCCTTAAAGTGATGGGAACGGATGTCATGGTTTTTTGAGTGTTGAGTTTTAAGCCAGCTTTTTCACTCTCCTCTTTCATCCTCATCATGAGGCTCTTTAGTTCCTCTTCACTTTCTGCCATTAGGGTGGTATCATCTGGATATATCTGAGGTGGTTATTTCTCCCAGCAGTCTTGATTCCAACTTGTACTTCATCTGTCCTGGTATTCCACATGATGTACTCTGCACAGAAGTTAAATAAATAAATACTTAGGGTGACAAAATGTAGCCTTGATGTACTCCTTCCCCAATTTTGAACCAGTCTGCTGTTCCATGTTCATTTCTAACTGTTACTTCTTGACTTTCATACAGATTTTTCAGCAGACAGTTAAGGTAGTCTGATGTCCCCATCTCTTTAAGAATTTTCCACAGTTTGTTGTGATCCACACAGTCAAAGGCTTTAGTTAGTGAAGCACTCTGCAACCAGGTGATAATTTACCAGTTTCCCCCCGCTTATTTGAATGTTGTATAGTTTATGGTGGTCGTATTTCCCAAATAGTTCCCACTGTCTTCCATCTTGGAGTAGACTTTCTAGTAGTTTCCTTTTTCTCTCTAGCTCCTATTATGTAAAAATTGATTCATTCTGAGTCGCTGTAAGTTGTTTATTGATGGTGGTCTTTAGTTCTGCCACTTGTTTTGATACCTTTTTCCTCTTCCTTTGTCACTAGGCTCATGTTGTCACTTACGTGGTATCGTGATTTTAGTTTGTTGCTTCTGTTCCATTCCATTGATTGCTGCCGTGAACGTTATTGCTTTGATAAGAAGTCCTGTTTCTGACTCTCCTCAGTTCAGTTCAGTTGCTCAGTTGGGTCCGACCCTTTGCGACCCCATGAATCGCAGCCCGCCAGGCCTGCCTGTCCGTCACCAACTCCTGGAGTTCACCCATCGAGTCTGTGATGCCATCCAGCATCTCGTCCTCTGTCGTCCCCTTCTCCTCCTGCCCCCAATCCCTTCCAGCTACAGCCCTGCCTTTCATGCTTTTGCCTACCATACTTCCCTTATAGTCTGTTCTCTTTTCACCTGGAATCCAATCAAATAAAGAGATATTTCTGCTGTTTATAGTTTCAGTTGATAGATTTTTTTTTTTGTTTTCTTTTTGGTAGATCTCTTGATTTAAGTTATTTTCCATTAAAAAGTAGGCTATATATAGCATATTGAATCTTATTATCCTTCTGATTCAAACAGGATTTGGGGAAAATGATTTGTGGATGAATTGATTGTTATTGTGATTACGTGCTGGGCTGGGCAGTATATTCTTGTAAATCTGAGCAAGTTAGATATTGGTCTTGGGTTTGATCATGGATTATTTTCTTTATTTGAAAGTATAGTTAATATCTGTCCCTGTAGACAATAAACCTGTGCCTTGGGATGACTTCAGTTCTCAATTTTATAGTGAGTCAGCAACAAAAAATGAACTGTTCATATTCAATAATAGTTGTTGGTAAATAAAAATATGCTTGATAGTAGATTAGCAAAAATGGAAGTTTCCTTGGAAGAAATCATGGGACTAGAAAACATAAAACATGAGTTTTGTACCAGAAAAGTTTAAACTATTTGGAAATTTTGATATCAAAATGTGATTGCTGTGTTTTATGTGTGGCACAATTAAAGAGAAACTAGGACTGGATCCCAGAAAAAGAACTGGAGCTTGTCAACTTATGTGAGGTCAGAGGCTTTTCTGTTAAAACATTACCTCCAAAATCATTTTGTGAAAAATAAATTTGTAAATAAATTTTAAAGCAGTGTATGTTATTCAGATGATGATCAGTGTTCAAATTTCAGAGTTTGGTTTGAATAATATTTCTTAGCTCTTATAGCATTTTATTAGCAAAAACGTTTAATATAGTAATGACAGATCTTTCGTAGTAAGTTGTAAAATATTCATCAGAGAACAAAGTATACCCTTTGTGTATGGGTATTTGTTTATAAAGAACACTAAAAGAGAAAATAGAGGTTTTTAGAAATATATCAAAATTTATAGATTTTCAAATTACTTATTGGTAAAAGTTTAATTGCCCAGACTGCATGTTAAGATGCAATTACTCTTTATTCAAATATCCTGTGGTATTTTTCAAATATATGTGATTGCAAAGCATAAGTGATTAAAACAGAATTGAAGTAAGCCCAATGAAGGATCTAAATGAATTGCTCTTAAGTACTTTAAGTGCTGAGTCTTTGCTAATTTGCAAAATTCAATAATCATACCTTTATTAGAATATTAGGCTCTATATTCTTTTTTATCAGAGCCATGCATGTTATTGATATGAATTAGAATGTTTATTTTTAATGTCAAAGGAAAATACTTGGTTCTTCACTTTTATAATATTTGACCCAAGAGGCTTATCTTTACTTATTTAATAAAAATTTCTTTCATTTAATGAAGAGTTTAAACTGGCATGTAGACTGTCCCTCCTTGAATAGGTCTGGAATGGGTGGGGAGGGAGAGAGGGAGAAAAGGAGAGAGGATGCAGTTGAAAAATACAGTGTTTAGGGATTAAATATTGGCATTTGTTTTAATGAGACTTTATTGCAGAGGACATTATTTATGTAGACCCTTAGGGACCTTGAATAAACAATTGGCTATTCTCTGGATAGATGCTAGACAGATGATCTATTTACATTTTCCTTTTTGTTCTTTTGAGTATCTGGAAAAATGTCAGTTTGAAGGAGACAGTTTATCAGTGTAAGGGTAATGAAAAGATAAGTTAGTAGCATTTCACAGGTTGGAAGTAGCTTTTGAATTTACATGTGTGATCACTTGTTAAAAATATTTTTATTGTTAAATTAGTTTAAAACAAATTTGTTGTAAATTTATGATTAATCTGAGCTGAAAAAATACAGAATGTATTTGGAAGTTACATTTTTCTGTCTAGTAGGAATGAAGGACACCTGGTGTGAATTTTGTGTTTTTTTTCCTTAAAACTGTTGCTGATTGATTCATTTATCTTTCTCCATAATATGTCTTCTTGTGATTTAAAAAGTTTAGTTAAAGAAAATCCCTTTCTGCTATGTGTGAAGTCACTCAGTCGTGTCCGACTCTTTGAGACCCCATGGACTGTAGCCCGCCAGGCTCCTTTCTGCTATAGATCACAATAAAAAAATGTTGGTTTGAAAATTGACATTATTTCTAGGGTAGTATCAAGGAATTATTTTTGTTACTTTTTTTTTTTTTTGATCCCTCAATGCTCCTCATCTTTTGCAAATTTTGATATATATTTCAGCTTATTAAAATCAGATTCAGTTTGGACAGTTAAAGCTAATGTTTTAAACTATTTTGTGAAGCTTCATACATTTCTTGAGACTTTTTACGTCTATCTCTATTTTTAACTAGATTGAACCTTATTTGTTCCTTTTTGTCAGCTTCAGAAAAGCTCAAGAAAAGATGCCAATTAGTTCTTTTAGAGAAAATGTCCAACATACTCTAAATAAAGATGGTCTTTAAAAACTATTGCTAAAACAGCTCAGAAATATTTCATTAATCACTGGTAGCAGAAATCAGTGGCCAACCATGATTGAATGATCATATTGCTGTCAGGAATCTAGAAAATCGCAGGTATCATTAACTGAGTGTAATAACAGTGTTTGGTCTTCGAAGTACTTAATGAATGTTCTGTGAGAATAGAAGGATTGGTCCTGACAGAAATAAATATTTTCAATTTCACTTTATCTTGACTTCCACTTTGAAATTTTATTTTCAAAATGCAAGACTGGAAATCATTTGGCAGTGAAAATATGGGAATTGATATATGTACTTTAAAAACTTAGTCAGTATGAAAAAAATGTGTACTTCATTTTAAAATCAATCCTATGCATTAAGACAGATTCTATTCAATTTGTTAGTTTTTTATGTAGTGATAGTTAGCTCTCCCTTGAGCAGGGTGGGGAGTATGGCAAGAAGGTCAGCAAGAAACTAGAATCTTAATAAAAAGGAAAATCAACTCTAATTATCAATGGAAGAGGAAGAAAATGTGTTGTGGTGAAGAAAGATTCACTCTGGATAAGTTCATCTTGTAGGAGTATGCTCACTCTGAGAGCGACGCTGGGTAACTATCCAGAGGGTTAACTGGGAAGATTGCTGAAGTACCCGCTCTCCAATAAAACCGTCCACATCTCCCAATGCTTCTGTTTGGCTGAGACCTGTAATCAGAACTGCTGATTATTGATCACATTCTCCCTAAAGACCAATCATGTTTCTCAGAAGGCCAAGTTATCCCAGATCTTTACTGTTTCTTAATTAGTTAAATCTACAAAACCCCTGATTAGAGCCTGGCTTTGTTTATCTATACCCAGAATTAACTTTGCCTTAGTTGAGTGAGCAAGCTGAATCAAAGTACCTGGATAAATTGAAGTAATCCAGGAAATCTTGGGAATGGTATGAGGCAGTGACAGGCTATGGAGGACAGTGGCTAGATTTACCAAATGTTTATGGCTCTTTGTTTTTTATACTGATCTGATAAATGAAACTGTTGGCAATCCACTTTTTATAGCAGTGAAATCTGGGATTGGGTTCTAGATTTTTCAAAAGAATTTACCTTTCATCTTAAGTTTGTATGGGGAAATTGGTAAAGGTACTTCATGTTATAAGCTTCATCTCATTTATTTACCTGCACGACTGAACTGAACTGAACTGAACTGAATGGCAACCCACTCCAGTATTCTTGCCTGGAAAATCCCATGGATGGAGGAGCCTGGTAGGCTACACAGTCCATGGGGTCGCACAGAGTCAGACACGACTGAGCGGCTTCACTTCACTTCAGTGTCACATGAATAATCATTGAACAATTTGGGTGTCTTTTCAGCCTCAAGTACAGACTAAAGGGAAACATGATAACTTCCTTTCAATGTTTTGAAGGTGGTCCTAGAATAGAAGAGTAGGAAGGGAAACTGTCACACATTGTATGTTTACTGTGGTATAGGTTGTAAGTACTTTATTTATTATTATTATTTTAATTTTTAGTTTTACTTTATTTTGCTTTACAATGCTGTATTGGTTTTGCCATGGTTCTAAGTACTTTAATCCTTGAAATAATTCTGTGACGTGAGTATCCGTGTTAATTTTTTAGATGAAGTAAGTAAAGCGCAGAGAGCTTAAGTAACTTTGCCCAAGGTCACACAGTAAGTGACAGAATCCTTTCTGTTTTCCCTAAACATTTAGTCTATAACCTCTTAAGGGTAGTTGTTATCAAACAAACTGAGCTTATATTGATAGAGCTAGGATTCCATTTGAAAATGCTTTGGTTGTGGGTGGCTGATGAGTGGAGTCATAAAGAACAAGATTCCAATGAAAATACTCAAAAGATCAGAATAGTCAATTATGTTTCTTGTTTTGTTTCCTGTCAATTGGGGAAAATATATTCAATTTTATTAATAATCAAAGAAGTGGAAATTACTTTTTTTTCTTTAGGGCAGTTTGACAGTGTGTGAAAGTGAAAGTCACTCAGTTGTGTCCAACTCTTTGCGACCTCTGGGACTGTAGCCTTCAAGGCTCCTCTGTCCATGGAATTCTTCAGGCAAGAATACTGGAGAAGGTAGCCTGTCCCTTTCTCCAGGGGATCTTCCTGACCCAGGGATCAAATGGGGGTCTTCTGCTTCATAGGTGGATTCTTTACCAGCTGAACTACCAGGGAAGCCAGTGTGTATCAACAATTAAACTTTGGGCTTATTGACTTTAGGAAGTTACTTCAAGGATATAAAGGAGTGCATATAGATTTATATAAGCATATACAAAACATTATTTATTGTAAAATATTGGGAACAACCAAATGAGTGTCCCTGAATTTGAGTTGATCTGATATTTCCTCTTGATTAAAATCATTATATTTCTCTGCTAGGACTGTTCTGGGACAGAGAAGGAAAGAATCTAATCATATGGTGCAAAATTTTCATTTGTTAAAATGACCACTTTCACCACTTGATTAAAGTATAGCTGCCAAGTTCCTATATTATAGAGTTGTAATTAATAACTCTTTTGTCTTATATAATGTCTTTGTCTAATATATCTTTTGTCAAGATATACTTTGAAGTTCTTTAAATGCCCTGTTTTCCAGATTGTTAATTTTATCAACAATCAGTTTTATCAGCTTGGCTTCATGGCTTCCTGTTTTATTGGATGCGTTACAATCAATTACTGTTATTCTCATGCTCAGATTGTCTCCATCTTGGTAGGTGCGAGTCCCTTTAAGCTGGCCCCTTTGCCACTGTGACATATCCTGTCATTCCTTGGACATTTCCTTGCCTTCTGAAATGCAAAAGTAGATGTTTCAAGTTCATTGTGTGCTTTTCTTCCACAGATACTAAATCAGCTGTTCCTGGTTTGTCTGTATAGTGGGGTGTAGTCCTTAGAAGCCAGGGTGCATGCAGTTAGGTGTTAGATGCTCTCAGGTCCTCTCAGTGGTCAGGCTAGGGACTGCACTCTATCGATGTGTATGTTAATGAGAGTATGTGTTTTATATACAGGCATACCTTGGAGACCACTGCAGTAAAGTGGCTATCACAAAGTGAGTCACATGAATTTTTTGTTTCCCAGTGCATATAAAAGTTATTTACAGTATCCTATAGCATTATGTCTAAAAATACCATGTGTATACCTTAATTCCATCAGCAGATGAATGGATAAGAAAGTTGTGGTACATATACACAATGGAGTATTCCTCAGCCATTAAAAAGAATACGTTTGAATCAGTTCTAATGAGGTGGATGAAACTGGAGCTGATTATACAGAGTGGAGTAAGCCAGAAAGAAAAACACCAATACAGTATACTAACGCATATATATGGAATTTAGAGAGATGGTAAGGATAACCCTGTATGCGAGACAGCAAAAGAGACACAGATGTATAGAATAGTCTTTTGGACTCTGTGGGAGAGGGAGAGGGTGGGATGATTTGGGAGAATGGCATTGAAACATGTATAATATCATATAAGAAACGAATCACCAGTCCAAGTTTGATGCAGGATACAGGATGCTTGGGACTGGTGCACTGGGATGACCCAGAGAGATGGTATGGGGAGGGAAGGAGGAGGGGAGTTCAGGATTGGGAACACAGGTACACCCGTGGCAGATTCATGTTGATGTATGGCAAAACCAATACAATATTATAAATAAAAATAAAGTAAAATTTAAAGATAACATTATTAAAAATGCTAACCATATGAAGCCTTCAGTCATAATAGTTTTGCAATAATAACATCAAAGATCACTGATCACAGATCACCATAATAAATATAATAATAAAAAGAAAAAGTTTGAAATATGAGAATTACCAAAATGTGGATTTTTAGATGTGATGTGAGCAAATATCATTGGAAAAATGGTGTCCATACACTTGCTTGATGCAGAGTTGCCACAGATCTTCAATTTGTAAAAAGCACAATTTGTAAAAGAATGCAGTTATTGTGCTTCACTTTATTGTGGTTTTCAGATATAGTGTGGTTTAAAAATATTTCTGAAAATTAACATTTTTTTTAACAGATTGAAAGTATGTTGTAACTCTGTGATGTCAAATGGATTTTTATGCACTGGGAAACCAAAAAATTTGTGTGACTTGCATTGTTGTGATATTTACTTTATTGCCGTGGTATGGAATTGAATCCAGAATATCTCCAAGGTATACGTGTCCTCAGATGATATTTTACAAGTGTTTCTCCTCTAGTTGCTATAATCTTGAGGTTGTAGATTGTCAAAACAGTGAATTCAGAGAGTTACTGCATTCCTCCTCCTTTAGCCATTTACCAAATTGCAGACTCGGTTCTGTTGCTTTCCTGATTTTATCCAGTTTTCTCACAATTAGGTCTCAACTTCTAGTTAACTACTTGTTAAGATACCTTAGTAAAATTCATTGATTTAAGAGATGTTATCATGTGGGAGAATGTGCATCTTATCAAGATGAAATAGATTGTTATGGAAAATAATTCTTACTTAGAGATTTCTTAAATTCTGTTTCTTTTAAAATAAGCCCATGATTCCTGTCTTTTTCTCTGATGACTTTCTCTAAAGTCTGTATCAGTGTCCTCCAATGAAGATCCTAGCAATAAACCTTTGTTTGAATAAATTAATTCAGTGAGGGAGAATGTAGACAATGAGGAAACTTGTGACGTCTCCGGGAAAACGATTTATTAAAGGATTTGAGTTTGTATGTAAGTGTAGAGAATATAGTCTGGAAGGATATGTTTCCAAACTGCCTCTAGTGGCTGCCTTTGGAAAAGGACTGGGACTAGGAGGGCTTGTACAGAACATTTCTGAATGTAAAAATCAGGATGTATCCATGCATTGGGTAAATAAAATAATTGGAAAAAAATTGATAATTTGAGTTCAGGGTTATGGAAGTGGGCCTTTCTTCTGAATTTGGAACTGTCAGGAAGCATGGGTAATTTTGATTTTAGGTATCCTAATTAAGTCTTATCTAGACTCATGGAAGACTTGATGGAGCCTAAAGCTCTAATTGGTAAAGAAATAGCAGTCTTTCATATTAGAGTTTGGGATGTTTGACCATCTTTGTTATGTTATGGAGTTCATGTTTTTGTCTTTTGGGACATGATTACAGAGTCGTATTTTATGTTGGCACATCATAGTTATGACATGGCATTGTTTGATGTTGCTGTTTTATGAAATGGTTCATAGTCAGCAAAAGAAGACCATGACCTAGTTGTAGGTTCTAAAGCCAGCCCTTAACCACCCCAGGGCCTAGTTGACATTACAGCCAGCTCCCAGATGCCAAAGAGGCTGCTTTTCTACCTTCTCCCCTATTTCTACCATCTTTCTTTCTACATGCTGGATGGAAATGTCTTCTTCTGTTTCCCTCTTATCTGTCTTTCTGTCCACACCACTTTGTCTGCTTTAGGTGTTTCTAGTGTGCCCACACCTGAGGTTCTAAGAATGGATCAAAAGCAGCAGACCTCTGATAGTGGATTCTGATAGATTCCAGAATTCTTCAAGCCTCCCTTCCCTCCTTGTGTGTAAGCTCTGCATCTTTGTTTCCTTTGCTTCGATATGTCTGTTGCCTTTCTTGGGCTGTCCCTGTATAGAATTGTGGTGGGATTTCAGTCTGCTCTAATACTAACTTGGCGTCCTTTGAAGACCTTGTTTTTAGAAATGGAAGTTTCACTTCCTGGAATGCCAGTGCGTCTCCTGCATGCATCCCCTCCATGTTGTTAGGATACCCTCCCAGCTGAGTGCCAGTGACTCTTGTGACCCTTGTGTTGGAGAGAGGCATTTAACACCGTGTTTGTCCTCTTTTCTTCTTTCACCCTATTGTCAGTCTTAGAAAATGAGCCTTCTGTTTCTTCAGGTCTTCCTCCTAGCTTAAATTAAATGCTTTTCTATCTCATATATTCTGATTCTTAAATGGGAACTTTATTTTTCCCCTACTTTTGTGAACTTTTTAGAACTCTTCAAGCCTCAGTAAATTACCATCCAAATTAGTCTTCTGGACTTTTTCAAAACTTCCTGTATTCTGTGTTGTTCATTCTTTGACTCTGTCAGAGTTAATTTCCTGGTATTTATTTTTCTCTTTCCAAGTAAGATTTATAAGCACAGTTATTTTTGGAAAACATAAAGAAGTTAGCTCTGTATAGGGCAGGATACTGTGAACAGTTTGTACTCTAAGAGGGTGAGTTGGCCACTGAGCAATACAGATAAACAAAAATAAGGATATCTGGGAGTGTTCATTGGAGAGCAAAATTAGACCATGGGAATTAATTTTATATAGTAGTTTGAACAAAGATAGGGACATAAAATTATAGGAAATGGAGAGGGAAGAATGACCTACTAAAATCTGGGAGATGGTTTGATTAAGGGAATGATTTTTGCAATTATAAACTGAGAACCTTCTATTTTGTTACTTTATCTAGGTATTTGAGAGAGATGGATGAAAAAGATGTCATCTCTGCTTTCAAAAATATTAGTGTATGAGGGAGAAGGACATTTAAAAAATCAGTTGAAATATAGTGTGACAAATACAACATCAGGTTATGTCCTAATTACAGTGAGGACACCCAGGAGGGAGTGTATGTTCTGCTTGTATCACTTAAGAAAGACTTCTCAGTTGATTATTGCGTAATGTTTGCTGAACTCGACTCAGAAGCGTTTAAAGTATCGAGCAGAAGTTATTTAGTGACTGCATAGAGACAGTTGTCATGGTAATGAGGCATACCTATTTAAGCTAAATTTGGAATTAGTGGTTTCTCCTTTTTGCTTCAGTTTTAAGAAGTTTCTGCTTGTGTATGTCCTTTGCTATTTGATGTTGAACGGAATGAATCATGATCCCAATTGAGTGATTCAGAATTTTCTATTACTTCTTCAGCTGATGGTTGCAAAGACTCCTTTATGTGAGAATTATATATTAAATGATTCAAGAAAAACCTTGTTAATTGGTAGATTTTAATGTTATCCAATTATGTTGTTGTTTACTCTGTAAGTCATGTCTAGTTCTCTTATAACACCATGGATTGTAGCCTGCCAGGATCCTCTGTCCATAGGATTTCCCAGGCAAGAATACTGGAGAGTGTTGCTGTTTCCTTCAACAAGGGATCTTCCCTACCCAGGGGTCAAACCCACATCTCCTGCATTGCAGGCAGATTCTTTACCAATGAGCCACGAGGGAAGTCCCATCAGATTATAATAGGCATTAAAAATGTATGGGTGTGTGCATGCCTAGTCATGTTGGACTCTTTGCGACCCCATGGACGGTAGCCCTCCGACTCGTTTGACCATGTGACTTTCCAGGCAAGAATGCTGGAGTGGGTTCCCATTTCCTGCTCCAGGGCATCTTCCTGATGCAGGGACTGAACCCGCATCTCTTGTGTCTCCTGCATTGGCAGGCAGCTCCTTTACGAACTGTGCTATCTGGCAAAATGCACCTGGAAAAATGCAGTATCGTATGTTTTGTTTTGTGATTTGGTATCAAGATACCTTTTTTGTTTGAACTCTTGTTCATCCCATAAATGGTTATTTTCTCTTATAGGTGGTAGATCATCTAATGCAAAATTACCTGCAGTTCCAACAGTTGGTTCAGTTCCACAAGACCAAGTTTCAAATATGAGGTATTCAAGCTATTAATTTAGATATTTGTGATATATTCCTTTTGATAACTCTTAAAATATCTAGCTATAATTTTTTTTAATTTACTTTTTTTTTTTTAAGTGACATTTAGCGGCTTGGGAATATTTTAGAAGTTCTTCCTGAAGGAAGATGAGGTGTAAAAGATTCCTGAGAATTAGCTATTTGGGATCAATAAATGCTAAATGGATAACAAATATTTAATTTCACAGGTAGTTAATAAATGCTAAATGGATAACAAATATTTAGTTTCACAGGTAGTTAGTAACTGATGGCTTACGTTTCATATGATTGTAGATTGAACATTTGGAATTCATTGTTCTTCCCTAGAAATGCTGAAATAAGTTTATGTTGATATTGAATTATAGGTAGATTTTTACTGTCTGTTATCTTGTCTAGTTAGGAATATGTGTTTCAAGTTCTAATTTAGAAGGCTGTGAATATATTTCACCACTAGAGCCTTTGTGGCTAGAGTCCTTGATGTATGCCTTACCACAATTGGAAAATGCAGAGCATTCTACAAATAAAGATACTTGGGTGCTACAAGTGTAGGCTCATAGTTGTGATATCATCCAGGGATGAGAGGCTCCATGAAATCAACAGAGAGGAATAGTATTAGGTGGAACACCTGGGAAGAGGTGGTTGTTGACCACAGGAGTTTGCAGCAGCTTACCTGTTGATAATTTCAGTAGTATCTCTTGTTACCAGTATAAATAGGAAGTACTCTTTGTAGGAACAGTAAATAAGTAGTGACTATTTGTATACATGTTTGGTTCATAAGTTAAAAAGTGAAATTCCTGAAATGCAGGGCATTTTTTTTTTAAAACTCATTCAGTTCAGTCGCTCAGTCGTGTCTGACTCTTTGCGACCCCATGAACCGCAGCACGCCAGGCTTCCCTGTCCATCACCCAAACTCATGTCCATTGAGTCGGTGATGCCATCAACCGTCTCATCCTCTGTTGTCCCCTTCTCCTCCTGCCCTCAATCTTTCCCAGCATCAGGGCCTTTTCAAATGAGTCAGCTCTTCGCATCAGGTGGCCAAAGTACTGGAGTTTCAGCTTCAACATCAGTCCTTCCAGTGAACACTCAGGACTGACCTCTCTAGGATGGAATAGTTGAATCTCCTTGCAGTCCAAGGGACTCTCAAGAGTCTTTTCCAACACCACGGTTCAAAAGCATCAGTTCTTCGGCGTTCAGCTTTCTTTATAGTCCAACTCTCACATCCATACATGACTACTAGAAAAACCATAGCCTTGATTAGATGGAACTTTGTTGAGAAAGTAATGTCTCTCCTTTTTAATATGCTGTCAATATTGGTCATTTAACTCATTAAATATGTATATATGTATATAGTTGGATATGGATCCAACCAACTGCAGACTGAAAATGTTGAAAAGAAATTCCTAGAGAGTTCCAAAAAGCCAAACTTGAATTTGGCTCACGTTGGCAACTATGTATGTATGTGTATGTGTGGGGATATGTATGTATCTGTCTATAGATATGCATAGTCATAGTCAATAGAAAATTAGATAAAAGACTGATAAAATTTGATAAAAGATTTGATAAAAAATTTTCCATAAAGTTCCAAAAAGCAAAACTTGAATTTGCCTCACATTGGCAACTATTTATTTATGTATAAACGCATGTGTGTGCATATATATATAAATGCACACACAGGAATGCATATATATATGCATGGTCAATAGAAAATCTGATGGAAGGTTGTTAAATTTTGATAAAAAAGTGTTTTTGGTTGTCATGGGGCCAAAATCAAGTGCTCTGTACTAGCCAGTTAAGACTTCTAATAAGAGCTGATGTTTGGAATGGTTGTTAGCCAGGTTGCTTGTGAGGACTAGGGGTGGCAATGTACAATAGGATGAAAGTGGATATTCCAGGCAGAAGGAATGATGTATATAGCAATAATGAGTCATTAGATGATTTTCAGTTTTTCATGTAATTTTACATTTTTACGGAAACTCACTTTAAAAAGAAAAAAATTGATCAACAATAATTAATAGTATCTTTCCATTAGCATTACAGAAAGGCTCGAACATGCTTTGGAAAAGGCAGCTCCTCTTCTGCGAGAGATATTTGTAGATTTTGCACCTTTCCTTTCTCGGACACTTTTGGGTAGCCATGGACAGGAACTGCTTATAGAAGGAACAAGTAAGTCATTTTTCTTTCTTCACGTATGCATTTAAATTTCAGGGCTTAAAACTGAAATGAATAATAAAAGAGGCATGAGGTTTTATTGTTTTTGGCCTTTGACAAGGCTTCTCATGGAGTCTGTACATATCTTTAAAATAATATGGCATGGCTGATATTCTAATCTGTTCAAGGTTTTTTAATCACTGATTTGAATGAGATTTGTATTCAGCAGGTTTCTTACTGTGTGTTTTGGGGAACAACAAAAGAAAACTTATTGAATACAAAAAGTAAGAAATGTTTAATACATTAAAATTAACCATGAAAATTGAGAATTCGAGAGACTAATGTTAACAGCAACAAGTGATGTATTTACCTGAGATTTTACCTGAATTTGAGATTTATATAAACAACAGTGTATTGCCACATGTTGTGAAATTGAGGAATGCATTATTAGTCTTTACTAGTGGAGTTCTGTTCTACGAATAAGGAGAAAAAGCAATGGTATTTTCCCTGTCTTGCTTGTATCACACCTAGATTACTTATCTTTTCTAGATAGGGTACTTTGAGATGCTCTCTAGATAGTGTGGAGAAGTAAATTGCTGTGCAGATTGGAAACCATCCATTTTTGGAATGGATGGAGAGGTAGTGGGGCTTTGCTTTTCTCTTTTTTAAAGCATGAAGCGCTTGTCAGATTAAGTGTTGTCTAATATTCAAGAAGTTAACTCAACCAAGTGAAAGTTGTCTTATCCTGAATTTCTCAGACAGTAGAAACCAGTTCAATAGAGATCAGCTTTGCAAACAATTAGATTTATTATTTGAGCTTAACAGACTGACTTCAAAACACCAGTCTTCATTCCCGTAACTAACATTTTGTAAAGGACAAGCTAGAGGACCTTCATCACTGATCATGTCAAATTGATCCTTTCATTCAAAAGTGTTTGTAGTGCATGTTCACTAAATCTGGCTTGTCTGTGTACAGGTTTGATGTTTTATGGATAAGACATATATTCTTGTAAAGCTGAAAAATCATGGGAAAGCACAATTATCCATACTCCAGTATCTTTAAACTTAGCTTTAGTTATCATGACTTTTTGTTGTGCAGTCAGTCACTAGGTTATCGATGCAATTTCTTAAAACTTGTGAAGAAAAACCCTCTTTTTATAGTAATAAGGATATAATGATAATGAAAGTTATAGATAGGTTAATAGTTCAAGATATCCTTATCTGAGTGTTAACTATGGGATATCAGCACTTTATTTGGCTCTTAAAACATAAGAAATAGTCATTAGCTGATGTAATAATTTCATCATCATCCCTGCTGTAAATATGTATTGGGTTGGTGATGATTGATATCATTTCTGTATAGTCAAGGAGTAGCATTGAATTTATGTGGGAAAAAAGTTCAGGGTTTAGAAACATTGAACCAAATTTGGGGTAGAAATTTACTCTGTCTGCTGAAGGATATAATTATTTAGCCAAGGACTGTTTGACCTAATGAAGTAATAAAATTTGAAAGGAAGTGAATTGATATATTGAAGGAATTCACCCTAATTTATGCTTCATATATCAAACATTTATTCTATTAAAGTGATATGACAACTTGTTAATTACATTTCATTTTATAATGCTAGAATGAATGTATTAATTATAACCTTTAAGTATAGCAATAGATTTTTGCTATTTAGTTGATGTTTGAATTTATAATAGACCCAGCACAATAGGATCTTCTTAGATACTCAAAAGTATTAAATTTGACAATTCTAGATCCTTAAGCAAAATTTAATTTAGAATCAACTTGCTATTGATAAATTCTGATAATATGATAAAAAGGAAGATGATATGCTTTTGATCATGTATAAAAAATAACTTGATCATTGCCTGCTTACTGGATTGTGTTCATAAAAATAACAAATAAATCTAAGAGTTTTATATAGCAAATATATTTTGAATTGTGAGGAATCCTTTGGGTGGTAGTTTTATGCACTGTAAAACAGAAAAGTTTTGAGGGGGAGATTGTTGCAGCATGGTTCTGTTGAAAAAGTTTTGAACTAAAAAATGTCAGTAGAAGGGATATCTCTGGTGGTCCAGCAGTTAAGACTCCATGCTTCCACTGCAGAGTTTGATCCCGGGTTGAAGAAGTAAGATCCCACATGCTGCGTGGTGCGGCCATTAAAAAAAAAAAAGGCAGGCACCTTCAGTCCCTGTTGGTCACTAGCTGTGTGACCAGGTACTTGAAACCTTATTACTTAAAAATTTTAAAATTATTTTTATAAATAATTTTAATGAACATTTAAAATATTTACAAAGTATGAGTTGCAGTATTTATGAAGTTACTATTGCTGACTACCCAGACCATCTTTGTTTTGCCATAACTGTTATATCCATCTCATTTTGTTTTCCTTTCATCTTTAAAACAACCACAGACATCATGTAATTTCACCTCTAAATAGTTATAATTCATGTAAGAAAGATACTTTCTCACATAATCATAATTGCTTCTCTTACACCTAATAATATTAATAATAATTCTATAATATCCTTTAATACTCAGCCCGTGTTCAGCTTTATTTAAAGAGAGATTTTTATATAATTGATTTTCTTCCAGTTAAGATCAAGAAAAATCATTTTTTTCATTTGATGTGTCTGTTAAATCCATGCTAATGTCAAATAGTTTCCCAGTATTCCTTGGTTTTCATGTGATTGACTTGTTGAAGAAATAGGGTTGGTGGTTCTGTAGAATGTTAACACATTTTGGGACTCTATGGCTATTCTTGGTGACGTCATTTAACAGTTTCTCTAGTCTGTGTGTTTTCTGATGGCTTGAAGTCTAATTAGATGTGATAATTCATGTTATATCATGCCTAGAGACATATTTTCTGATTGGCTCAATTTTAGTAGTATTAACCCTCCTTTTCAGGTAGTTATAACCCTTTGTAAGAACTGATGTTTTATTGCTTTTATTGTTTTTAAAGAAGTCTTCCGAAAACAAAAAGATGATTACTTGTAAATAAAGTTTGTTCTGACAGTTACCTTAAGTGATTTCATTCGGCACTTTTTATAAATCTAAGGTTCATTATGAGCTTTTTGTGATCTTAATTTTCCTATATGTTAAAAACATTTTGCTAATTATCATTACTCATCAGTTATTTCTAATTATGCTAAGGACTAAAACAATAAAAAAAAGCAAGAATATTAGAACTGCTTCCAGCATCAGGGTGAACTAGGAAACCAAATCTTGGATCACTCTGGTTTCTTATTATGTTGCCAAAGTATTGCATTGTGTTTTAAGAAGATATAAACTTGTTTTCTCAATTGGATTAAAAGCTGGTATTTGGGGAGGGCAAAAATATCTTAAGTATTACAGTTGTTTTTGACTTTCCAATAGACCACAGTACATCTGGGGCTTCCCCTGTAGCTTAGCTGGTAAAGAGGCCACCTGCATTGCAGGATACCTGGGTTCGATCCCTGGTTGGGAACATCCCCTGGAGTAGGGAAAAGCTACCCACTCTAGTATTCTGGCCTGGAGAATTCCCTGGACTATTGTCCATGGGGTTGCAAAGAGCTGGACATGACTGAGTGACTTTCACTTTCACAGTACATCTGTGTAGTTTATTTTTAGGATTAAAATTTCATGGGGTCACAATTAAGAAAAAATGGTATGAAATGCTCTTTACGCTCTTCAAAAATTATTGAGACATATTGGTATAAAAGAAATCTGTGAATACCAGCTTTGTGTCTTATTTTTAGCTTTTACTGAATATAGTTAGTTAAGTCAGAATTTTCTATTTTCTGTCCATAATGGTGGGGTGAAAAAAAATTGATAGGAGAAGACGTTATAAGTACTGGACCATCTGTGGCTAAATTTGAAGAGATAGGGAGCAGTATTCATAATTTTTATCAAACTCAAGACTTCATTAGTGCACAGTATATTTCTGTGGACAAAAAGGAAATTGATTTCTCAGCATCGTGTCATTCAACAGGAACAGTTTAATTCTACAAAATTCATACGATGTTTTGTGACAAAAACCTGGATTATCTCATTTTGGTAAAAAGGCCTGTGACAGTGTTCATGCACTGTTGCTGACTGTGCACTGCAGCTTGCTTGGTGCAATTTCTAAGTGAATAGCTACTGAAGCAGGTTTATACACAAGGACGATCAGAAGGAAGCATTCACGTAGAAGTGAAAAAATTCAATTGATTGATCATTCTAAATGTCGTTCATAATCTAAAGATGATAATATTTTGGAATTCGAGAGGAGAGAAAGTGACCTTGCAAAATTCCACCTTCCTGCTGCTGCTGCTGCTAAGTTGCTTCAGTTGTGTCCGACCCTCAGCAACCCCATGGACTGCAGCCCACTAGGCTCCTTTGTCCATGGGATTTTCCAGGCAAAAGAGTACTGGAGTGGGTTGTCAACCTTCCTGCTGCTGCTGCTGCTAAGTCACTTCGGTCGTGTCCGACCCTCAGCGATCCCATGGACTGCAGCCCACCAGCCTCCTCCATCCATGGGATTTTCCAGGCAAAAGAGTACCGGAGTGTCAACTTTCCTAGACTATTACATTAGACAATGTTAGTTCAAAAAGGAGGGCCAGAGCAAACAAAAGATAAAACATACTACTTAAATGCAGGGGAAAAAAGGGCCAGAATTATTAATAAAATTTCATCTATTAGAAGTTTATTTGCAATTTGGAATTAATATTTATAAGATGAATATCATATTTACAGATTCATGGGGAACAGTTAATTGTATCCAAATTATAGGCAAGTACTTTCAAAACCTGGAAAACGGGGAAGAACTTATTTTATGCTTAAATTATTATTAAAACTTCTAGTAATGTTTATGCTATTCCTTTATATTTTTGTAGATTAAAGTGACTTAAGATAAATAAAGGAAAAAACTGGGTTCTATTGTTCCAGATGGCAAATGGTCATACCTAGTTTTCATGGTATACATGAGAGTTTAGATATCTCAGTGGGTTCAGATACTGAAAGCTTAAATCTGGTAATTGATTTAATGTTTCTGAGTTTGGTAGTAAGGAAAACAGTGGTAATAGAGGTGCAGAAACTGCAGTGGTCATTGGTCATGAAACACCCAAAGAGTATAAAACTCTTGGCTTTGGTATTCTTAATTTGTCTTCTTTTGAAGAGACTATGATTCCATATCAGTGAAAAATCAAAATAAAACCAGGCACACCGAACCCTGGGGTCAGATTATGAGTCTGGTCAGATCTCTGAACCTAAAGTACCTTGTTCACCTTCTGCTAATTGGGGCAATAGTAGAATTTGCCTGTATAAAGTGAAAATTGATACTTCTGCAGCAACTTACAACTTCACCTAAGGGCTGTTTGAAGGCTTCCCTTTAGATAATTCTTAGAGTCTGAATGTAGATCTGAAGACAGATTTGCTGGTTTATAAGTCATTTCTTGCTTTTTCATCCGTGCAGCCAGTGTCACAGAAAGGTAAAAATTCAGATCAAAAAGAGATATGATTAAGTTTTGCAATCTGAAACCAAGTCCCTTATTGAGATGATTTCCTATTTACTTACTCCCATGGTTTTATATTTGTGTTTGCGGTATTGATCCCCTTTGGGCATTTAAGTTATTGAAGGTCAAATGTAAATGCTCTTTTGTCTTCTAAAGCCATTTCTCATTTAAAATTTAACACATCATCCGCTCTGGCCCCCTACCCATCCTTTAGAATCTAGAAAACCTCACTCCAAAAAAACGCATGAGTTGTTCTAATCAAATTATGAAATATTGTTTGACTTCTTAACTATCTTTGAATATTCAACTCCACTGATATGTGATGTTATTACCCTTCCTCTGGTTTTCTAATCTTATTGAGAAATAAAACTGAAATAAGTAATTTTTTGAAAGTATATATCCTACCATACGCTGTAGAGAGACAAAACAACCTATAAATCTTTCTAACTTTGGATGGCCCAGGTTCCTTTTAATCATTATGGTTCACTGTTTTAGTGGATATCAAAGGCTGAGCTAGATCAGGGCCCAAATGCTTTGCAATGAAAGGAAAGTTGGTAGGAAATCTGGTTCCTCTAGGACAGAGCAATAAGGAATAATGACCTAATTGTGGAAAGACCTAAATTTACTTGCTGAAAGTAGTGGCTTTTGAAGTTGAAATATATGAAACTTCCTTTCATGTTTTCTGGAAAGTGACAGGTTTTCAGACCAATAAAGACTATACCAGTAATAAGAGTATTGGTGTGCCCTTCGTTTTGGCCTTGGCATTAGCCCGAGGGCGTATGCTCATCTCAGCTCTGTAGAAACTCCAGTTTAGTCTAGTTAAATGTCTTGCTTGCTTAATGCAGCATGTAGATATTCTGTAGGTAATTTTCATGTGCTGGCACTATTACCATCATTTCTGTGTTACACATTTACACATTATCTCAGATGTGGAGAAAAATGTTTCTGCCTTTTCTAAAAAGTGAAGGGAGTGAACAACCTGTTGAACTTGAATGCTGTTTGTAAGGCTACAGAATGCCAACATGTGCCATCAGCAGATATGAGGCATTATGACTAAAAGAAGGAAGGGGAAGCAACTATTGAGCGAAAAGATTAAACAAGGGGAGTAGGATGGGGTAGGATGCCCATAAGAACTTGGTTAGAAAGAAGTAAGGTAATTTTGTGGTGTGTGTAAGGGCCATGGGAATTATTTTAGTTGTTATACTTAAATTAATTTGAACTTAAGCTTATGTTTGCTTAGAAAAATATAGAATAAAAATTATGATTTTTCTAATTATTACTAGCATGATACAGTAATTTAATGCTTTTATTTATTGACATTGCTTTTATAAGATATTGGTTGTAAAATGTTCTTTGAACTAATCTTACTATTAATCAGAACTAAAGAATTGTTTAGATATATATTAAGTATATAAAGTTCCTTCCTGAGATAGTTTTGGTGAACTTGAAACATAAATGAGAAAATGTAAGTGAATTTATTTATTAAAAAAAAATCAAGAGTGTATAACAGACAATAGCCTGCATTTCTGTTAAGGTTTAGAGTGAGGTCACAGGTCAAGGTACTAATAAGAGTGTTTGGGATGTCTGCTGCCATGAAACAAAATGGAAACTTGATTGATAGCTGGAGGGTTGAAGGGAGAGAGTGTGGTGGAGAAAGCAAAGGTCAGGGAGCCATTTCCCTTCTCTGCATGTATAACAATCAGCTCTCTCCAAAACAAAATTTAGATGATATTAGTCAGTATGGCATATGCTGTGCACATTTCCATGAGTATTGCGCAGTGTCATTGTATATGAAGTGGTGATAAATGTTTTAGCTATTTGAAAGCTGAAATGAAATCGGCTACAAAAGATTGTGGTGTTTTTGATGCCAAATTTAAAGTAATCACAGAATGTTTTGTTTACTCATTAAATATGTATAGGTTTGGTTCTTAGCAATATGTTAAATTTTATTTTAAAAACCGATTTGGGCAAAGTTGTGTAAGAAATGATCCCTCATTTGTTTTTTATAAAATTAAAAACAAATTCTCTTTAATATAGGTCTGGTTTGCATGAAGTCTAGTAGTTCAGTTGTGGAGTTGGTTATGCTACTGTGTTCTCAGGTGAGTGACAAGAATAAATGCTGAATTAAGTAAATTCTCAAATGAATTTATTTTGCAAAAAAGTTAAAATTGTTGATTAGAAGTTTTTTCTATAATAGAGTTTTGAGTTTGCAGTTTTAAAATAATTTCTTTGTATTGCAAAAGGATTACTTCTTGTGTTTGTTGCTAAGAGATAATTTTGAGGTACGTGCTGAGAGGAATTGTATAGGTGAGTGAGAAACAGGTTTTTCAAGCCACATTTAAAAATGCTCAGATCAAATGGATTTTGAGATGGCTAAATTTCTTTGCTTTGTGTATTAAGGTTATAGAAACAGATTTATTTCTATACCTTGTAGAGTGCCACTCTGACTCCCCTGGGAATAATGGGTTTACTTCCCTTTTGTGCAGAGGTTATAAAATGAGTGATAAATAATTTTGAATTCTTGTCATTGCTAATTATTTTTGACATACACAGTAGATTTGGGAAAACATCAACAAAAATATGGCAGCCATCATAATAAGGTGTAGTGAGTAAATTCCTAAAAGCAATGTTGCTTTCAGTGTTCAGAAACCTTACACCTCATGTGGTAAACTCTAACGATTGAAAAAAAAAAACTTACATAAAAATCATGTATCCTGTGATTTTTTTTTTCCCCCCCTCTCTGGTTAGCAGTTAAATAGATGAATGTTTTTTATTGAGAGTTTTCTTTGTAGTCTTTTAAAAATGATATCTTGCTGGTAGTAAATTCCCCTACTTAAAACTTTAAAATAGCCTTTATTAATAGGAAGAGTATTGGTCTAGAGGTCAAGGGTTCTGACCCATTTCAAAACCTTTGACCTTCATTTACAACTCCTCTGGTTTACTTGCCTGACGAATAAGGATAATGCAAAATTAATGTTTCTTTGCATCGATTTATTCATTTTAGTGCCTATATTGCCAAATTTATTTAGACTGTGCTGATGGACATTTCATGAATACAAATTAAAGAATCATAGAAGGTGTGAGAAATCAATACTATGCATTGTCAATAAAATGCAATAAGAACAATTACTTCTAGAGATTGCATCTAATGGATTTTTATAATGAACTTGTAAAGAGTAGTTATGTTTGTAGTGGGCTTATTATTCTTAGATTTAGTGAAAATCATTTTTTTAATTTAATTATCTCCTTTAAAAAACTCCATTTCTTTAAAAGCTGACTGGATAAAATTTCTCATTGAGCAATCTGATTTGAAATAATTGGTTGTTTATTTCTTAAATGGAAATAACCATATGCCATTCTTGCATTGACATGAAATTATACTTACTTTAAGAAGCATTTGCTTCCAGTTTTATATGTATCTTCCTAGGAGTATGAATTTGTTGTTTGTAGTGTAATATTATTGTTTCATAGGTAGAGTTTGATAATGAAGTTTTACTTTCTAGTTTAGAAAATGTGAATATATTCTTCATACATGAAATTATTTCAAATATATAGTGTATCACACAGTTGAATGTTAGAAGCTGGAAAGGTAAAGAATGACATGTTCTAATACACCTATTTGTCATCTATGTCATGGTGCTGTTTAATACTGTTCTGATCAAATGGGATATGCAGATCACTTAGAGTAAGTTGCAAAAGTCAATCTCAAAGTTTTGTTTGAATAAAACACATTATTGGTTTATTTGAAGTTCTTAACATTTTTTTTTTTTTACAACTTCTTTAAAAGTTCCATTGCATCTCTATAAGATGGAGCACAGTGTGAAAAATGATGTGAAAAATGAAGCCAGAATTAGCTCCAGATGTATACAGATTGTTCTGGGGTGATAATTACATTTTTCACTTTGAATTTTCCTAATTCAAAGAGGTCAGATTGGCAATCGCAAAAGTGATTTATTTTGTTAAGAAGTGAACTGTCTTTTTCTACATGAAAGCTTTAGAGATATGAAATTGAATTTGAAGTCGACATTTTGCAGATATTGGGTGGGGATGGCTTGAGTTTGATTGATAATTTTTTTTAGTCTGAGATGGGGTGGGAAGTGAAAAGCTAGCCTCTTACTAAAATTTTAATCAATTTTTTAGGAAGAGATGGAGAGGATTGAGTGCCAAAGATCGAAAGATCAGGTCAAAAACTCCTTTTTAATCACATAAATAATGGGATATGCTTATGAACTTAGCATCTGCAAATTTGATTTAAAACTTTACAAATTAGTTGATGTTAATTTCATGACAGTCAGCCATCTTCTGATTATTTTTCTTGAAACCATTCAAAACTTATTTTCTTTCTGTAGTCTTCTTAACAAGGTGTTTAAATCTGCCATATTTTATTACAAAAGAGAATTTAGAGCCTAAATTTAAGAAATGAGGAAATGACCACATTTGGTTTGCTGTCTTTCAGACCAAACAGATCATTGTATATTTTATTAAAGCTTCAACTAGGATTTTTTTTCAATATCCACTCATTCATTAAGAGGTTGATTAGGTTCCATTTTATATTTTATCCCATTTAAGTTTTAGCATTTTAAGGTAAAATGTTGTTATTATTTAGCTATGGAAATCTTTCTTAAATTATTCAACATATTATTTTTCCATTAACACAAACACTTATGGTTTATTAAATTAGATTTATTCCTGTGTTCAATCTCATATAAAATCATTCAGGAACTATTTAAGCTCCAAGGCTTAATTTAAATCTCCTTTAAAATAAGTGTGTATACACTCTTCAGGAAGCTGTATACTCTCTAATGCACAGAAAAAAATTGAACAAGTTCATAATTGTATTTCAGATTCAGTTTTTCAGAAGCACGTAACTTATTTTTGCCGAATATTTATTGTTTATGTATATAAACCATATAAAAGTCTCTATGAATTTAAAGAAAATATTAAATAATTGTTTAAAAGTAATATTTTCCAGCATTGTGTAAAGTGTTTGTATCCTGTTCATTTGACATTAATATCATTTTTGAAAGAATTGACATTGCATTCAAGGCCACTTTATAAAAGCGTTGTGTTGCTCATCCTAATTCAGTCTGACATACATTCCAATAACACTACCTCCCTTCTTGGGTTTAAAGCTAAATTTATGACTCTGCATTGTGAAGTGCATCATTTAAAAATGGTTTCAACCCAAAACATCTAATAAATAAATAATGTGTATGGCTACTCAGTAGTAGACTTTCTAGACTAGAAATCATTCCATCGGATACTCAACAGTCCACTATCGGAGAGGGCTGTCAGATAAATCTTATGGTAGCTGCATTCACGTCCTGTAAATCACAAATTATTGTCTGAGCCTTCTGCCAGGTCATCTATTCTTTTCCCATTTATCAGAAATGCATAGAGTATATGGAAAAACTAGAAGTACCAGGTAGTCTGGCCTGACATCCTATCTGAGTAATTAATTAGTAGTAAAAGTTAATTTAAAATATAGCATTAGCCTGATTTTCCTTTAATACATTTTTTTATTAGAAGGTGTAGATTGTTGGTATTTTGGGAAATATTTCTTAGGTGTGGAGGTATCAGTAAAAGGTTTGGTCATTTTTGATTTGTTTCTTCCTATATATGAATTTTTGATTTTTAAATTATAATATTCATAATAAGAACCAGTCATCCCCACTCATATGATTCTTTACTGTCTATTTTATGTTTGAAAATTTTCCTGATTCTTCATAGTAACACATTTCTCTTTTTCATCACTCTCCTATAATTTCTTTTCTGTGATTCTAGTTTTCTTCTCCCTTTTGAGTTTATTCCCTCTAAATATGTGATATTAATGTTGTGGTTCTTGATTTTTTTTAATTTCATGAACTTTTCCTTTTTATGGTGATGAAGGTTTTGAGTAAAGTAGATGATTAAACAGACAACCAAGCTGAGGGCAGGGCAGGGGGCAGCAGCAAACTAGCTCCACCCCGTGGCGCAAAGACGCCTTCCACTCTCAGGCCGCGCTTACTGTTTGCACCTCATTTCTTATCACTTTCTTCTTATATCTGTTCTCAAGCTATGTGAACTATTTCAGGTCAGTCCAGTTCAGTCACTCAGTCGTGTCCGACCCCATGAATCGCAGCACGCCAGGCCTCCTGTCCATCACCAACTCCCAGAGTTCACTCAGACTCACGTCCATCGAGTCGGTGATGCCATCCAGCCATCTCATCCTCTGTCGTCCCCTTCTCCTCCTGCCCCCAGTCCCTCCCAGCATCAGAGTCTTTTCCAGTGAGTCAACTCTTCGCATGAGGTGCCCAAAGTACTTGAGTTTCAGCTTCAGCATCATTCCTTCCAAAGAAATCCCAGGGCTGATCTCCTTCAGAATGGACTGGTTGGATCTCCTTGCAGTCCAAGGGACTCTCAAGAGTCTTCTCCAACACCACAGTTCAAAAGCATCAATTCTACTATTTAAAGATACCCCAATGGGCCATCATAATTCTGTGTCTTGGCAGTGGTTTTTTCCTTTCCCTAAAATTTCCCTCCTTCAAATTTAGTGAGTCTAATTGTAGGTTCCTTCTTATCACTCTGAGCTCATCTTCATTATCCTCCTCTCAGATCATCATATCTAGAGTTGAAACCTTCTTATGTCATCTTAGCACTCATCATGCTATGGGTTCTCAGTACACGTGTGCTAATTGGCTGCTTTCTTACTCTGTCTCCCTCTCTGCACTCTGGTTTCCTGTGAGCCTAGTGTACCAGGTAAACTGTTTCCTATTTCTAGTTTACTAGGTAAACTGTGAAGTGCACCTAGCACCCAGCTGTCCTGTCACATGATAGCTGCTCAGTGAATATTTATGGAATGAATAAATGATTAGCCCCCAGCTAAACTGCAGTGTCTTCTGGAAAGCTTTCTTTGACTCATCTCTTACCCACAACTCTAAACTTAAGGTGTACATCCAGAGCAGTCACTGACCCACCTTATAGTAATTTCATTCTTTAAGGTGCCTAGGATTTTTATTTCTCTATTAGGCTTTTAAGTTTCTTAAAGCAGCACTGCGTTTTTGTCTTCTGTATTTCCAACTTTCAGCATAATTACTTTCAACTAAATATTTATATAATTGTGTAATTAATAAATGGATGGTGACAGTGATCATGGGCTTCCCAGGTGGCTCAAGTGGTAAAGAATCTGCCTGCCCTTGCAGGAGTCGTGGGCTTGACCTTGGGTTGGGAAGATCCTCTGGAGGAGGAAATGGCACCGCCCACTTCAGTGTCCCGTGAAGAAGCCCCTGGACATGGGAGCCTGGCAGGCTACAGTCCATGTCCATAGGGTTGCAAAGAATTGGGTGCAACTGAGCACACTCACCCACAACATTGATCCTAAATCACTGTATTTGGGGATTTGACCTTTTTGTCTTTGTCATTACGATATACTCTCATACTTTTGTATATTATGGTGTCATGTTCATTTATAGAGTCCCATTTTTTTCATTTTCTTTTACCTTAATCAGATTTACTTCTTTTAAAAAGATCAGCTTCACTGAATCATAATTAATACACAGTATATATAATATTTTACAGTATTTTAAGTGTACGACTTAATGCATTTTGGTATATACACAACCATGTTCAGTTCAGTTCATTTGCTCAGTGGTGTCCGACTCTTTGCGACCCCATGCACTGCAGCACGCCAGGCCTCCCTGTCCATCACTAACTCCTGGAGTTTACCCAAACATGGAACAACTGTTTCATTTCGGTAATTAATCCCTACGCTTTTCACCTCAAGTTGCTACTGATTTGATTTCTGTTACTGTGCATGCATTTTTCTTATTGTAGAAGTTAATATATATGGAGATTTACTTCTTTTAATTATGGTGCTTAGCTTCTCAAGAGTGTGCTGTATTTAGGGTACAATTCAACCTCTTTAACTAAAACTCAGTATCTAATATTAAGAAAGTATTAATGGTTTTTTGAAAAGCTTTAATGGTATGTTTTTTAAAAAGAAATAATTGAGTCAGTACAACAGAGGATTATCTTTTTTGATAAGCACAAAATAGGAGTTTTGAGTTTAAGTTGCTCGTTGGAACTGTAAGTGTCTTAACTTCCTTGCTGCTGATTCTGCCATTAAGTCGCTTCAGTCATGTCTGACTCTGTGTGACCCCATAGACGGCAGCCCACCAGGCTCCCCTGTCCCTGGGATTCTCCAGGCAAGAACACTGGAGTGGGTTGCCATTTCCTTTTCCAATGCATGAAAATGAAAAGTGAATGTGAAGTTGCTCAGTTGTGTCTGACTCTTAGCGACCCCATGGACTGCAGCTGCAGGCTCCTCTGTCCATGGGATTTTCCAGGCAAGAGTACTGGAGTGGAGTGCCAAGCGTGCATTTTTTTTTTTAACCTGTAAGGAAATCTCATGGTATAGAGCTTTTATGCAGCAGCATCATGAGGCGATGCACTGTCCGTCAGGCTCACTTCAAATGCTCTCTCCTATGCAGGGCTCTGTGTCAGTTTATCTGCCCTGAATCCTGGATATGCCTGCTTGTGGTATTTTGTTTTTTACTTAGCAGACATGTACCGAATGCTTCTAAGACAGGTCCCACCTCTTATTCTAGTAAGAGAGACAAATAATTGTAATACAACAGGGAAGTTTTATCAGGATAGGGGCAAGGAGTGGAATAGGAATGGAACATACACAAATCTATTTGTTAATCCCTATTTAATCTAACTCTACTTTTATTTCTCTTCATGAGTAAATAAATCATTTCAGGTTCCTTTGCCTTCTGGTCCAAAAACTTTTTCCTGGTTCCATCTATGTTTTTTTATAATTTCATCAGGGTCAATAGATAGTAAACTTCTTAAAGCATTTCCTGTACTCTTTTCTGTACCTATATAATTTTCCTTGTTTGGATTTGTGATTGCTAGGTGATTGTTTGATCAGTTCTCATTATCCAAAATTTACAGTATAGCAAACCCTAGTGTGTACTCTTAGATGATGATGGATGTTCTGAGAGAAAAGCAGAGTGGTAAAAATAAGCTTGGAAAATGTTGGTTTAAGTTTAATTAGGATCTTAGTGGAAGAGCCCCTCAAGGCCTTTAGTCAATACATGTATGTATGTGTGTTTGTGTATGCATAAAATATGTATGTAATAAAGTGTGTTGAATTTGTATGGGAATAATATTAGCATATTTGATCACAGAATCCTTTTTTGGCCATAGTGGACGTGGATAATTTTTGTAAAATATAATTTAGGATGAATGTCAGCATTGAAACAGAGAATAATACAAGAAATGCCTCATTTTTCATATTCTTCTTCTGATTTTGTCTGCTTCTCCAATCACAGTGATTATAGAAAATCAGTAGATTTGCAAAAGTACAGCTGTGTTGTTTTTTTTTTCATGAAACACTGAGTATTTTTTACTTCATTCAGAAGAATTATCTCAATTACTTGTTCTCTATCCTTTGTAGGTAATTTGGGCTTAATTTATATGTTGTTTCTGAAGAGATCAATGTTCAGAGCTAATTGTACTAAGAGTTTACATTTTTTTAGAACAACTCAAGTCTAACCAGAACTATGTGTGTGTATTTGTTGTGTGTTTATTGTTACATGCACATGCATATACTTTTATAATATTTATGTAAAGCTAATCCTAAGGTTAAGGATAAATTCAAATATGTTGACATCGATTGATTATGTAGCTATTTCCTGCATTGGTTGAGTAACTTACATTACATTGACATTTTATATTCAGTCACTACTGTGATAATTTATGCTCTGTAATCATGTTTAAGTATTTAGCATAAATTCCAGAATCCAGGGTCAGAATATATTTTATATTAATGGGATATTATGTACATTATTATTGACCCATTTGTAGAACTGAACTTTGCTATGCACTAAATGAAGTGCAAGAGGTCCAAATAAAATGAAATTAATATATATGTGAATGGTGTATATAGTGTCTGATGAAAGAAAATTTCAATATTTGTTAAATGAATAAGTAAAATTTTAGCAATAAACTTTTAACAATTTTTAGTAGAATGAAATTTTAGCCACAGTTTGAAGTTACACAGCTGAATTATACAGTGGCTGTTATTCTTCATGGTCATCCATTTATCCATTCAAGTAATCAGGATTTGAGATAGCTTGCAATTAAGACATACATATAATAAAGATATGAAGTTGTTATTAAAGGGGCTAAAGAGTTAGGGTTAAAGAAATAGGCTTAAAGAATTAAGAGTTAAAAAATGACTCTAATGCCTTAGTCCAGGGGTTTTTCATTGACATCTGTGGTGTTTTTATGTTTTTTTTTTTAAGTGTAATTTGTCTATAAGACAATTCCCAAAGACTGTCAACAAGAAAAATCTATGTTGATAATCCTTAATCCTAAAAGTGAGTGGAGAATGGAATGCTGGTAGCTCAAATTCACCCAGGTATATTTAGGAACATTCATTAAATTAATAGATGGGAGACAAATTTTCTCTTTTTCTGATACGGTCTGAAGAACTCCATCTTTGATATGTACAGAAATTTTGGCATTAGAACAAATAAAAATCTTTTTCTGCGTATGTTACATAATAACAATACTCATTTAATATGTGGATTTTGTTTTTGCTTTTACAATCAAAATAAAAATAATTCCAAATCCTATTAACTCTTATTTTTCTTTGATTCTTTGCTCAGATGCCTCCAACATTGTGTTATAAGTTGTGAATATATCAATTTAGAGAATTCCATCTGTGTTTATGGAGGCAAGTGCTATAGAAGAGTTAAAATTTATGGACACGAGCTGTTTTCATACTTGTACTGTATTATAAATCTTGGTTTTTTATTAGATTGAAAACTCCTTGAAGTCAGGAAACCATTTCTTATTGTCCATTTTGTGTATTTTGTTTATTAATGTCAGAATTATAATAAAATCATTTAATGATATTTTTGAATAAATCAGTATATTTACCTTATTTAAGTAAAGTTTCCTTTAAAAATCATGAGTTTTTGATTCATTAGAAAATATTTTAGTTAAGGAACAGATGCCATCCTATTTAATACTTTTCTTTCTTCTATTAAATTTTACTTTAATCTGCAAAGCATTTTAGCTCTTATGTATGGGCTTCAAATCCTAATCCCGAACTCTTACCTTCAGTTCAGTTCAGTTCAGTCGCTCAGTTGTGTCTGACTCTTTGGGACCCCATGAATTGCAGCACGCCAGGCCTCCCTGTCCATCACCATCTCCTGGAGTTCACGCAAACTCATGTCCATCGAGTCAGTGATGCCATCCAGCCATCTTATTTCTGTCGTCCCCTTTTCCTGCTGCCCCCAAATCCCTCCCAGCATCAGAGTCTTTTCCAATGAGTCAGCTCTTTGCATGAGGTGGCCAAAGTACTAGAATTTCAGCTTTAGCATCATTCCTTACAAAGAACACCCAGGGCTGATCTTTAGAATGGACTGATTGGATCTCCTTGCAGTCCAAGGGACTCTCAAGAGTCTTCTCCAACACCACAGTTCACAAGCACCAATTCTTCGGCGCTCAGCTTTCTTCACTGTCCAACTCTTGCATCTCTCGCCTTATGCTTACTTAAATATTTTAAAGTAAGAAAATGATGTATATTAAATCCCTTTGCCTGATCAGCTTTGGGTCTCAAAGAGATTGATTAAAAGAGTCATGAAAGGACCTGTTAAAATAGTCTCAACTGGTGACCTTTTATGAAGAAATCACTTTGTGCATGTAGGTTTTCCTCTTTCTGTAGAATTATTTCTATCACTTTTAATTCACTAGCTTCAAATAACCCAGCGTTCATTTCAGAGACCACCGCTTCTGCGAACAAAGAGAATACGACAACGGTGAACCTCTGGCTCTTAAAAATGATGTTTACCCAGATATGATAACATCTTGTTGTACCTCAAGGTTTCTTAAAAAGACAAATCTGTATTAGTAGAAAGATTGCTGAAAATGCTTGCATGGCAACAAATTTACAAAATGTTTTAAATGTTTACATTTATACTTTGGTATGTTGTCAATAAATTCTATTTTCTTTATAGTCAGCCATCCTTTTTCCAAATTTAATAAGACTTTTAAGAACCATTGGATTCTTTAAGACCAGTTTATATGTAGTATGGTCCTGTTGCAGGAAGGCGGACCCCTTCCTGAGCCCGAAACTGGGTGAATTGTCCGAGGAGACCACACGTGCTGACAAAGCAGGAGATTTTATTGGGAAAGGGCACCCGGGTGGAGAGCAGTAGGGTAAGGGAACCCAGGAGAACTGCTCTGCCATGTGGCTAGCAGTCTTAGGTTTTATGGTAATGGGATTAGTTTCCGGGTTATCTTTGGCCAATCATTCTAATTCAGAGTCTTTCCTGGTGGCGCACGCATGCTAGCGAGAGGGATTCTGGGAAGTGGACAGACTCACGGTGTCTCCTTTTGACCTTTTCCGGACTCTTCCTGTTGGTGGTGGCTTACTAGTTCTGTATTCCTTACCAGGATCTCCTGTCATAAAACAGCTCATGCCAATGGTTACTAAAGGGCATGACCAGGGTGGGTGGTTTCAGTCAGTGTGCTTCCGCTAACAGTCCAACTAGGATCAGTGTAATTTAATATTTCAGCTTTTTCATAATGTTACCCTCCTTTTATATTAGATGCTCTTATTCCTCACCCTTAAAGTATATTTATAGAAGATTAATGACTGTAAATTGATTGTCTCTGATTTGTTGTCAGTGCTTGTAGCGTGTTTATTGTGAATGTGTGAGAGTCAGTATGACGATGATTAACACTGGGATCAAAAAAGTAGGCTTCCAGTACAATCAATCACCTACTTTTGTCTGAGAGCTGCTGTGAACGCTTTATCCTTATAATGCACAAAGACTGTGAGCATAGGTGTGCTGTATTAGAATGCTCAGAATTAATTTTGTGTGCAATAGAAATAGTTGACCTCATGAAAAGAGACTGCTGACCTTTGAAGCATAAGAAGTCTGTGGGAGTTGGAGAGGATAATTTAAGATTGAAGCTATATTAACCAGTCATGAAAAATCCTAACTGACGATTTTTAGTTGTTTACTTGACAGTTTACAACAGTTGTCAAGTATTTGAAGCCAGCGTAATAACTATACTTTTTGCTAATATGGTAAAGAAAATTATAGTTTTCCTTGATTCAGGTTTTTATGACTTGTTTTAATAAAGTGAAATCATTTGTCTTTAAACAACAGTAAAGCATTAAAAATGTAATAAATCAGACTAAATTATTGCATTTCACTTAAAAAAATAAAAATTTTAAATTGATGAATTAGTGAATATTAATTGGTCTTTATTTGAGTCTGGTTACAGACTTTTCCAGCATTAAAGTGCTTTGTAACCAAAGAGAAGTATGATTTAGCTCTAGATGCAGGATTTATTCTGAAATACAGGCATCCTGTTGATTCACTAGCACACTAGGGTTTAGAAAGAACCACCTTTTAAGGTAAATTTTGTGGAACTGGCAGTACACCCCGTGGCTTGGCAGTCTAGTCAGAAGGATGATACCATGCTGGCTATATAACTGGATCTTTGAACGTTATTCTCAGGGGTGGTAAATGCAAAACAAAGTAATATCAACTGGCACTTAATTCTGCAAGTTCCCTGCTGATTGGGGTATTCAGTGAAATGGAACTCTTCCTGACAGGAAGTCAGCCTATGAGTATGGAGACATCTGAAAATAAAGTGTGCTTTAATTTGGCACCCCACCGTTTTACAACTGGTCTTTTAAATTTGGGATTAAGCAGAGAGTTAGAAGAAAAGGGGAGTGTATAGATGGAAGTATCCTAAGCCTAGTATTTTCCTTTGGTTTTAATACAGTTATGATTACAGCTCGGCTTCTGTTTTTCAGCTTTTACTGCTTATTGCTTATTTCTTTTTTTTTTTCTACTATTTCAAATTAATCTGTTGAAGTTAAAGTGTTACAAAAAGGCTAGATTAAATGCATTAAGCTTTAGATTGCCTTTGTTTTAGTACCAAACTGATAACTTTTGTGAAGGCTCAGCTGTATTATCATACCATATGTTTGATCATAAATATGTTTTTAATCAGAGTAATTAGAGTTCTTAAATCTAGATTTAAGTTTTGCTGTCACTTTTAAAGTATGTATACTATTTAAGTTTTTTTTCAATTTTATTTTTTACGTATATTTGCATACTTTAAAAGAGTTTGATTTGTTTGTGCTTGATCTTTGTTGTTGCACGGGCTCTCCTCTAGCTGTTGGGAGTAGGGGCTACTCTGTAGTTGGGAAGCATGGGCTTCTCATTATGATGGCTTCTCTCCTTGTGAAGCTCAGGCTCGAGGGCAAGAGGGCTTCAGCAGTTGTAGTACGGGGTCTCCGTAGTTGCGGCCCCTAGGCTCTCAGCACAGGCTCAGTAGTTGTGGCACACAGGCTTAGTTGCTCTGCCACACGTGGGATCTTCTTGGATGAGGCATCAAAGCTGTGTCTCCTGCACTGGCAGGCGATTCTTTACCACTGAGCTACCTGGGAAGCCCTAAAGTGTTTATACTATTCACTTCAGTTAACTCTGAAGTAGAATACTTCTTTAGTACAGTTAGAATATAATATTATTAAGGGACAATTATTATATATTAGTAGTTGCCTATATATGTCATCTATTATGCACTTTTTAGACAGGCACCTGTTTTTAGTCAAGCTGCCAGTTTATAATATGAACTTCCAGAAGCATGTATGCAGTTTTAACAAAATCTGAAGTTTGAACTTTAATTCAGGCATGAATTAGGCAAGAATCAGAACCCTGAGGGCTATTTTTTCCAAGTAGTTAGTTACTCAGTTGCTAGAGGTGGACTTTGTAGAGGTGCCTGTTGTCTGTATCATGGGTAACAGTAGGAAAAAGGAAAAGAGGCTTTAGAAAGGATCTTAGGAAGAGCTGGGCCCAGAAAAATGCTTTGATGATAGACTTTGATTAATGTTTTTTCCTTTACCACATATTAACTCCGTAACCATGGGCAAATTACTTCACTTGCTTGAGAATCAGTTTCTTATGAGTGAAATGGGTATAATAAAGATTACATTAGACAGTGTATATAAAAGTATGTAGAACAGTCCACTGAACACAGTAGGTTGTAAATTAGAGGTATTCGATTCTGAATCTGAGTGTTGGAACAGCTCATGAAATCCTCTCTCGTTCACTGTTCTCAGTGCCTTTTGTTTTCTTTTCAGGACGCTAGATCTTTCAGATATTTGCTTCCGTCCACCATTATTTTCTGCAGTATCTCGCTCATTATTTTCTGTTCTTTCTATGATCATATGCCCAGTCTAATCCATTTTCATTTCAAACGAGAGAATTTTAGAGCTATGAGAAACCCCATCAATTTTCAGGTTTTGGCTGTTTTCATGTAGACAAGTTAATGGGTAGCATTCATACTTTCTGTGAGCGCCCACAGGTGATCTCACTGTTTCCTTGCGCTTGCTATAGCATTGGTGCCTTTTGGAAGTCAGCTAAGTATACCTGAATACAACTGGCATGGATGTCTTTCCAGGGATTAGAACTTGAATGATTTTCCTAAAGATGTCTTTAGTATATTTTAGTGCTTTTTATATATACTGCATTACTTTCAACACACCTCCTGTGTTACCATAGTTGAGAAATACTTTTATAACAATTAACTGAGGTCACTGATTATCAACTTTTTTTTTCCCTGACCAGTTATATCATCATTAATAGTTTCTCATTGTGATTATTCTCACCTTGAGTCCTGTCATAATCGGGGGAGACAGGCAGGCATAAAAGGAGGTACCATCTGAAAAAGGTCTCCATAGAGAATCACAGATTCTGATTTAGCTTATCCTGAGTTAGAGAAATGGCCTTTTTCCTTTCTGTTGGTTTTTACCTCTTTCAGTTATGCACCAAGTAATTTATTTTCCTACAAGCTGCTGCTGCTGCTGCTAAATCACTTTAGTTGTGTCCAATTCTGTGCGACCCCATAGACGGCAGCCCACCAGGCTACCCCGTCCCTGGGATTCTCTGGGCAAGAACACGGGAGTGGGTTGCCATTTCCTTCTCCAGTGCATGAAAGTGAAAAGTGAAAGTGATGTCACTCAGTCGTATCCGACTCTTTGTGACCCCATGGACTGCAGCCCACCAGGCTCCTCCGTCCATGGGATTTTCCAGGCAAGAGTACTGGAGTGGGGTTGCCATTGCCTTCTCCGTTTCCTACAAGAGTCTCTTTGTAATTCCTTTCCAAGCGAGGTTGTAGTTTACTGACTTACCAAATTCAAACTCCACTGCCTTATTTTCAAGGTCTCTAATATGTATTTTATTTTAGTTTATGCTTATTTCTCTGCTGCCTTGTAAGTAGTATTCAGATATTCGATATATCTGTTACGTATATCTTGTCATTTTCTGGATATTTTACCAGAAAACCAAACTGCCTAAACCTGAGTCTGTTCTCACATTCTCCTGACGTCTTGCTTTCCACAATGTGCTTTTACATATAGAGTGTACAAATGCATGCCATTCTCCTAAATATTGAATGTTTAGTGCATTCTTTTTGATGTAAGTACGTATTTTTGAAGAAATTTTATTGGAAGTGCACATTTTCATCGTGGTCTTCTTGAGTTTGTTAATCTGTCAGGTTATGCTTATTCTCAGATACTGCATAGTTCAGAGCAAACTTAATTCTGGTTTCTTATTGTTCTTTTTTTCCAGAAGGGAGATGAAAAATCTAAGAAAGCTTACAGCTTTGCTTGATCTTTCAGAGTCGTGTCCTATTTATATCTATTGAAAAGATTTACTGTTGTTGTTTTATAGCACTAATTTCTAGTTTAGTTTGTCACCACAGGTTTCTGTTTTTATACGTTAAGGAAGAAAAAAGGAGGTTGGTCATTGGCAGTGAGAAAGTAAAATAATGGAGGGAATTTTTTTTTTTTTTTACAAAGACTCTTTCTAATTCTTATTAGTATCTTAACGAAGTCTGAACTGCTGCCTTACTTATTTGGACATTTGACAATGCTATCGTTGCTTTTCTGCTAATTATCAGGAGTTGTTCTTAATGATACATGCTTGTTTCCTGTATCTTGAATGCGAAAGTGCTAGTAGCTTTGTCTTGTATGACTCCTTGTGACCCCATGTACCGTAGCCCTCCCGGCTCCTCTGTCCATGGGATTTTCCAGGCAGGAATACTGCAGTGGGTTGCCATGCCCTCTGCACGGGATCTTCCTGACCCAGGAACCAAAGCTGTTGTGTCTTCCACATTGTAGGCAAGTTCTTTACTGTCTGAGCCACCAGAGAAGCGCTCTGGTCAGGTTTGAATTTCTTATAGCTTGGTACTGAAACCTCTGGAACTGAGAACAAAACCAGTCACAACTCAGTAATCACTATCAGAACCAACACTTGTAGCCCAATTTGACTTGCTTAAAAAATTTTCCAACTCTTACAGTAGACTAATTTTTAAAAAGTGGCTTTTATTTCTTTTAAATCCTTTGAATTTTGCTGAATTCAAACAGTAAACTTCACTTTTCTTCAACTTGCACTCTCTCTTCTTTTAATTTGGTTTCTTTCATGATAGTCTGAAAAACGGCTCCCCAGAGTTATCCATGTCAAATCTCTGGAACCTGTGAATGTTACCTTATTTGGAAAAAGGATCTTTGTGTGACAATGTTAAGGTTTTTGAGATGAGGGGATACTCCTGAATTATTTGGATGGCCACTGAATGTGCTACCCTAGGTAGCCTTATCAGACTCTGGGGAGATTAGAGGTAGGCACCCAGAGGAGGGAATACCAGACCACCGGACCTGCCTCCTAAGAAACCTGTATGCAAGTCAGGAAGCAACAGTTAGAGCTGGACATGGAACAACAGACTGGTTCCAAATAGGAAAAGGAGTACGTCAAGGCTGTATATCGTCACCCTGCTTATTTAACTTTTATATGCGGAGTACATCATGAGAGATGCTAGGCTAGATGAAGCACAGACTGGAATCAGGATGGCTGGGAGAAATATCAGTAACTTCAGATATGTAGATGACACCACCCTTATGGCAGAAAGTGAAGAGGAACTAAAAAGCCACTTGAGGAAAGTGAAAGAGGAGAGTGAAAAAGTTGATTTAAAACCCAACATTCAGAAAACTAAGATCATGGCATCTGGTCCCATCACTTCCTGGCAAATAGATGGGGAAATAGTGGCAGGTTTATTTTTGGGGGCTCCTAAACCACTGTAGATGGTGATTGGAGCCATGAAATTAAAAAGCACACCTTGGAAGAAAAGTTATGACCAACCTAGACAGCATATTCAAAAGCAGAGACATTACTTTGCCAACAAAGGTTCATCTAGTCAAAGCTATGGTTTTTCCAGTAGTCATGTATATATATGAGAGTTGGAACATAAAGAAAGCTGAGTGCTGACGAATTGATGCTTTTGAACTGTGGTGTTGGAGAAGACTCTTGAGAGTCCCTTGGACTGCAAGGAGATCCAACCAGTCCATCCTGAAGGAAATCAGTCCTGAATATTCACTGGAAGGATGGATGTTGAAGCTGAAACTCCAATACTTTGGCCACCTGATGCAAAGAACTGTCTCATTAGGAAAGATCCTGATGCGGAAAATTTGAAGACAGGAGGAGAAGGGGATGACAGAGGATGAGATGGTTAGATGGCATCACCGACTCAATGGACATTAGTGAGTAAACTCTGGGAGTTGGTGATGGACAGGGAGGCCTGGCCTGCTGCAGTCTATGGGTTCGCAAAGAGTCGATCACGTCTGAGCAACTGAACTGAAGTGAGCTGAACACAAAGGAGGAGGCAGTGTGAGAATGAGGCAGCGCGAGGATGGAGCAGAGTGGCCACAAGCCAAGGGCTGCCCACAGCCGCTAGAAGCTTGGAAGAGGAAAGGAATAGGTTCTCCGGAAGCACGACAGCTGTTGATTTTGGCTCAGTGAAGCTCATTTTGGACTCCTGGCCTCTAGAACTGTGAGAGAACCGATTTCTAGTATTTTAAGCTACCAAATTTCTGATGATTTGTTGTAACAGCCACAACAAATGAGTAATCTATTCAGTGAGTGTTCTTGGTGCCCCACTCACTCACCTAACAGTGTTAAATTAGGATCTGTTTAACAAACATTTGAATGTTTGTTGTAAGGAAATTAAATCAGGTACTGTTGAGAACCCCGAGAGATAGACATCACTACCTATAACGAATTTCACTGTAGTGGAGACGCATTCCAATTTGTGAAGTTACTGACCTAGAAAAAAAATCTAAATAAGCTAATATTGCATAGATTTCTAATGGAGATGAAATTAATATGAATATAATACTGCCAGAGAGATCCACCATTTGATTATCTGTTCTAAGTTATTTGTACAACAAAAGGATGTTTTTAAGTATTTCATGTCACTATTTTAGTTATGTTATAGGTCAGAATGACCCACATGGGTGATGTTTATCATAGTATATTTTAGGATTTTTTGCATTGAACTCAGAATTTATATGAACTAGTATCTCATTAGGTGCATTGATAAACATTTGAAAGAATTATGGAATCATTCTGTACTGAAAGGTTTTATTCCTCTTAAGGAAAGTCATTAAATGTACGATGATTGGCTATAGATTGTGGCTGTTGACAACTATAACGTGTTACTACAGCACATAATGTATGCATCTCAGATATAATAGCGTACTTTAAAATCAGGACCCAAAGCTTGATTGGTAGATGTAGTATGAGGTTTGGAAACATTAGATTCTGAACATATCATTTCGTAGCATAAACATAAGTGATTCTTCATTTTCTGCTCTTGAATACTATTTTACAGTTATCTTTCATTTTATATAAGACTTTTAATACTGAAATGAACTCTCACTTTTTATTAACATGAGGAATTCACTCAATGAGTACACAGTATCAGTTTACAGTGGTCACTGTTGAAAGTGGAAGACTCCAAATGGTTAAACAGCAGGAGAGTTTTCTGCTTTTAGTTAAAAACTGCTGTTTTCTATATGCCGTATTTACTACATGTTTAATTCTTAATGTTGTGTGCTGTGGGATTGGGCATGCAAAAGTCAGCAGAAAGAGTTCTGGTTTTTACATCTAGAGCTATTACTTGCTGTACAATAATAAAGGCACTATTTTATTGGGTTACTTGTAATTAACTTCAGCACTAGGCATTCATATAAATCATTCGTAATCTGTTTTCTTTAGATTTTTATTCTTTTAAACTGGTTTAATGTACTTGCTTTCTGTTATCTTTTTACATATGGATGGAGGTTGTAATTGCTTTTCGGAATTAGGCTGTCAGAAACCAACATATATGTGAATTCAAGGAATGATTGAGGCAAGCTAATGAATTTTATGTAACATTTTAGAGATTTGTTACTGAAGTATTCTCTAATAGTCTTTGTTTTGTTGAGGAATTCAGTAAATAACAGTTCTTAAGTTAAAAAGTGTCTGTATATTCAGAAAGTTAAAATGATAGCAACTACTAATTAGAAAGTATATTTATTCTGTTTTTCAAATCCTGAGACAGCGAAGATATGAAATTTCTTTGAACTCTTGACTGTCAATTAATTGACATTCCTTTAATTTAAAAAATTTGAATCTTCATATACTTTCTATAGTGTTATCTACTAAATGCCATTTCATAGATTCGGTAGTAATTCATATGATCTTGTATTTACAACTTTTTGTGATTATTAGTTTTAAATGGAATGAAAATGAAAAAGAGGCAGGCTTCTTGAATAAAAAAAATGAGGCATCTAAAAAGAAATATATATGGCTGAGTTTAAGTAACAGTATATGTTATTCAGAATTAATATTAGAAAACAACACTTTGTCTCTAAAAATACCTTCATTTTATAAAAGTTTACAGTGATCTGTAGAAAGAATTTAGAGGTGTAAAGTAAATTTTATTCTCTCCCAGGTCACACACAAAAAAGATGATTCCTGTAAAAGGAATATTAGGTGTATTGGGGTAGGAGATAGGGAGGCATGAAGAAAGCTGTTTGTATCCATGTCCTGAAAGTTGTGCTTTTAAAAACAATTCAGTTGCTAAATAGTTTTTATTGTAGCTGAGTCCATGAGATAGTTTAGAAAACTTTGAAAAAATAAGTAGCTGTTTTATATAGCTTTAATGGAAGTCTTTCATGTTTCCTCTCCAGCAGTCCCTAATGAACGAACACTCCTTGTAATTTCAGTGCAGGCTTTGAGATTCCCTAAAGACTTGACTTCAGACCTCAAAGGGCAGCATTGCCACATGTCTGGAGAACTGGAGTTGCCAAACAGACTGACTGTGTACTAATAGGACACATTTATATAGCTCCTGCATGTGAAACCCTGATATAAGCTTAATGATGATCATCTGTTGAGACCTTGTTGCTGGAAAGGGTTAGAGCAACTTTGGCACCTTTATTGAAATCAAGCTTTCTTTATTGATTAGTGAACCATCTTGATAATATTGTTGCCAGGTTGCAAGTTATTTGAAAGATCATAGTGGACTGAAGTATATATTTTTTTCTGAAAAGCTTAAAAACATATTTTTACAGAAACTTGTAAATAAGTTAATTTTAAAGTATGCTTAAACATCACAGCAGGGAATTATTGGTTTTTTGATAGATTATTTACAAATAATTTAAACTGTACAGTAATCATAATTCATTGCATGGTTATCTCCACTTTTTGGACTTTTAAACCCTTGCATTCTTTATTTTGTGAAGCCTATAAAAAGTTGTTTTCTCACTATTCTGTTCCTTGCACATAGTAAATATTCAAAAGTATTTGTTAAATAAACAATTATAGAAGTGAACCATGTGCTAATCCAACTTTAATAGGATTTCTCTTTCTTTTCCCTTTTTACCTTGTTGTTATCTGTATATATATTTTACTTAGCTAAACCATAATACGTGTATAAACTTGATGTACAGTTTTATGTATGTTCACAAAAATAATCGAAACCAAAGCTTTCCAAACGGCAGTATTTCATTTTGATATTTCACGTAATGATTAGTTTTACCCCTTAAAGAGACAGTGGAATAAAACCTGCTCTTTGCAGTTATGCTATATTCTTTCCCGTTATGTGGTTCCTCAAGTTTGTGTTGGATGTGCTGCTGAGAGAGTGCTGACACAGAGTGCAAACACTGTTGAAAAGTTCTTGATAGTTTACTTTGAGCACTTAAGATTACTATATCTTGACTAGGAACTAGTTTTCTCTGGTTTTGACCTTTAGTCCCTGTGTATAATGTGGTTCTCAACTCTGGGTTAATACTTTCCCTTCCTCGTTTGAACTCTCCTCTGTGGCCTACTCCCTTGACAGTGTTTCTGACATCTACTTAGGTAATTGGATCTATACTCAATGAATTTGATTCGCCTTACAAAGGCATAGGTATATTTAATTGAAGAACACAATCCTTGAGGTCGCGAAACTGACGTGCTTCCTACTGCACAAAGAAGGCACGGAGCATGAGCCTTTAAATTTTTAATTTTTCTTCAGGAAAATGAAGTAATTTGTTAGGAGTTTAGGTTTTGTTAATAAGTTATTCTTCCTTTTTTTTAAGTTAAATTATATTTCGATCCTTAGGTCAATAGTTTAAAAAATATTTTATTGCCAATAGCAATGAAATTAATTTTATTTGATAGAATAAAAAATACTAACTTAAAAAAATAAAATTCTTAATTGTTTCTGATGCATTTACATTTTCATAGTTTTGATTTCAGTATCTCTGAAACCTGAATGCTTGTTCTACTTTTTAGAGATATATTGCTATAGTTTTGTATAAATACCTATTGTCCATTTAGAAAAATGTGCATTTTATTTTGTATTTATTTACTATTCTTCATTTAGAACATGTGATTTTTGAATATAAAGTTTGTTTTTTATCAAGGAAATATATTATTTCACAAATCTAAGAATAGGATAATACTTAAACTGAAAACAGCAGTCTCCTGCCTCAATTATTCTTTCTGTTGATTCTTACTTTCTGGAAGGAGCCACATTCAGATCTCTTGGCTGTTGTCTCTTAGTTACTTTCATATTTCTGAATGATAGCTATTTCTAGATTTTTCTGTTTTTAAACGTTATCTTAATGTCTTTTATGGAAGATGACTATTGAGTACTTACATTGCTCTCCCTTTCCAGTTCACACACTCTCTTGTTTCCAGTGCAGTTATATGATAGTGTTAGTTAAAACCATCCCTAGCATTACAATTTTTGTGACAATGGAAATATCCATGCAGACCTACAAAAAATATACCATATTTACCCAACCACCTTGCCTCTCCTTCCTCCCTTCTGCTTGTTTTTCTGTTTCTTTCTTTCTGTTGGAATTAATGATTTCCTACTTTTTTTGTTTCTGTAAATTTCTTTGTAGCCACCACAAATTTATTTCTGAATTTTCTGCTGGAATCATAGAACTTCTACCAATGTAATGAACTCACTTGGTATCTCTTGGTTCAGTTCTTTTCCTTGGATATATATTGCTTGGAGTTCTCTATTGTCCTCTTCTCACCTGGATTGGTTACTCTTTAATTCTGTAGAAAGCTGTCACCTGGAGGCTTCTTTTATCATCAGCCTAGAAGTATCCTCTTCTCCACCTTATGCTTTCGTGTCTATATCCTATGACTCATAGTAGCCTTCTTTTTTGGAAGATACACTGATTGAACATTTATTGATCACTTATTCTGTATGTATTGGTCATTGTCCTAGCCTCAGAATATAGGATAGAATAAAGAGAGAGGCAAAAATAAAATCTAAGTGGCAGTAGTATGCCATGGAAAAATTAAAGCAAAACTGGGCTGGAGGATGACAGTGGGCGTCTCTGTATTAACGTTGATGAGGCATGTCCTTTGTAATTTCTTAAAAAAGAATACATGTAGAATATTTTAGAGCTTGCTTAGATGAAAATGTCTTTTTTAAACCATTATTGATCGCTTGTTGGGATATTAGTATTAGAGGCTGAAAGTTGTAATCTTTCTTACGATTTTTTCTCTGTGAGCTTTTATTATTTTGAAAATTGTTTATTACTGGTTGTACCTTGATGTGGGTGAATCTTTTAGAATCCACTGCCTTTGCTACTTTATATAAACTTTTTCAGCCTGCAAAAGTATATATTTGTGTTCAGAGAAAGTTTCTTAAATTATTTCTGTGGGAATGTTTTTACTGTATTCTCATTTCTGTTTCTAGAACTACTCTTAGGTAGATGTTGAACTGGATTATCTAATTTTCATATTGTTCTCATCCTGTTTTCTTCATTTTATCTTAGTCTCCCGAGAGCCTTCTATCACATCTTCCAATAATTCTTTCAAAATTTTTATTTGAGATTATACTTTTAATTTCTGAGAGCATGTTCTTCTTTTCTGAGATTTGGAGGGGAGTTGGAAAGTGAGAGCTGGTTAATTTTGTTCCAGCTTGATCAGGCCATGAGGTGTCCAGATACTCAGTCAAACATTATTTGGAGACTTTCTGAATAAGATTAACATGTAGAGTCCGTACACTGTGTGAAGCAGGTTGTGCTTCTTGATGTGGATCAGCCTCATGCAGTCAGTTGAAGGCCTGGCTGTAACACAAAGGCTGACCATACCCTGAGGAGAGAGAATTCTACTTGCTTGACTGCTTTGGAACTGAGATAACACTTTTTCCTGCCTTTGTCCTCAAACTGACAAAAAATGACATGTTGTCACTTTTTGGATTTGGAGCCTGTTGGCCCTTTAGACTGGAACCACACCATTGGTTTTCCGGATTTTTAGGCTTTTTAACTTGGATTAGAACTACACTGTCAGCTCTCCTGGGTTTCCTGCTGACTCATTTTCTCTGCAGATCATGGGACTTGTCAGCTTCCAGATATGTGGTTTTTAAGCTTTTTTCTTTTTTTTTTTTTACTGGTCATCTGTTTCTCTGGAGAACTCTTATTTTAAAATGATCCATTTACTTGTTTGGGCCGCCCTGGGCCTTTGTTGCTGTGTGGGCTTTCCTCTGGTTGCGGCTGGCAGGGGCCACTGTCCAGGTGCAGCACATGGGCTTCTCACTGCTGTTTCTCTTCTGGGGCACAGGCTCTGGGGCATGCGGGCTGCAGTAGCTGTGGCGCATGGGCTCAGCAGTTGCGGTTCTGGGCTCTAGAGCAAGGGCTCAGTAGTTGTGGCACACGGGTTTAGTTGCTCTGCGGTGTGTGGGATCATCCCGGACCAGGGATCAAACTCGTGTCCCCCACATTAGCAGGCAGGTTCCTTACCACTGAGTCACTAGGCAAGCCAGAACTCTTTAAACAACAAATTTTCTCTGTTGTGCAAAGACAGGGTTATCTGGCTCCTGAATGATCCTGGGCTTCAGTAAGAGTCCGTTTTACAACTTCAGCTCCAGTTCTTCTTAGAGATTAAAAGAGCTCCCAGGGCCTCTGATCATGGGCACTGATGGCTTGGAGAGCTCTCATACAAAGGCAGAGAGGTACCAGTGAATAAAAAATGTACCCCTGCCCTGAGTTTTACAACCAAGTTTTTATCTTTCTGATGGTAGTAATTGTACTTTTCTTCAGTCTGCCTCTTCTACCCCATTAATGTCTATTATTAATATTGTCTATTATTAATAATTAAGAGTAATTTTTTTCCCCTGCTTGTCTCTTTGGTGTCTCATTCGTATAAAAGTCTTTCCTCTGATCGCTGTTGACTGCTTGTGCTCATATTTAAGTGTGTTGCACAAATGTCTGCGTGCGTATGTATGAGTTGTCTGCTAGTGATAAATGAACCTTAAATTTAATCATGGGTTCTCATTTTTCTCAGGGAACGCTTCTCTAATATTGCTTGGTAAGCATACTTTGAAGTTATTTTGTTTTTTACAGTAAGATTTTTTAAAGTGTTCAGAAGTTTACTCCTCTGGAAAGCAACTTCCAGTCGTTTAGCATGGTGGGGATGGCCAGCAATATGGGGAGAGACGTTCAGATGGTGTTTTTTTAATACTCTTTTCATTCCTGCCCCCCTCAACCATCCTTATATATAATCAGTGCGTCAGTTCTTATCTTTTCTAGGGGTTCTACAGCAAGCATTTGTCTGCGGCTTCAATTTATTTCCCTCCAGACTATAGGGAAATTTTAATTTTACTGTTTCTTTTTTTCTTTCTTTTAAAAATTAATTTATTTTTTGTTGAAGGATAATTGCTTTACAGAGTTTTGCTGTTTTCTGTCAAACCTCAACATGAACCAGCCATAGGTATACATATATCCCCTCTCTTTTGAACCTCCTCCCATCTCCCTCCCCACCCCACCCTCTAGGTTGATACAGAGCCCCTGTTTGAGTTTCCTGAGCCATATAGCAAATTCCTGCTGGCTATCTATTTTATGTATGGTAATGTAGGTTTCCATGTTAGTCTTTCCATGCATCTCACCCTCTCCTCCCCTCTCCCCATGTCCATAAATCTATTCTCTATGTCTGTTTTTCCATTGTTTCCCTGTAAATACATTCTCCAGTACCATTTTTCTAGATTCTGTATATATGCATTAGAATACGGTATTTCTCTTTCTCTTTCTGACTCACTTCACTCTGTATAATAGGTTCTAGGTTCATCCATCTCGTCAGAACTGACTCAAACGTGTTCCTTTTTATGGCCGAGTACTATTCCATTGTGTATATGTACCACAGCTTCTCTATCCATCCATCTGTTGATGGGCATCTAGGTTGCTTCTTTGTTCTAGCTATTGTAAATAGTGCTGCAGTGAACAGTGGGATACATGTGTCTCTTTCAATTTTGGTTTCCTCAGGGTATGTACCTAGGAGGGGGATTGCTGAGTCATATGGTGGTTTTATTTAGTTCTTTAAGGAATCTCCCTATTGTCTTCCATAGTGGCTTTATCAATTTACATTTGCACCAACAGTGCAAGAGCATTCCCTTTTCTGCACACCCTTTCCAGCATTTATTGTTCCCAGACTTTTTGATAAGGGCCATTCTACCGGTGTGAGGTGATATCTCATTGTAGTTTTGATTTGCATTTCTCTAATAATGAGCAATGTTGAGCATCTTTTCATTTGTTTGTTAGGCATCTGTATGTCTTCTTTGGAGAAATGTCTGTTTAGGTCTTCCCCCCACTTTTTGATTGGGTTGTTTGTTTTTCTGGTATTAAGTTGTATGAGCTGATTGTATATTTTGGAAATTAATCGTTTGTTAGTTGTTTCATTTGCTATTATTTTCTCCCACTCTGAGGGTTGTCTTTTCACCTCGCTTGTTGTTTCCTTTGCTGTGCAAAAGCTTTTAAGTTTAATCAGGTGCCACTTGTTTACTTTTGTTTTTATTTCCATTACTCTAGGAGGTGGGTCATAGAGGATCTTGCTTTATGTCATCGAGTGTTCTGCCTATGTTTTCCTCTAACAGTTTTATATTTTCTGGTTTTACATTTAAGTTTTTAATCCATTTTGAATTTATCTTTGTGTATGGTGTTAGGAAGTGTTCTAATTTCATTCTTTTACATGTAGCTGTCCAGTTTTCCCAGCACCATTTATTGAAGAGGCTGTCTTTGCCCCATTGTATATTCTTGCATCCTTTGTCAAAAATAAGGTACCCATAGGTACATGGGTTTATTTCTGGGCTTTCTATCTTGTTCCACTGGTCTGTATTTCTGTTTTTGTGCCAGTACCATACTGTCTTGATGACTGTAGCTTTTCCTATAATCTGAAGTCAGTAAGATTGATTCCTCCAGCTCCAGTCTTCTTTCTCAAGACTGCTTTGGCTATTTGGGGTCTTTTGTGTTTCCATATGAATTGTGAAATTCTTTGTTCTAGTTCTGTGAAAAATGCCTATTGGTAATTTGATAGGGATCATATTGAATCTGTAGATTGCATTTGGTAGTATAGTCATTTTCACAATGTTGATTCTTTCTACCCAGGAACATGGAATATCTCTCCATCTGTTTATGTCGTCTTCGATTTCCTTCATTAGTATCTTATAATTTTCTGTGTACAGTTCTTTTGTCTCCTTAGGTAAGTTTATTCCTAGATATCTAATTCTTTCTGTTGCAATGGTGAATGGGATTGATTCCTTAATTTCTCTTTCTGATTTTTCATAGCTAGTATATAGGAAAACAAGTGATATCTGTGTATTGATTTTGTAGGCTGCAACTTTGCTAAACTCACTGATTAGCTCTAGTAATTTTCTGATACTATCTTCAGGGTTTTCTATGTACAGAATCACGTCATCTGCAAACAGAGCTTTACTTCTATTCTGATCTGGGTTTCTTTTATTTTTCTTTTTTGATGGCTGTACCTAAGACTTCCAGAACTCAGTTCAGTTCAGTTCAGTTGCTCAGTCATGTCTGACTCTTTGCGACCCCATGAACAGCAGCACACCAGGCTTCCCTGTCCATCACCAACTCCCGGAGTCCACCCAAACCTATGTCCATTGAGTTGGCGATGCCATCCAACCATCTCATCCTCTGTCGTCCCCTTCTCCTCCTGCCCTCAATCTTTCCCAGCATCAGGGCCTTTTCCAATGATTCAGGCCTTCGAATCAGGTGGCCAAACTATTGGAGTTTTCAACTTCAACATCAGTCCTTCCAATGAACATCCAGGACTGATCTCCTTTAGGATTGATGGGTTTGATCTTGCAGCCCAAGGGACTCTCAAGAGTCTCCTCCAACACCACAGTTCAAAAGCATCAATTCTTCAGCGCTCAGCTTTCTTTACAGTCCAACTCTCACATCCATACATTACCACTGGAAAAACCATAGCTTTGGCTAGATGGAGCTTTGTTGGTAAAGTAATGTCTCTGCTTTTTAATATGCTGTATAGGTTGGTCATAACTTTCCTTCCGAGGAGTAAGTGTCTTTTCATTTCATTGCTGCAGTCACCATCTGCAGTGATTTTGGAGCCCAAAAAATAAAGTCTGACAAGGTTTCCACTGTTTCCCCATCTGTTTCCCATGAAGTGATGGGACCAGATGCCATGATCTTTGTTTTCTGAATGTTGAGCTTTGAGCCCACTTTTTCACTCTCCTCTTTCATTTTCATCAAGAGTCTCTTTAGTTCTTCACTTTCTGCCATAAGGGTGGTGTCATTTGCATATCTGAGGTTATTGATATTTTTCCTGACAATCTTGATTCCAGCTTGTGCTTCTTCCAGCCCAGCATTTCTCATGATGTACTCTGCATATAAAAGTTAAATAAGCAGGGTGACAATATACAGCCTTGACATACTCCTTTTCCTATTTGGAACCAGTCTGTTGTTCCATGTCCAGTTCTAACTGTTGCTTCCTGACCTGCATACAGATTTCTCAAGAGGCAAGTCAGGTGGTCTCATATTCCCATCTCTTTCAGAATTTTCCACACTTTATTGTAATCCACACAGTCAGAGGCTTTGGTGTAGTCAATAAAGCAGAAATAGATTTTTTTTTGGAACTCTCTTGGCTTTCTTGATGATCCAGTGGATATTGGCAATTTGATCTCTGGTTCCTCTGCCTTTTCTAAATCTAGCTTGAATATCTGGAAGTTCATGGTTCATGCATTGCTGAAGCCTGGCTTGGAGAATTATAAGCATTACTTGACTAGCATGCGAGATGAGTGCAATTGTGTGGTAGTTTGAGCATTCTTTGGCATTGCCTTTCTTTGGGATTGGAATGAAAACTGACCTTTTCCAGTCCTATGGCCACTGCTGAGTTTTCCAAATTTGCTGGCATGTTGAGTACAGCACTTTCACAGCATCATCCTTCAGGATTTGAAAGAGCTCGACTGGAATTCCATCACCTCCACTAGCTTTGTTTGTAGTGATGCTTTCTAAAGCCCACTTGACTTCACATTCCAAGATGTCTGACTCTAGGTGAGTGATCACCCCATTGTGGTTATCTGGGTTGTGAAGATCTGTTTTGTATAGTTGTTCTGTGCATTCTTGCCACCTCTTTTTAATATCTTCTGCTTCTGTTAGGTCCCTACCATTTCTTTCCTTTATCGAGCCCATCTTTGCTTAAAATGTTCCCTCGGTATCTCTAATTTTCTTGAAGTGATCTCTAGTCTTTCCCATTCTGTTGTTTTCCTCTATTTCTTTTCATTGATCGCTGAAGAAGGCTTTCTTATCTCTTCTTGCTATTCTTTTGAACTCTGCATTCAGATGGGTATATCTTTCCTTTTCCCCTTTGCTTTTCACTTCCCTTCTTTTCACAGCTATTTGTAAGGCCTCCTCAGACAGCCATTTTGCTTTTTTGCATTTCTTTTTCTTAGGGATGGTCTTGATTCCTATCTTCTGTACAATGTCATGAACCTCCATCCATAGTTCATGAGGCACTCTGTATCAGATCTAGTCCCTTAAATATATTTCTCACTTCCACTGTATAGTCATAAGGGATTTGATTTAGGTCATACCTGAATGGTCTAGTGATTTTCTCCACTTTCTTCAAATTCAGTTTATTCAACTGTGTTGAATAATAGTGGCAAAAGTGTAGACCCTTGTCTTGTTCCTGATTTTTAGGGGGAATACTTTCAGTTTTTCACCATTGAGAATAATGTTTGCTGTAGGCTTATCATATATGACCTTTACTGTGTTGAGGTAGGCTCCTTCTGTGCCTGCTTTCTGGAGAGTTTTTATCATAAATGGGTGTTGAATTTTCTGAAGGCCTTTTTCTACAACTATTGAGATTATCATATGGTTTTTATCTTTCAATTTGTTTTTATGGCGTATCACATTGACCGATTTGCATACATTCATGAATCCTTGCATCCCTAGTATAAACCCAGCTTGATCATGGTGTGTGAGCTTTTTGATGTGTTTCTGAATTTTGTTTGCTAAAATTTTCTTGAGGATTTTTTCATCTATGTTCATCAGTGATATTGACTGGTAGTCTTTTTTGTGTTGTGTTTGTCTGGTTTTGGTATCAGTGTGATCGCGGGCGCATACAATGAATTTGAAAGTGTTTCTTCCTCTGCAATTTTTTGAAAGAATTTTAGAAAGATAGGCCTTAGCTCTTCTCTAAATGTTTGATAAGATTCTCCTGTGAAGCCATCTGGTCTTGGGCTTTTGTTTTTTGGGAGATTTTTTTTAAATCACAGCTTCAATTTCAGTGCTTCTAACTGGTTGTTCATAGTTTCTGCTTCTTCCTGGTTCAGGCTTGAAGATTGAACTTTTCTAAGAATTTGTCCATTTCTTCCACGTTATCTGTTTTGTTGCCATATAGTTCTTCATAATCGTTTCTTGTAATCCTTTGTATTTCTGCATTGTCTGCTGTGACCTCTCCTTTTTCATTTCTAATTTTGTTGATTTGATTCTTCTCTTTTTTTCTTGATGAGTCTGGCTAAAGGTCTGTCAGTTTTTTGAACTTCTCAAAGAACCAGCTTTTAGTTTTATTAATCTTTACTATTGTTCCTTTCATTTCTTTTTCATTTATTTCTGATTAGATCTTTATGATTTCTTTCCTTCTACTAATTTTTGAATTTTTTTGTTCTCCTTTTTCCAGTTGTTTTAGATATAAAGTTGGGTTGTTTATTCGATGTTTTTCTTGTTTCTTGAGGTAGGATTGTATTGCTATAAACTTCCCTCTTAGAACTGCTTTTGCTGCATCCCATAGGTTTTGAAGTGTCCTGTTTTCATTGTCATTTGTTTCTAGAAATTTTTTAATTTCCCTTTTGATTTCTTCAGTATCCTGTTGATAATTTAGAAATGTGTTGTTTAATCTCCATGTGTTTGTGTTTCTTACAGTTTTTTTCTTGTAATTGATATCTAGTCTGATAGAATTGTGGTTGGAGAAGATGCTTGATATGATTTCAATATTCTTAAATTTACTGAGGTTTGATTTGTGATCCAAGATGTGGTCTATCCTGGAGAATGTTCCATGTGCATTTGAGAAGAAGGTGTATTGTTCTCCATTTGGATGGAATGTCTTGAAGATATCAGTGAGATCCATCTCATCTGTTATTTAAGACTTGTGTTTTCTTATTAATTTTGTGTTTTGATTATCTGTCCGTTGGTGGGAGTGGGGTGTTAAAGTCTCCTTCTATTATTATGTTACTGTCAGTTTCTCCTTGTATGTCTGTTAGTGATTGTGTTATGTATTGAGGTGCTCCTATGTTGGGCGCATAGATATTTGCGATTGTTACATCTTCCTCTTGGACTGATCCCTTGACCATTATGTAGTGTCCTTCCTTTTCTTTATTTTAACGTCTGTTTTGTCTGACATGAAGATTACTACTCCAGCTCTCTTTTGCTTCTTATTTGCATGGAATATATTTTTCCACCCTCTCACTTTCAGTCTATATGTCTCTTTTTGTGGTTGTTGTCTAGATGAGGCGTCCTGCACAGGGTGCTACTGGTGGTTGGGTGATACTGGATCTTATATTCAGGTGGTTTCCTTTGTGTTAGTTCTCACTATTTGATACTCCCTACGGTTAGTTCTCTGGTAATCTAGGGTCTTAAAGACAGTGTTCCCATTCCAAAGGCTCAGGTCTTAATCTCTGGCAGGAATGAAGATTCTACAAGTAGTTTATTATGGCATTTAGTGAGATTAAAGCAAATATCCAGCAACGAGAAACCAATGATGAACCCCAGACAAATGGCAGCGACAAAATCAGGCAAATAATAATTACACATATATATACACCCTTGAGCAAAGTCAAAACAGTCCAAAAATAAAGTACGGTAGATTGACTGGTGAACAAAGGAAATAAATAATTGTATTTCCCAGTTAAGAACAAAACTAAGTTAAGCACAAACTGGAAGACAAAACTAAACCAAGATGGCAAATGGGGAATAAAAAATGAAAACAAACAAACAAATATGTTGAGAGGAAAGGAAAGAATAGATGTGTAAAGTTCAACCAAGGTAGATGAAGAAGATTCATACACATTAAAGATTAACTACAAGGTGAAAGGAACAGTAGGAAAGGCAAACAAAGGAATACACGTAGACAAAAGTAATAGATTTTTAAAAATTAAAATTAAAAAAGAAAAAAATACGCAAGACTAAAGAGAAAAGGAAAACTCCACAGAACCGCAGTATCCTAATGTAGAGGCAGAGGTTTCTAACAACAGTCAAAAGTGTGACTGAATATACACATTTACATATACTCTCATAAGCAAAATCGAAACAGTCCAACAAAAATAAAGTACAGTAGATTGACCTGGTGAATGAAGGAAACCAATAATTGTATGTACCAGAACACAATTAACTGAAGCACAAACTGGAAAACAAAACTAAAGCAAGGTGCCAACTGAGGAATAAAGCAATGAAAATAAAACTAACAAATATGTTGAGAGGAAAGGAGAGAGAGAAAAGAAAGAAAGAATATATAGGCCAAGTTAAATAGAGGTAGATAAAGAAGGTTTATATATGGTAAAGGTTAACTGGAAGGGAAAAAGAATTGTAGGAAAAGCAAACAAAGGAATAAATAGAAAAAATAATAATAGGTTTAAAAAATTAAAAATTAAAAAAAGAAGAAAACTCTACAGAACTGCAAAAGCCCAATGTAGAAGCAGAGGTTTATGACAACAATAAAAAATGTGACTGAGGAAAAAAAAACTCAAAGGCTTAATTGGATTTCTTAGCGCCAATAAAATCGACAGCTGCAACAAGAGAGGGGAAGAAAAGAAAAAAAAAATCCAAAAGAATCTGCAGAACAAGTTAAAAAATAAGAATAATCAATGTTTTTCTTGAGTCACTGCTGTGAGAGTCCTTTCCCTCTCTGGGAGTCAGTCCACCTCACCTCCCTAGGATGCCCTCCAACACTGTGCTGATCTCTGGACCTGCTGTGGGGGCAGCTCAGATTCTAATCTGGTCCTACCCCTGTGTGTTCTTGCCTCTAATGCCCAGAGCTATCAGAGCTAGTGCGTTTTCTTTGTGGAGGCTTGCAATGGCCTTTTTTATTTTCTATAGACACAGAGTCTGCTTAGTTGATCATGTGGATTTAATCTGCAGCTTGTGCAGCTGGTGGGGAGGTTTGGGTCTTCTTCCTTACACTGCCCCTGGGTTTCAGTTGTGGTTTTATTTCCACCTCTACATGTCGGTTGTCTGCTGGGGTTTAGCTTCTGAGGCTGCCCTGGAGGGCTTGGGTTTACCTTCCGTGAGGGCCAGGTGTGGAGGTGGTGCAGCTGCTTGGGTTCACAGGGGTTCTGGCAGCACCAGATACTCAGGGAGGTTGGCAGCTAGGGTAGCAGGAAATACAGAGCTCTAGAAGGGGATGGCAACCAGTATAGGCCAGTATGCTCCAGTATTCTTGCCTGGAGAAAACCTGCTCTCTGACAGAGAAGCCTGGCAGGCCACAATCTACAGGGTCGCAAAGAGTCAGACACAACCAAAGCGACTCTGTGTGGATAGACATGAGGCTATTTTTGCCTGTGGTAGCTCTGCCCCGGTGAGAGTTGAGAGTGAAGGTGTTGCAGCTGCCTGGCTTGCGGGGACTGTGGCGGCGCCATGTGTGCAGGGACATGGACTGCCTCTGCCTCAGGAGTAATGGCCCTAGCAGAGTCTTTTTTTCGGAGAAGGCGATGGCACCCCACTCCGGTACTCTTGCCTGGGAAATCCCACAGACAGAGGAGCCTGGTAGGCTGTAGTTCATGCGGTCGCTGAGTCGGACACGGCTGAGTGACTTCACTTTCACTTTTTACTTTCATGCATTGGAGAAGGAAATGGCAACCCACTCCAGTGTTCTTGCTTGGAGAATCCCAGGGATGGGGGAGCCTGGGGGGCTGCCATCTCTGGAGTCGCACAGAGTCGAACAAGACTGAAGCGACTTAGCAGCAGCAGCAGTCTTTTTTTGAGCCTCTTGTACCTGGTGATCAGAGGGCCCCTTTAGCCAGTCGTTCCCAGTAGCTTCACCCGTTCAGGTACTTAGAGGGCTCCTTTGCCTGGGGTCCTTCTCTGTTGTTGTTTGGCTTGTCAGGCACATAGAGGGCCCCCACCCTCACCCCAACCCCCCCCCCACTGGGGTCCTGCTCTGAAGATTGGCGCATCAGGCACTTAAAGGGGCACCCTGGGTGGGTCCTACTCTGTCTTTTGGTGTCAGTCACTGAAAGATGCACCCTGGCTGGGTCCTGCTCTGTTGTTCAGTACTTCAGGCACTTGATGGACCAGCCTCTCTATTGCTCAGCTGCCCATGCTGGCCTGTGGGGAGAGAGGCTATGGTTACGGCTGCACCCCCTAGCGTTACTCAGCAGTATGGCCTTGCTTCCATGGCTGCCTGGTTTCCTCCACCAGCATTTCCCACCACAGTCTCCTCCCTGACATCCTCTCAATCCGTCTCTCCGCAGTCAACAGCAGCCCTCTCCCTGGGATTGCTTCATAATCCCTTAACCCCAGCTCCCAGCCACTGCGCTTTCCATGAGACTGGTGTTCCTGTCTGTGGTATGTATGGCTGCAAGGCCTGTCTGATTCTCATTCCATTTAGGCTGCCACAGATGCTGTTTCACTCTCAGCCTTAAATGTTTCTCCTCTGTCTCAGACAGTTGCCCCAATGTGGGGATCAGACCCCTGCTTCAGTTTCCCCACCCACTGAGGGCAGGTCCAGTCCTAACACTCCTGTTTTTCCCCCTAGTTCCTTCGTCCTACCAAGTTCTGTGTGGTTCTGCATGTTGTTTTCCACTAGTCAGGTCCTTCTGTTGGCTCTCAGCTGGTGTTCTGCGTGCACTTCTGTGTCTGAAGGTGTGTTCCTGATGTATCCGTGGAGAGAGATGTACTCCGCGTCCACCTCCTCCTCCCCCGTCTTGTTCTCCCTCTTTGCTGTTTCTCCTTACTGTTGTCCCCTCTTTATTGTCTTTGTCCTTATTTTTTCCTCTGTTTAACCAAAGGCTCTCATTTTATACCTTTTTTATTTTAAGAGTAAAAGATAGTTCGGTGATTTTCTAGCCCACTAGAATAAAAATTTGATACTACATTTAGTGTCAATGTTGATGGTTTGACCAGAAAAGATTGTATCATGAAGTATATGTACTTGATCTTATTGATCTGTAGTCCTGATTTTAGTTGCTTTAGAACATGCTAATGTTTGGCAGTTAGACATTTAGAATTTAGGCAAATTCATGTGCTGTGTTCAAGACACTAAAATATATTGTAGGAGGTTCTCAAATTTATAGGAAACTGTTAAGTTCACTTTCAGGAATTTAGTTATATTAAAATAATATTATAAATTATGGCACATTTATTGGTGCCCTTTCCTGTATTTATTTGTTAATGTTAGGGAGTCACAGAAGTAGTTTAGTTAATGGAGTGTTTTATTCCCCATCCCAAGTTTGGTAGACTTTTACCACCGAAAACGCATGTTTGAGAATAGGTGTAACTCTGTTGAATAGATTTCGCTAATATACATTATCCTGTTGTTGTTGTTATTGTATGACTAAGAGCATTACTAAGCTAAGAGTATATTTTAGTAAAAATTGACTAGTCACCAGTTGTGGCCCTAGGAAGTGATAGTCAATTAAATACAGCTTAGAACAGGTATGAAATTATTGACTCCGTTGTGTTTTGAGTCCTTCCTCTCCAAAGTGCTGAAATGTGTTTTAAAATTACTTAGTTGCATTAGTGGTTGGATTTGAGGCTTTTAACATGTTTTTCATCAATACCTCTGGGAGAAGAATAACCAAGACTTTTAAATGTATGGTGCATTTTACATCACTATGTAATTATAAATATTATGATGAAATATTGAAATGATCATGAAAGACGATAACCATTAAGCTTTTCTTTCAGCTGTTAAAGCTCACTAAAAGTTATATTGAGCTGTGGTTTATGAAATTGTTTTGACTAACACCTTCTTTAATAATTGTGTTAGAAGTGGAGAAAAATGCTTTAGGAGAGCATGAATCTTCTTTTCAGTTTTCAGATTGTTGATGGTGTTTTAGTATGGAGAAAATTTGTTGGCTTTGACTATCACCTGGGTTTATTTTTTTAAAAAAAATTTTCCTTTTCTTATGGGCTGCAGGTTTTTTTTAACCTGAGTTACGAGTTCCTATCAGTATGTATTTATGTACCTGGTGTGTCATAGTTTATTAAGTGTTAGATAATTTATAATTAGGAGTGAATTATAAACAAATTAAAATTCTGATATCTTTGAGAATTGTGAGGTTTTATAACTACTCAAAGTGTAGATAAGAATTTGTATTTTCACTTCATGTCTCATTTTGTCTAAATTTTTTCAGTTGTTGGAAAAGTTTTATTCCAGGTGAATAGATAGCCCTTTATACAAGTAAACTGATAGGAATTTATAGATGATGATTGGGAAAACAAGAATCCAAATGTGTTAGCAGTCATAAATATGTTTCTGAGCTTTTGTAAGAAAAATTGGACTCTTCCAGTTCTGTGTATATCCTCATGTCTAATTTGTTTCTAATTTAAAAGGAAAAATAGTTTGACATACTTGAGGTCATAAATTTTTTAAACGATAATTTTTTATGGTTATACTAACTTGAACTAGTTTTCTATTGGACCTAAACCATGCTGTTTGAAATCTTTGTGACATTTGAATGAGACAGTTTCTGCTTTTACATTATAAGTAAAAGTCGATCTGTATTACGTAAGTGTAAATAAAACGATGGTTACCTGTATGCTGAAAATTTGAGTCTCTCCACTGTTACCTATTTTTTTCATGTGGAGTTGGAGTTTTGTATGACTTACAAAAATCCCTACCTGTTGCAGTTTTAAATCAGACAAAACAGATTTGAGGAAAGTGATAGATACTTTTAAAAATAAAATGTCTGGTCTAGAGAATTATATATGGGGTAATCTCTTGCCTTTCTTCCTAATTCCTTTCTTTCTAGGAAGAAGAGTACCTATTTTCTTTTCAGTATATTTAGCTTCCTTTTTGAAATTTTTCTCTCAAGTAAATGATGTATAGGAAAATGCAGTTAATTTAAGATTTTACCTCCGTATACTCAGGTGCTGTGTCAGATTTTCACGTGGTTGCTGCGAGTGCTCTGTTGGGTGTAGAGCTGAGGAGTGAGCATGTGCTTCTGTTCTTGGCAGGCGCATCCCTTAAGGCGTTACCATCCCTTCTGATTCCCTGCTATCAGCAGACGTCACAGCCGTGTTTCCCTCTTCCCCTCAGAGCCTCAACTGCTTGTACATCTTCTGTAATTTTCCGCGTTTTCAGAGGGCATGAGTTCCTCTGCGGCTGTTTGAGTCCACCCACCATTTGGTCTGTCCATCTGCTCTCCCTGCGGTTCCTAGCTGTAGTCCGCTCCTCGAGCTTTGGTGCCGCCCTCTGCTCAGGCTCGGAAGTGAGGTGTGGGTTTCCGGGCCAGGGTCAAAAACTTTCCTGCAGTTTCTGCTTTTTTTCCTCTTCTCCCTGTTTCTGAGAAGAGTGGAGGGTCTCACACATCTTCTTCTCCCAGAGATTTATTTCTTCTTGGGGTTCGGTTGCTTTCCTTTGTACTAACTGTTTACTTCATTTTGCTGGAAAGAAAAAGATTTTAAGTTAGATGGGTATTCTGTTTATCCTTCACTTGGTTTACCTCAGTGAAATAAAGATGTTTATTTTGTTGTTTCAGTAGGCTGGCAGTAGTGAATTTTAAGAGTATATATTGTGGAATTATGAGCCGCTAATTTGTAGGTGTTTGTAAGTTACTGAATCATAGAATAATATAGCCTCAAGAATTTTTGAAAGAGTATCAAAGACCTACAGATGTAGAGTGATCTTTCTGTGGACATAGCCTGTTAATGTCCTAGTTGATCTGAGAGCATAAATCTCATGACTTCTTGTTCCTTAAGAACACAGTACATTTCCTGCTCTTTCCTCAACAACACACTGCTTTATCTTCTTTCTTAGTCTTAGCCCATTACTGTCCTCAAATGTCTAAATGCCTTTATATCTACTTCTTATCTGCTGTATATGTTCTGTGGGTATCTTCTTGCTTACACTATTCATGAAGCAGATCTCTGTAACAAAATTATGGCAAACAGCCATTTCAGTTCTGAGAGCAAGCTCAGGTTTTTCAAAACTTAAAGTAATACAAAATTGGGGATAAAAATGAGAAAGTAGATGAGACAGGATGAAGTTTAGAAAAATTAGAATTTGGAATAATATAGGATATGAAATTACATAGTGTTAAAAACCCGGAAAGGTATTAGATTCAGAAAATGTGAACACTGGTTGTGGTAACAGTGCTAAGGTCCCAGGGTGTCTTGTTTTGGCATGTATAAAAGAACGAAAAAAGATTAGTTGAGTAATATTATGTAGGTGGACTATAAGGCTCCTTAGTTTTCAGAAACAAAAGGAGTATATATGTCTAGCTGTTTTTAAAAACATGCTCGCATGCATGCACGCGCTGGCATTTCTCAGATCTGGCTTTATTTCAGCTTATGTGGCCCCAGTCCTATTGGATTGTTGCTTATTTTGTATCTGTTTTGAGATAAGGATTAAACATTTTGTCCCCTACATACTCTATTGGTTGATTTCTTTCTATGGCTTTTTAATGGGTGACTTACTCATAAAGAGTATATTAATAAATTTACACCATCATTTGCTAATTCATAGGCTAGTGACTTTTGGTTTTCCATTTTAAAAGTGGTCTAGCCAAATTCATTGATTTTTCTTGTCTCTTTCTCAGTCTTTAGTCATCAAATTTTGTAGGACATGTGCTGTTTATTAAGTTTATGGAGCTACTTAATTCCATCTTCCCCTCTTTTCTTTCTTAAGGAAACAAAACCAAAACCTTTGTCCTTGGTCATCTTTGCTGCCTTCTTTCAAACTATTTCAGTGAAATTACTAGGATATAATGGTATAGAACTAAAAGGGCAAGATATGTGTAGGTAGGCTCATTTAGTTATCTAGAATCTAATTGTTGCTGACTCGTTTTGTTTCCATTTTAATGTCAACTATTTATGTGTTCATAGGGCTGCTAGGTAGAGAGCATGTTTAACAAAACTTTTCCACGAAGAGCCAATGTATGTAATTGATATGGGTGATGTTTTTTATAATTGTTGTTTTAAAGAAATAACCTAAGTGAAATTTGTTCAGCTATTGTCTACTATTTTTTTTTAGGAGTGGCAGAATTCTATTCAGAAGAATGCAGGCCTTGCTTTTATTGAACTTGTCAATGAAGGAAGGTAATCTACTTTATATCCATTTATATTTTACTTTAGAATCTTGTTCTTTTTTGCTGTTTGAACTGATATTTTTGGTATTGATTTTACAGACAGTAATATAGTGAGTTAGAAAATGAAAGTGAAGTCGCTCAGTCGTGTTCCACTCTTTGCGACTGTAGCCTATCAGGCTCCTCCGTCCATGGGATTTTCCAGGCAAGAGTGATGGAGTGGATTGCCATTTCCTTCTCCAGGGGATCTTCCCGACCCAGGAATCGAACCTGGGTCTCCCGCATTGCAGGCAGATGCTTTACCGTCTGAGTCAGTTAGATATTAATTATTATAAATACTTCAGTATTTAATCATTTTATTGTTATCTTCATGGTTCTGTGCTTCATGGTAAAGTCTGTTCTTTATTTTTCAATAAGTAAGGCTGAGTTTGGCAAAAGTAAACTGATGATTCTATTAGCAGATATAAGGAAAACACATATTTTTCAGACTTTCTCAAATTCTATTATATTTTAGAGCAATGATAAGACTAACTTGTCTATATTATCTCATGTCATGGCTTGGGTATAAGGGAAGAATTATTCAAGGAAAGAAAATTCAGTAATAAGGAAGAAAAATGAAGTACAGATATAAAAAGAAAGATACAATGGTGAAAATAGATTTAAGAAAGTGAGAAAATTAAAAGGTAAAAATGAAGAAACGATGAGTGGACTACGTTGTGTCTGTTTTGTGGCATCTGCTCTTGGATTATATAGTGCATGGAATTCTCCAGGCCAGAATACTGAAGTGGGTAGCCATTCCCTTCTTCAGGGGATATTCCCAACTAAGAGATTGAACCCAGGTCTCCCACACTGCAGGCTGATTCTTTACCAGCTGAGCCACCGGGGAAGCCTGGTTTTGGATTAGTTGAACTGAAGACCCAGAGTATAGATTAAAAGGTGTGATTGACTGCTATTGGAAATAGCATTCTGAACATAATTATTGTTGACGAATGTTTCCTTATACTGTTCTGGCTAATACTGAGAAACTGACACCATTACTTATAGGAAAATTTTGGAGTAGGAGCTGGGAATTCAGCCTCTGTCTCATTAATGTTATAAAAAGGGGAACTATTCCTTTTTTATTAAGTGGGCTGAGGTGACCTCTAAAAATGGGGCACTATTCACTTGACCCAGGAAACCCCACATGCAAATCAAGAGGTTCAAATCTTCGTGTTCATTTTAAGAACACTTGTGAAACTGCCCAGACCATAAAGGATATGCATATCTGAAAAGCCACCAAGTATCTGAAGGGCGCCACTTTAAAGAAGCAGTGTGTGCCATTCCACCCTTACAACAGTGGAGTTGGTAGGTGTGCGCAGGCCAAACAGCGGGGCTGGATGCAGGGTCGGTAGCTCAAAAAGTGTGCTGAATTTTTACTGCATGTGCTCAAAAATGCGGAGAGTAATACTGAGCTTAAGGGCTTAGATGTGGATTCTCTGGTCATTGAGCATATCCCGGTGAACAGAGCCCCCAAGGTGCTGCACAGGACTCGCAGAGCTCATGGTCGGATCAGCCCCTGCATGAGCTCTCCCTGCCACACTGAGTTGCTCCTTCCTGAAAAAGAACAGATTGTTCGTAAACCAGAGGAGGAGGTTGCACAGAAGGAAAGATACCCCAGAAGAAACTGAAGAAACAAAAACTTATGGCCTGGGAATAAATGTCGTAAAAATAAGTGCAAGTTAAAAAAAAAAAAAAAAGGAAGTGTTTATTTTATATTAAACGCTACTAAGATTATTCTACTTATCAAATAATTATAGGTGCTCACAGATTAGTACTGAATACAGATAAATAAACCTGCAACCATGCGCTAACTTCTGTGGTAGAAGGTAGGAATGAGAATAAAGGGAAAGACTTCACGGTTTAATATTGAAGAGTTAGGTAAAACCTCCCTAGGAAACATGATTCCTGAGATCTATTTTCAAGGATGAGTTGCGTTAGTAAAATAGACTTTGGAAAAGAGGGGATTATGGGTAAATTGGAGAGGACGTGTGTGAAAATCATTCTTAATAAAAGGAATATAATATCTGAAGATGCTGTGATGTGGGATGCTATGTGTGGTTGTGTGAATTGTGAATTGTGTGTGAGTTGGTCATCCGGATCATAAGAGATCTAATGTGGTGTATTCGAACTTTCATCTAAAGGCAGTGGGAAGCTGTGAAAGATTTTTAGAAAAGAAGTATGATTGTAGTACTTGGATTTTGAAAAAATAACTAGCAGTGATCTGAGGATGGGTTGAAGGAGAGGAAACCTGATTGAAATGAGGTACAATAACAAAACTATTACAGTGATCTATGTGAGAAGCAGAACTAATTGTAGTCTGGAGTCTGGCAAGTGTTGGAAAATCAATACTATTTCTCAATGAGTGAATGACTAGTTTAGTATCACTTTTAGCAAAAATTTCAAAGTGCTTACTCACCAAGAAAAAGAGCTCTTTGGCTGAATTTCAGCACTGAGGTATTAGATGCTTTAATAGTGTGTATATATATAAAGAGACAGTGAGTGCTGTTGATCGAATATGTACTTACTCTGCTGCTGCTGCTGAGTCGCTTCAGTCGTGTCTGACTCTGTGCGACCCCATAGACTGCAGCCCACCAGGCTCCTCCATCCATGGGATTTTCCAGGCAAGAGTACTGGAGTTGGGTGCCATGGCCTTCTCCGATGTATTTACTCTACTTAATGCCAAACGCTGATTAACACCAGTTCTTCTTCTTCTTTTTTTTTTTAAAGACTTGCTATAAAAGTCAATTTTGTTTAGGTTCTACTAAGTGTAAATGCCCTCAATTATGCAAGATAATGTTACATTTAATAGATAAGGCAGAATGGCCTTGTGATTAATAGTATTAGCTTTGATATTAGCTTTGGGTTCAAGTACCAGCTTTGATATTTGGGAAGTACTGTTCCTTCTGTGAGCCTCTGTTTCCTCATCTATTCATTCAGCTAGTATTTATTATGTACTGCCTGTGTATCATAATTGTCCTTGATTCTTGGGATACAACAATAAACAAAGCAGCTAAAGATTCTTTTGTGTGTGTGTGTAGGTCTTACTTTTGAACAGTCACTGGCAAGCTATAAACAATAAACAAAATAAGTAATGGGTTATATAGTACATGAAAGGTGGTAAGTTGTTTGGAAAAAGATAATGTTAAGCAGGTTGAGGGAAATTTTTGAAGGAAATATAAAAGGTTTAGTTTGTAGTTTAAAGATTGGTTATATTGTAGATCATCAAGAAAGTGACATTTGTGCGAGCCCCGCTTGAAAGAAATGAAGGAGTTAATCATAGGAGCATGTACAGGAAGACGAGGAGCAGTAGGAGAGCTAAAATGTAGGCGTGCTATGAATATATTTTGAAGATAGAGCCAGTAGGATGTTTCAGTACTAATGGATCAGATGTGGGTTGTGAGAGAAAACTAGGAGTCCAGTATTACTCTTAACATTTTTGGCCTCTGCTGCTGAAAAGATGGTGTTTCTGTCAACCAGGATGATAAAATCTGTTAGTAAAGCAGTTATTGGGGGACATCAAGAGTTCAGTTTTGGCAATACTGATTTTTAGATCTCTAGTAGACATCAAGGAGGGCTTCTCAGGTGACGCTAGTGGTAAAGCCCAACCTGTCGGTGCAGGAGCATAAGAGACCTGGGTTCCATCCCTGGGTTGGGGAAGATTCCCTGGAGGAGGGCATGGGAACCCACTCCAGTGTTCTTGCCTGGAGAATCCGGTGGACAGAGGAGCCTGGCGGGCTGCAGTCCATGGGGTTGCAAAGTGTCAGGCATGACTGAATTGACTTTGCATGCACACAGACATCCAGGTAAAGATATTAAATGTGAAGTGAAAGTCACTCAGTCGTGTCCGACTCTTTGTGACCCCATGAACTGTAGCCCACCAGGCTCCTCTGTCCATGGCATTCTCCAGGCAAGAACACTGGAGTGGGTTGGCATTTCCTTCTCCAGGAGAGAGATGCTAACTAGTTGCTAATTATTTCTCCAGCTTAGAGACCTAAACTTGGGTGTCATAAGCATATAGATGATATTTAATATCTTGAGACTAGATGACATCATTAAGGTGGTAAGGTGATGACAGATTGGACCAGAGGCTCAGAAGTTGCTTCTGATTTGGACCGGAGCTGTTTTGGGAGAGTGGAAGAAAGCCTGTTTGCAGTGAATTTAGAAAAGAGAATGAGAGAAGAGGAGTTATTAGAATATGTATAAACAGTTCTTTAGAGGAATTTTGTTATAGAGGGGAGAAAAAATGGAGTGGGAGGGAATAGAGTCAAAGGAAATAGGGTTTTGGAAAAATGAGAGCAAGGGAACAGTTTTATGGTAAAAAAGTGGGGAAATCAATGTAGAAGAGATAGGTGAGAGTTTCTGGAGTGATTTTTTAAAGCAGGTTAGAGAGTGGGTGAATTTGTATACGAATGGTGGGTCATTTGTGGTAGTATGGGAAGGTGTTTCATGTAGTTGCAGAGTCTGGGAGGTAAATATGGAAGCAGAATGAGAGGCTTAAATGCGTTTAGGTTTTGTCAAGTGAATATGGGGGTGAGAAGGACAAGGGAGTCAAACTTCTATGCAAGAGGGTGATTATGGTCACTGGCCACAGGATTGTAATTGTTAAGCTAGGGCTGGAGAGTGCCTATAACGAAAATGATTGGATGGGTCGATTGAACTCTGAGGACTGTTAGAGTTGTGAAAGTAGAATGACTGAGCTCTGAACGTGAGAGGTAGTAGTGAAGAGAGGGGTCGGATAGACCAAGGCCATGCAGTTATTGGCAACGATGTGCTGTGGCTTATGGCCATGCGATAAACGGCTGAGGTAGGATGGGAGACAAGACTGGAGGAGGAGAGGCGGTTCAGGGAACTGTCAGACGAGGATCTTGGTAAGCTTTAAATCCTGTTTGTAGACTGTATCACTTACCATCCCTCATCAGCGGTGCCTGTGTATCAGTTCAGTTCGTTCAGTCACTCAGTCATGTCTGACTCTTTGAGACCCCATGGACTGCAGCACGCCAGGCCTCCCTGTCCATCACCAACTCCCGGAGCTTGCTCAAACTCATGTCAGCTTACCATCCAACCATCTCATCTGTCGTCCCTTTCTCCACACCCCACGCGTTTCCTATTTATTTCTCATTGATTTTAGGTTTTGCGTCACTTTCTCCAACACTGTTCTTGTAATAATTCCTGGTGCTTTTACCCACATTGTAGCATGTATCAGAATTTTGTTCTTTTGTATTGATTAATGGTATTCTGATTTATGGATATACCACATTTTGTTTATCCCTTCAGTGAGCATTTGGATTACTTTCTGTTTGGGCTGTTTTTTTTTTTTTTTTAATTTTAAGTTTTTTTATTTTTAAAATTTTAAAATCTTTAATTCTTACATGCATTCCCAAACATGAACCCCCCCTCCCACCTCCCTCCCCATAACATCTTTCTGGGTCATCCCCATGCATGGGCTGTTATAAGTAACACTTCTGTGTGAGTTTTTGTACAAGGCTTTGTATGGACACTTTAATTTCTCTTGGGTAGATACCTGGGGGTACAGTTGTTGAGTGAAATGAGAAGTCTATGTTTAATTTTTTAAGTAACTGCTAAGCTGTTTTCCTAGTTAGCCTGGTGGGTATCTTACACTGTTTTTTGTTTGCATTTCCCTAATAGCTAATGCTGTTGAGTGTTTTTTCAAGTGCCGCCTTTGGGAAAATGTCTGTGTGCATTTTTGCCCTTTTAAAAATTTTGTTGTGTGACTTCTAGTTTTTAAACAGTAGGTTATATTTTTCTAGATGCACCATTTTGTCATATACATGATTTGCAACATTTTCTCAATCTGTGACTTGTCCTTTCATTTTCACTGAAGATCAAAAGTTTAAAATTTTGACAAAGTATCATTTACCAATTTTTTTCTTTTATGGATTATGATTAAGACATTTTAGCTTAAAACAAGTAGTAGAGTTTTCTTTTTTTTTTGTAGAATTTTTTTTATCTTTTGAAATTTTGTAGTTTTAGCCTCTACTTTTAAATCTGTGATTCACTTTGAGTTAATGTTTCTGTATGCTGTGTTTGGTTGCTAAGTCGTGTTTGACTCTTTTTGGGACCCCATGAACTGTAGCATGCCAAGCTCTTCTGTTCATGGTATTTCCCAGGCAAGAATACTGGAGTGGGTTGCCATGCCCTCCTCCAGGGGATCGTCCCAACCCAGGGATTGAACCACCCTCTCTGTTATCTCCTACGTTGGCAGGTAGATTCTTTACCACTGAACCACCAGTTAAACCCAGTGTTTTTGTAGAGTGAGATTCAAGTATAAGTTCAGTTGTTTGGGGTTTTCTACCTAAATGATCACGTTTTCTCTGATCAGAGACATTGTTACATGTTACTTACCAGTCTGTGTACTTTGTTACCTTTTCTTGTCTCCTTTCTTCTGGTAGAATGTTGAAGGGGAGTGGTGAGAGGGGCATCATCCTTGCCTTGTACTGGTCCTAATGGGAAAGTTTCTAGTTTCTTACCGTTAAATTTGATGTTAGCTCTTGGTAGATATTCTTTATCAAGATGAGGAGGTTTTCTTCTATTCTTAGTTTATGAGAGATATCATGATCATGAGAGAGATTTATCATGAATAGGCATTTGATTCTGTCAAGTGCTTTTTTGGTGTCTATCGATATGACTGTTTGCTTTTCTTTTCAGCTTGTTTATGTATAATGGATTATGTTGACTGACTCTGGCATGTTGAACTGACTCTGCATACCTGGGATAATTTGTGCTTTGTTGTGCTATACAATTCTTTTTATGGTTGTTGAATTCAGTTTTGTTTGTTGACTTCAAAATTACTCGCTTGGGCTTAATTTGCAGAATTGATCTCTTATGGTATGGTCATTTAATGTTGCTACTTAGCTGTTATAGAATTCTTCTTGGGTCACACCTTTTTCTCCATTGCTTTGAGGTCAGTGAATGATTGGTCAAACTCTTGCTGAAACCTTTGACCATGAATGGCTGGTAGATCTGTGTTTGGTTTGATGAACACATTTAAATTTGCGGTTGTTTTGGTCTCTAGCTTTTCCTTCCTGTTGATCTTTGTCGAGTCTGTGTTGTATGTGTGCTTAATGGCTCAGAGAGCCATGTGTGAAATTCTTATTTTGCTAATTCATTTTCAGGGTATCCCTCTCTTAATTTCTGGTCTCTCATTCTAACTTTAAATGTAATCTCATTCTAGGAGAGGTGTCGGGTTTTCTGGTTTTCAGCTTGACATGTAATATCTTCATTTTCTGTCCTGAGTTCCAAATCAAGTCAGCCATCTCTGGAAGTGAAGTTGCTGGTTTCATAAGGAGCCATAAACTGATGAGACTTTTACATGTATGGTGTTTGGGTGGGACATTTCCGGAAAAGATTGCTACAGACTCCGCTTGTTCTTACTCAATGTTTAGCACATTTTTGTGAATAAAATTATGATGAATTTTGTTGTTTGCTTTTGTCAGTCTTCAGAATCCTGAAGTGATTATCTTTTTCAGTTCTCTGCTGTTTTTCTAGGAAATGATTTGTTGGCCTCTTTATTTCCCCCTAGCTGGGAGGTTGGCCCCCAGATCTTTACATGTCTGGTTTGTTCTGATTTAAGTCCTAGTTCAGATGTTGCCTTTTCAGAAGTCCTCCCTGAATCCTGTTACCCAGGTTACTTTTATCTCATTTCTTAAAAATTTCCTGGCGATATCTTGTACTATCTTCCCAGGTTGGTTTTTGTGTCTCTCTTCCTGTCCAGTGCTTACTGAGGGCAGGCCCTTTGTGTCTTGCTTATTGTTTTATTCTTGGCTGCTAGAGAAGAGCCTAGCAAATCCAGTGAGCATTTGTGTTTAATCCATAAGATACTGTAAGAACACTTACAGTTTTTATTTCAGTTACTGCCATTTTTCATGTAAATGTCATTATTTCTTAAACTGAAACTTGGTATATACAGATAATCTTGACAATAGTCAAGTGATATTTTCTTGAATATTAATTCCAAGAGAAAAGAAAATACATAGACATATAATAAATATTTTACACTAAATTTTTTTATCTGTCTTGTAAAGAAATGAGTTTTGTGTTACTCTCAAATATTTTACCCAGAATAACTCATACTTATTATTTCTTACTGAGGAAGCAATTATTTGAAAAACTTGTTTTTATATCACATGTGACTGTAGGTTTTATAATACCTTTTTCCTGTTTTCTTATGCCTCTCTTACTCTGGATTTGTTTGCCTCCAGGATAAACTGTCTTCTTTACCTCTGTGCTTTGCCTTTAGGAATCCCTTAGCTTTTGTCTTTTAAGCAAATGTTAGAAATAAACATTGATATAAAGAGAACTAACTTTCTTTACTGAAATAATGGAAGTGCTAATTGAAATTTTTATTCTCTCTATCTTTAAGGGTAGAATGTATTTTAAAGGAATAATTTAGAGATTTATTTTTCTGTAATCAGTGGGCTGACTTTCCTTTTATAAATATTCAGTGCATTGAGATTAAATGAGTTTACATAGCAATGGATGTATTTGTGTAGCAGTGTTCAGCTACTGGACTTAATCCCAGGGGCAAGAAGAATAAGTAATAAGGGTTTTCTTTTCACTGCAGAGACTGACCTTTTTTTTTTTTCTTTTTTTGTCTGTCTTTTTATGTAAGTCTGACCTGCTTTGACCTCATTTATAGAGTAGCTGCTATAAATTTTGGCCTTGATTAATGTTTTATTAGTGTAAATAACATGTAGACCTTTATAGACTGAGACTACAGCATGGGATTTATCGGACTTGATGGGTATCATTAACAAATCAATTACTTAGGTTAGACATAAGTAATTGTTGTTTGGTAGAAATGTTTCTCTTAACTTACCTGTTTAATTGATTAGATACTTTCTTTCTAAATACACTGTTTTGATGGTTTTAAGTTGAATTATTTACCTTTTTCTTGTAAATAGCAATCCATTTTAAACCCATTTTTTGTAATAACTGACACAATCAAGTAGTATTTCTTTGACAGTTTTTACCAAGACAGAGTAAAATATATTAACATATAATGAAAGATTTAAGTTTAAAAAAGTAAATTTCCACATTTTGTAAGAACTTTGCTATTTCTGATTCATAATTTTGTTTATGGTTTTTTTGTGATGCACTGAACCACTGTCACCTCAGTTAACTTTTCAAATATGTAAATCATTGATCTAAAAGTGTTTTATTTATTCTGAAAAACACAGGTTTCTTTAAACAGTTTTAAATTGTTTAAAGAATATTAAAGCCTTCTTTTAGAGTGTTTTGTGATTCTGTGGCACCACATTGGTAGGAAATCCGAAAGTCTATTCTAAATTACAGTGTGGTAGGTAACATTATTAGGTAACATTATTATGTATATAGGGCTTTGGTTGATTAGCTTGTGTACTGGATTTCATTTTATGTTAGTTGCTTTTTCTTTCACCTTAAAAATATATTTAACTGAAAAGTGAATTAAAAACTAATTCCAGTAGAACTGTTGCTTACATTTTTAAATTAAATTCTTTATCAGTGAACCTTAAAAGTCTTTTCTCATTTGGATAAAGGGGGTTTAGAGTTCATATTTTGCCTTTCTTCTTATTCTTTATTATCCTTGTTTTATTGCTCTCTTCTGAAAATTTTAGTATCTCAATATTGGTGTTAATTTTGCCAGCAGAAATAGATCCAGCTGCCATGTAGCCTTCTTTCTTCCTGCCAGCTTGCCTGACATCCAGCCAGCAAATAGTTTAAGTATTTTAAGTCCTTGATGTTTGTTCTAGGCGGTGGAGATCAAGGCAGCTGCTCTATGAGTATTACCAAGTCTTATAACTTCAGTTGTCTGACTTGTGTTAGAAGGAGCAATGTAATGGATGAATATTGGATATTTTATATATTTAGATGGTCCTATTTTTGTTCTTATACTCTGGGATTTTGAAAAATCAGTGCAGATTCCCTAGAAGTAAAATTTCTATAGCTTAAAAGGGATCCTGTCTTTGTTACATAAATTTTTAATATGTCTCCTCATTTATATTTTAAAGTGAAAAACAGACACAATTCCATTGGCTGCTCAAGGTTTTTAAATTTTTGATGGTAAAGATCAGAAAGGTAGAAGACAGTGGAGGGGCTTCCCTGGTGGCTCGGATGGTAAAGAATCTGCCTGCAGTGCAGGAGACCTGGGTTCAGTCCCTGGGTTGGGAAGGTCCCCTGGGGGAGGGCATGGCAACCCACTCCAGTATTCTTGCCTGGAGAATCCCCATGGACAGAGGAGCCTGGTGTGTTGCAGTCCATGGGGTTGCAAAGAGTCGGATATGACTGAACGACTAAGCACAGCACAGCAGTAGAGTGTGGAACCTAGTTTAAAGGAATAATATCCGTTAAACATTTTAAGATATAAATTCTTATATTGAATTTTATAACCTTTAAAATATATAAGTAATTATAAAATGACCTCTGTTTAAACTGTTGGGCTTAGTTTATTCAAAATACATTTTGAGAACGTCTATAGCCTCCTAGGATTTTACTCTTAAATTTGCTACTAGGAGTCTTTCTTTTTTCCCATCCTTGAAAAGCGCAGAAAGGCAGATTATCCCACATACTGTTGGGCACATTGCTTAATTATCCCCTGGGGATAGTCAGTATCTGCTTATTGAGGCAATAATTCAGACTTGTATCTGAATATGTAAATAGCCCTCATAAAAGACATAATGTTTCTAGTACTAATACACTTGTCTGTCTCTTTAGAATTCAACTGCTTCAATTGCTCTTGTACTTCCTGAACAGTCATTTCGTAGCTTCAGCATTTCCCTTCACTCCAAATATCATAGAGTCCTAAGAAATAAATGTCTGTTGAATAAGTCAGAAGAATGAAAGGAAAGCAAGGCAAAGAGGGAGAAAAAGGGAGGAAGAGAAGGCAAAAACATTTTTCATTTTATTCTGACGCTCTTGGCTATTATTTGGGTTACATTTTGGTAAACGCAAAGGTATTTGTTGCACTTAAGTAAACAGTTTAGGTAGGATGTAGTCTTATCTGAGGTAACCAAAGATATACCTGGAATCAAAGTGGAATTAATTTGTTGGAAACTCTGGAGAGTTTCTTAAAGAGCCAATACTTTCCAGTTAAATTTTAAAATTTATGTGTGTACTAAGACTCCAATTAAATATTATAAACAGTTGTTTGGATATGATCTTTGTTCAGTTGTATAGATATTTTGGACGGTAGAGTAATAGGACATTGTTTCAAAGATTTGTTGAGAGTAGACTTTCATCTCCATTTATAGTGGATTGAATTGATGTAGAAATTTGTGTGGGTTATTTAGAAGGGATTGTGTTCTTTCCTCTTGAATATTAGATTATTTAAATTATTGATTATTATTTTTGAAAGTTTAATGGCTTATTAAAGAGAACTAGAATTTTCTCTGCTTAATTAGGATAAACACATTTTTCTTATTTCATTTCTTCATGTGTTTTGGTTTAAAAGAGTCATATGGTCAAATTATTTTCACTTTTAATTTTCCAGCTTGATGCCCGTTTTTTGTGGCTACTTTTTAGGCTTGTTTTGTTGTGATCAATGTAAAGTAATGGTGCTGCATTAAAATTATATTTTTCACCTCCTAAAAATGCTAAATCCCACTAGGTGTAGGGGCTTTACATGTTTGGCACTGCAGTTGAGTTTTTTCAGCAAGGCCAAAGTTTATGGTTTTCAGAAAAATGTGGTGTGGATTCAAAATGCCTGTAGAATATGCTTATGTCTGAATAGAAGTTCACAATCTTACAGATTGTTAAAAACTACAATGGTTTATATATAAGTGGAATCATTTACTTTATTAAATGAAAATGAATATAGAAAAAAGAGGCAAATTGGTGGGGAAGGGGCTAGAAAAATAAAGGTAGACTTTGAGAAAAGTAAAATGAAAATAAAATGAAGACAGAGTTGGTTCACTTCATTCATTCAGAAATATTTATGCATGACTGCTGTGTGCTGGTCTGGGATTTAGGCTCTGGGGGTATGGCAGTAGAGAGAGTAGACATTACCACGCTCCAATAGTGTGTTTTAATTGACATGGATGATAAAGAAATTAAAATGTTCGTACGAGGTCAGAAAGTGCTGAGTGCTATGAGAAAGCTAAAACAGGGAGAAAGAGAATAGGCGCACTGTGGGGCAGAGAATGTTGCTGTTTTAAATAAGGTGGTCAAGATGGAATTTAAAAGGACATATTCCTCTCAAATGAGAAGCAAATACAACTAGCAGCGGTGACAGAAGCAGTTAGAAGCTGGGAGATATTTTGTGACAGAGAAATCCTAAACTGGATTACAGGTGGGGAGTAGACAGAGTGGTTTTCCTTGTTTTTGCCTTTTTATTATAAAGCTATCATCTCTCCCACTTGATATACACATTCTTGAGAATAAATATTTTATAGTCCTAAGAATTTGATTCCCATGCCAGCTTGTGACTACCCATCTGCGTTCATTCTACCCTCTCTCCTACAGTGACCTATTGTCTTAAAATGTTCGGCTTGGGATTATCGTGCAAAATAAGTTTGGAAACATAGATGGATATCGGTATATATATATAATATATATATATTTACATATATTGATATCAGTATATATATATATCAATCATATATATATATATCAGTCTTACCCAAAGTCTAGACTAGTGTGTGTGTGTATCAATTCAGTTCAGTTCAGTCGCTCAGTCGTGTCCAACTCTTTGCGACCCCGTGAATCGCAGCACACCAGGCCTCCGTGTCCATCATCCACTCCTGGAGTTCACTCAGACTCGCGTCCATCGAGGTAGTGATGCCATCCAACCATCTCATCCTCTGTCGTCCCCTTCTTCTCCTGCCCCCAATCCCTCCCAGCATCAGAGTCTTTTCCAATGAGTCAACTCTTCGCATGAGGTGGCCAAAGTACTGGAGCTTCAGCTTTAGCATCATTCCTTCCAAAGAAATCCCAGGGCTGATCTCCTTCAGAATGGACTGGTTGGATCTCCTTGCAGTCCAAGGGACTCTCAAGAGTCTTCTCCAACACCACAGTTCAAACGCATCAATTCTTCGGCGCTCAGCCTTCTTCACAGTCCAACTCTCACATCCATACATGACTACTGGAAAAACCATAGCCTTGACTAGATGGACCTTAGTCGGCAAAGTAATATCTCTGCTTTTGAATATGCTATCTAGGTTGGTCATAACTTTTCTTCCAAGGAGTAAGCGTCTTTTAATTTCATGGCTGCAGTCACCATCTGCAGTGATTTTGGAGCCCCCAAAAATAAAGTCTGACACTGTTTCCACTTTTTCTCCATCTATTTCCCATGAAGTGATGGGACCGGATGCCGTGATCTTAGTTTTCTGAATGTTGAGCTTTAAGCCCACTTTTTCACTCTCCTCTTTCACTTTCATCAAGAGGCTTTTTAGTTCCTCTTCACTTTCTGCCATAAGGGTGGTGTCATCTGCATATCTGAGGTTATTGATATTTCTCCCGGCAGTCTTAATTCTAGCTTGTGTTTCTTCCAGTCCAGCATTTCTCATGATGTACTCTGCATAGAAGTTAGATAAGCAGGGTGACAATATACAGCCTTGAGGTACTCCTTTTCCTATTTGGAACCAGTCTGTTGTTCCATGTCCAGTTCTAACTGTTGCTTCCTGGCCTGCATATAGATTTCTCAAGAGGCAGGTCAGGTGGTCTGGAATTCCCATCTCTTTCAGAATTTTCCACAGTTTATTGTGATCCACACAGTCAAAGGCTTTGGCATAGTCAGTAAAGCCGAAATAGATGTTTTTCTGGAACTCTCTTGCTTTTTCCATGATCCAGTGGATGTTGGCAATTTGATCTCTGGTTCCTCTGCCTTTGCTAAAACCAGCTTGAACATCTGGAAGTTCACAGTTCACGTATTGCTGAAGCCTGGCTTGGAGAATTTTGAGCATTACTTTACTAGCGTGTGAGATGAGTGCAATTGTGTGGTAGTTTGAGCATTCTTTGGCATTGCCGTTCTTTGGGATTGGAATGAAAACTGACCTTTTCCAGTCCTGTGGCCACTGCTGAGTTTTCCAAATTTGCTGGCATATTGAGTACAGCACTGTCACAGCATCATCTTTCAGGATTTGAAACAGCTCAACTGGAATTCCATCACCTCCACTAGCTTTGCTTGTAGTGATGCTTTCTAAGGCCCACTTGACTTCACATTCCAAGATGTCTGGTTCTAGATGAGTGATCACACCATCGTGATTATCTGGGTCGTGAAGATCCTTTTTGTACAGTTCTTCTGTGTATTCTTGCCATCTCTTCTTAATATCTTCTGCTTCTGTTAGGGCCATACCATTTCTGTCCTTTATTGAGCCCATCTTTGCATAAAATGTTCCCTTGTTATCTCTAATTTTCTTGAAGAGATCTCTAGTCTTTCCCATTCTGTTGTTTTCCTCTATTTCTTTGTATTGATCACTGAGAAAGGCTTTCTTATCTCTTCTTGCTATTCTTTGGAACTCTGCATTCAGATGCTTATATCTTTCCTTTTCTCCTTGGCTTTTTGCTTCTCTCCTTTTCACAGCTATTTGTAAGGCCTCCCCAGACAGCCATTTTGCTTTTTTGCCTTACTTTTCCATGGGGATGGTCTTGATCCCTGTCTCCTGTACAGTGTCACCAACCTCATTCCATAGTTCATCAGGCACTCTGTCTATCAGATCTAGGCCCTTAAATCTATTTCTCATTCCACTGTATAATCATAAGGGATTTGATGTAGGTCATACCTGAATGGTCTAACAGTTTTCCCTGCTTTCTTCAATTTAAGTCTGAATTAGGTAAGAAGGAGCTCATGATCTGAGCTACAGTCAGCTCCTGGTCTTGTTTTTGCTGACTGTATAGAGCTTCTCCATCTGTTGCTGCAGAGAATATAATCAATCTGATTTCAGTGTTGACCATCTGGTGATGTCCATGTGTAGAGTCTTCTCTTGTGTTGTTGGAAGAGGGTGTTTGCTATGACCAGTGCATTATCTTGGCAAAACTCTATTAGTCTTTGCCCTGCTTCATTCCGTATTCCAAGGCCAAATTTGCCTGTTACTCCAGGTGTTTCTTGACTTCCTACTTTTGCATTCCAGTCCCCTATAATGAAAAGGACATCTCTTTTGGGTGTTAGTTCTAAAAGGTCTTGTAGGTCTTCATAAAACCGTTCAACTTCAGCTTCTTCAGCATTACTGGTTGGGGCATAGACTTGGATTACTGTGATACTGAATGGTTTGCCTTGGAAACGAACAGAGATCATTCTGTCATTTTTGAGATTGCATCCAAGTACTGCATTTCGGACTCTTCTGTTGACCATGATGACTACTCCATTTCTTCTGAGGGATTCCTGCCCGCAGTAGTAGATATAATGGTCATGTGAGTTAAATTCACCCATTCCAGTCCATTTTAGTTCGCTGATTCCTAGAATGTCGATGTTCACTCTTGCCATCTCTTGTTTGACCACTTCCAATTTACCTTGATTCATAGACCTGACATTCCAGGTTCCTATGCAATATTGCTCTTTATGGCATTGGACCTTGCTTCTATCACCAGTCACATCCACCATTGTGTATTGTTTTTGCTTTGGCTCCATGCCTTCATTCTTTCTGGATTTGTTTCTCCACTGACCTCCTGTAGCATATTGGGCGCCTACTGACCTGGGGAGTTCCTCTTTCAGTATCCTATCATTTTGCCTTTTCATACTGTTCATGGGGTTCTCAAGGCAAGAATACTGAAGTGGTTTGCCATTCCCTTCTCCAGTGGACCACATTCTGTCAGACCTCTCCACCATGACCCACCCGTCTCGGGTTGCCCTGCGGGCATGGCTTAGTTTCATTGAGTTAGACAAGGCTGTGGTCCTAGTGTGATTAGATTGACTAGATTTCTGTGAGTATGGTTTCAGTGTTTCTGCCCTCTGATGCTCTCTTGCAACACCTACCATCTTACTTGGGTTTCTCTTATCTTGGGCGTGGGGTATCTCTTCACGGCTGCTCCAGCAAAGCACAGCTGCTGCTCCTTACCTTGGATGAGGGGTATCTCCTCCCACTGCCCTTCCTGACCTTCAGTGTGGGAGGGCTCCTCTAGGCCCTCCTGCGCCCGGGCAGCAGTAGGGTAAGGGAACCCAGGAGAACATATATGTTAAATTTGAAATTTATATTAAGTTACTGAGTTCTTACAGTTAGTTTCATGAGAAATAATTTGCTCATTTTGTCCCAGTTGTAGTAAAGTATATGAATATATTGTAGTCTTCCTAATAAAGGATATTGGCCTGTAGAAGTAGGTACCACCTGGACTATTTCTAAACCAAGAAAGATCTAGATTGGCTTTAAATATATATGGAGCCTTTTAGAGAATGTTGAAAAGTTTGTTTAAAAATAGACTTTTGTTGATAATCAGTCTGTTGTTTCTAAGACTTCACTCTTGTATATTCTATTACGGTAGACCCTTTGTATTCTTACTCAGAATTGTTACTGAGGGCTTTACCTCAGAAAGGAGTAGAGAGAGATCCATTTAAGAGTTTTTGTGATACTGGATTGTTGAATATGCCGTGTGTGTGTGTGATGTGATCAAAGAGTTGGTTACATGGAAAGTTATGTAATATTGCTGCCATATAGGGTTTTCCTGGTTTCTCATGCAGTAAGGAATCTTTCTCCAATGAGGGAGACCGGAGTTTGATCCCTGAGTTAGGAAGATCCCCTGGAGAAAGGAATGGCTGTCCACTCTAGTATTCTTGCTTCGAGAATCCCATGGATAGAGGAGCCTGGTGGGCTATAGTCCACGGGCTCGCAAAGAATCAGACGCAATTGAGCTAACACTTTCCCTTTACTACAATATAATAATGAAGATTATATTAATAAATGAAAATATATTCTGAGAAGTGATGTTTTATTAGTTGTGATATTACTGAAGGATGACTTTGGAAATAACTTTTTCATCTCAGATTTGGTTTGTGACTATTGTTTGTGGTTAATTCTAAAGAAATTATAGTGTGAGAGAGATTTCCAATTCAGACCCATTGCTTCCATATTCTCAGTTGTTAGGCTATGGTAAACTGGTAACTTTCCTTTCCCATCAATGGTGAAGATGTTTAGTAGAGAAAATCTGACAGTCGCTGCTAATGGGCAGTGGGGGCAGGGGGAGGGGGGTGACAGAAAGCCCAGGAAGCAGAGCAGCAGTATTGGAAAACTCTTGGTGAAAATGTGTGTGTGTGCTTACCCAAGGTCTAGACTAGTATAATCAGATGTGGACAATGGGCTGTAATGTAGTTATGGGCGACGGTTGTCATCATTATGGTTATTTATTGAGCTGCTAGCGTGAATCTTTCCTACTTGCTCACTTGATAGGGCTGTTTGTTTCCTAAGGCTGACACAAGCAGTTTTTTTTCTCCTTGTGCTAGAGGTATAAATTATACCTAGTTTTTCTTCTTAATATTAATATATGTGAATCATTTTTTGCTCTGCATTTTAGAGATTTAATTTACTAAAAAGTAAACCTACTATTTTGAGAGTGTTCATTATAAGTAAAACTTTAATTCACCTATAATTCTTTGTTGGAAAGATAGTTTTTACAGCTGTTAAAATTACAGCTGCTTAATACTACATAAATTGTGTATTTGAGGAAATATACACAAAGATGGAAAATATTTGCCTCTTAGAAACTCAAAATTCTTTATTCATTTAGATATCTTATTACTTATTTTGTGGAGTCATTTTTGTTTTCCATAATAAAAGGAAAAGTCATATTTGTGTGTCTAACTGAAATGAGAAGCATGTAGTTAGGGCCTTCTGAAATACTGTATTTTAAAATCATTTTGTAAATTATGAAGGAAAAATGCATATGCTTCCTTTCTTCTCTGGAAGTAACACTAAATACTTAAGTACATTGTAATCTGATTTTAAAATATTCTTTTAAATGACTAAGATTAGACAATAGTACTTTTTATTATGTACTGAAAAGTTTTGAAACTTAAATTTCTGACGTAGTTGTCTTATTTAAAGGCTCTAGAGTTTTGCTTTAAATTACCTAGTTAAATTTAGATACTTGAGAACTTTAAGGAATTGCCACAAACTATCCATTTATCAAATAACGATTAAGTACAGCCTACCTGAACAATACCTCTCAGGTGCTGTGGTTGATTAAAAAAGAAGAATAAGTAAAACATATGCTTCTTCAATCACTTGTGGTCTGATACGGAGGGCAGAGTAACATATGTAGCTATGATACTGTGTACACAAGTAAAATATCTGCTGTGTATGTAATAAACATATTACATATATGTTTACACTACATATTACATATATTACATATATGACTGGCATTAAGTAAAGACCTTTTAAGATAAAATTGTGCAGTATTCCTTAGAGGGAATGAGGATTTAATTAGCTCTTATGGAAATTAAGTTTTTGGATGTAGAAAAAAGATGAAATAATAGATTTAGGGTGGTTTGGCACTCATTTTCTATCATTCAGTTAGTACTTATTTATTGATGGTACACTGTGTGTCAACCACTTTGCTGGAGCCAGAAGATACAGCTGTGAATAAGACTTTACTGTCATAGGAGAGAGAACAAATAATAAACAAGTTAATGAACAAATAAGGTGATTCAGATAGTAATAAATGCTTGGAAGAAAGTACAGGATAATGTTATGAGAGGGAAGAATTATAAGGAAACCAACAATGGTGTTTAGAGGAGATATGTGAAGAAGTGACACTTGATTTGAATGAAGGGAAGTAGCCAGTTTGAGATCTAGGTCATAATATTGTACGGTAAGGAAACATCAAGAGCAAAGGCCTTGAGAAGGGAATGATGTTTGTGAATTATTGGAACAAATCAAAGGCCAGAGTGACTGGAGCAAAATGACTGAGGGAGAGAGTGAAGGTTGGAAATGCCAGAAGTATCCAGATTTCCAATTGCGTAGGTCCCTGTATGTTGTAGTCAGAAATTTGGTTTTAATTTTGTTTGGTGAGAATATGTTGCAGAGTTTTAAACAGAGTAGCGGCATGATACGACTTAGGGTTTTATGTTTTGTTTTGTTTTGATGGCAGCATTTAAGTAAAATGTTTATTTTTTAGGTTTTAACTTATTTTTATGTGGTAAAATATACATAATATGAAACTTAGACTTTACCCATCTTCCAGTGTACACTTCGCTGTCATGAAGTACATTCCCTATGCTTTGCAAGCATTACAGCATCCATGTCTGGAACTCACCTCATCTTGCTATACTGTACCCGTTCCTCCCTTCTCCCAGCCCTTGGCAGCCACCTTTGTACTTTCGTTTGCGATGAATTTGTCTGCTCTATGCATCTCATATTAGTAGAATTGTATAGTATTGTCCTTTGGATCCTGGCTTTTCTTTTTCCCCACTTAGCATAATATCTTCAGGTTTCATCCATGTTGTAGCATATGTTAGACTTTCCTTCCTTTTTAAGGCAGAGTTTTCCAGTGGTCATGTATGGATGAGAAAGTTGGACTGTGAAGAAAGCCGAGTGCTGAAGAATTGATGCTTTTGAACTGTGGTGTTGGAGAAGACTCTTGAGAGTCCCTTGGACTGCACGGAGATCCAACCAGTCCATCCTAAAGGAGATCAGTCCTGGGTGTTCATTGGAAGGACTGATGCTGAAGTTGAAACTCCAATACTTTGGCCACCTCATGCGAAGAGTTGACTCATTGGAAAAGACTCTGATGCTGGGAGGGATTGGGGGCAGGAGGAGAAGGGGACGACCCAGGATGAGATGGCTGGTGACATCACCAACTTGATGGGTGTGAGTTTGAGTGAACTCCGGGAGTTGGTGATGGACAGGGAGGCCTGGCGTGCTGCAGTCCATGGGGTTGCAGAGAGTCCGACATGACTGAGCGACTGAGCTGAGCTGAGCATTTCATCATGTGCGCACAGCATGTTCTACTTATTTTTTCACCGGAAGGCGGCCACTGGGTTGCTTCCACCTTTTGGTTTTGTGTGTAGTGCTGCTTGTCCCTGCTTTGTATTCTTTAGGTATGTATGCAGAAGTGGGATTGGTGGGTCATATGACACATGGATGAGCCATATGAGATATAGGTCATATTTTAATTTTTTAAGAAATCGCCGTACTGCTTTCGTTAGTGGCTGCACAATTTTATATTTCCACCCACAGTGCAAAAAGGTTTAAATTTCTCTGTATCCTTGCCAACAGTAATTTTCTCCATTTTTTGATAGTAGCCATCCTAATGGGTGTGAGGTAGTATTTCCTCATTTCGCATTTCCTTGATTTTAGTCTCTTTTCTATGTTATTAGTTATTTTATATCTTATCTGGCAAAATAGCTATTTAGTACTTTGCCCCATTTTGAATTATTTCTTTCTTCTTGTTATTGAGTTATAGGAGTTTTTTTCATATGTATTTTGGTTATTAACCCCTTATCAGGTATATGATTTGCAAGTATTTTCTCCCATTCTGTGGATTGCCTTTTTTACTGTGTTGATTATGTCCTTTGACACATAGAAGTTTTAGATTTTGTTAGTTTAAAATTTCAAGCTTAAGCTGATGCTCTGAGTTGTAAATTTTTAAGTGTTTTTTCTTTTGTTACCTGCGCTTGTAGTGTCATGTCCAAGAAGTCACTGCCAAATTGAGGTTAGGAAGCTTTTCACCTATGTCGTCTTCTAAGAGTTTTATATTTGTCTGTGTTATATGCACATCTTTCATCCATTCGAGTCAGTTTTTATACAGGGTCTAACATAAAGGTCCAACCTCATTATTTTGCACATGGTTATCCAATTTTCTGTACAGCATAAGCTGTGTTTTTAAAAGAATGTATGAATTGGGGAGTATTATTATGAATTATAGTCCAGCTTAGTTAGGACTCCACACTTTCACCACTGAGTGTCCGAAATCAATCCCTTTTTGGGGAACTAAGATCCCACAAGCTGCAGGGCACAGGCAGCAAGAGGCAGGGTTGGGGGAAGGTGGAGAATGAATTGTGTTAGGGTCAGCATATGCAGCAAGAAAGGAAGCCGGTATATCAGGGAAGATGCTACTGCAGTATTTCAGGCAAGAGGTGAAGGTGGCTGAGACTGATGTGATGAGCAGTGGTGATAGAGAGATGGATACGTGGTATATTTAAGAGTTAAAGCAGTAGAACTTGCCTCCATGAGTTTGATTTGGAGGCGAGGGAAAGGTAAATCAGGAAATAATCCTGGGGTTTTATTTCAAGGGACTTGGTTGTTGTTTGTTTTTCAGTTACTAAGTCTTCTGCCACTTTAAGGGGACTTAGGAATTATTTATTGAAGTAGGGAAAAATGAGGTCGGGATCAGGTAAGAAGAGTTCTGTGTTAGAAATGGTAAATTTGAAATGCTCATTGGGTGTCCCAGTGAAGACTTCAGTTGGACAGTTTACTGTGTGGGTGGAAAGTACAGGGAACCAAATGTAGGGATGGAGGTATAGGAATCAGCAGAATGCAGGTGAGAGTCAAAGTCATTGGATTTATGAAATAATTTTGATAGAGGACCTGAGCTCTGGGAAACTACAGAGTTTAGAGGTAATTCAAGGAGGAGGCAGTGGGGAAAGGAGACAGTGAAGAAGCAGCTGCTAAGCAGGAGACAAACCGGGAATGTGCTGTGTGGTATTGAGAAAGGTAAGAAATGGTTTAAGAACCTTAAGGTGCTTATAACGATCACCTTGCTACCTGCATGTGGTCCTAACTTCCTGTGTTACACTGTAAACTCCCTGTGGCCAGTTTTATGATTCTTTGTATTTCTCATGTATAGTAGCCTAGAATTGCCTGGCGTAAGCAAATGTTCGAACTATTTGCCGTGTAAGCACTGCTAGTCCTCTACCAATGGTTAGGCACTGTTCTATACTCTGGAGATAATAAGGATAATTTACTCAAGGTCAGTGCAATCTGAAATGGAAGACAGATTTGTAAATACCTAATTAAAATGGTGTTATACAGAATGATACAGTATAATAAGTACCACAGAAGAGGTGTATGTACCTTTGTCTTTTTAGTTCTTTGGAGGGAAAACAGATACAGAGTCAGAAAAGGTTTTATCAAGTTAAATCCTGAGTTTTGCTTTGAAGGATTTATAAGATAGGCAAGATAGAATAAGAAACGATGTCCTTCCTGGCTGAGAGGATAGTAGGAAGATGTAAAGAAGTATTAAAGTTCCGAATGTAAGATGTACAGTCACAATCAGATTTTCGTTTCAGAAAACTAACCCTGTTGAGATGTTGTTGAAAATAATGAGATTAATGGAAAGACATTTGGTTGGAGGCTATTGTAATCATCAGGGAGCGTCCCAGGCACTAGTGGTAAAGAACACGCCTGCCAGTGCAGGAGACGTAAGAGAGGCTGGTTCATCTCTGGGTCGGGAAGGTCCCCTGGAGGAAGAAATGGCAACCCCACCAGTTTTCGTGCCTGGAGAATCCCCATGGACAGAGGAGCCTGATGGGCTACAGTCCATAGGGTCGCAAAGAGCTGGACATGACTGAAGTGACTGAGCACACATGTTGTAATAATTGAAGCCGTGAGGTTGGGCTCATGAGGCATTGGAGAACGTTATAGAAAGAAACAGCTTGAGAGGTGTTAGAGGGGTAGAATGGACCGTACATGTTCTACTGAAAGTGAAGAATGAAGAGGAAGAATCAGATATGGTTGATATTTCTAGCTTCAGTAACTAGGTAAATAGCAATGATATTACCAGTCAAGGTAGAGAAGAAAGAATGATCTGTGAATAAGGGACTAATTTAATAAATTATGTTCTATTCCATCCACAAAAATTCTGTTTGATAATGGTACACCATTAAGTAAAATAAACAGTATAAAATAAACAGAGTATAGTATGGCTCCTTTATACACATATACTTAAATATTTATATGCACATATACATATTTCTATATATATACATGTATACCACAGATACCATTTGTGTTTTTATAAGTTTAGACAAATGTATGAACAGGTACATAAAATATTAATAGTGGTGTGGCGTATCCTGAAAATTGTTCCTGTGTTTCCATTGTTGCTTCCTTATTTAGGTGTTGCATCATTTTTTTTAACTAGATATATTACATGTATATAAAGCACCCCCCCCAAAAAAAGAGGACAGTAGTATATGTCTATCTATTTAGCTATCTGTGCACTGTGTGCTTCTTGAAAAATAATGATAGAAGGGGTGTTTTCTTTGCAGTACACATTTTTCCCCCTCTTTGTCACTTCATTCATACTGTTTTCCACAATGACCTTTCCTCTTCTTAATGCTTTTGCCCTTTATTTAAGGCTCACCTTTATGCTCTAGCTCTCTGTTGGTACTTTTTTCCATCTTGAGGAACTGATAATTATCTTGACTTCTACTGAATTATGACAGTACGTGTATTCTTATGTCCTAACTGTATTCATATTTCTTATCTATTGGTATGTAATAATTCCCAGAAATGTTGCAGCTTGAAACAACAGAAATTTACTATCTTGCAGTTTCTTTGAGTTGGCCGTCTAGGCACAGCTCAGCTGGATCCTCTACTGCAAGTTTTGTAAGTCTGCAGAAAATCGCTGCAGATGGTGACTGCAGCCATGAAATTAAAAGACGCTTGCTCCTCGGAAGAAAAGTTGTGACCAACCTAGATAGCATATTCAAAAGCAGAGACATTACTTTGCCAACAAAGGTCCGTCTAGTCAAGGCTATGGTATTCTCAGTGGTCATGTATGGATGTGAGAGTTGGACTGTGAAGAAGGGTGAGCGCCGAAGAATTGATGCGTTTGAACTGTGGTGTTGCAGAAGACTCTTGAGAGTCCCTTGGACTACAGGGAGATCCAACCAGTCCATTCCGAAGGAGATCAGCCCTGGGATTTCTTTGGAAGGAATGATGCTAAAGCTGAAGCTCCATACTTTGGCCACCTCATGCGAAGAGTTGACTCACTGGAAAAGACTCTGATGCTGGGAGGGATTGGGGGCAGGAGGAGAAGGGGACGACCCAGGATGAGATGGCTGGATGGCATCACGGACTCGATGGACATGAGTCTGAGTGAACTCCAGGAGTTGGTGATGGACAGGGAGGCCTGGCATGCTGCGATTCACGGGGTCACAAAGAGTCAGACACGACTGAGCAACTGAACTGAACGGAATTGCACAAACTGTGTTCTTGCTGGAAGTTGGAATTCTCCTTTAAGCTCATGTGGTTATTGGCAGAATCCAGTTCCTTTCACCCAGAGGACTGAGATCCCCTTTTTTTTGCTGGCTGATCACTAAGATCACTTAGATCACTAAGAGCTAATCTCAGCACCCAGAGGCTTCCTAGCCTCTTGTCACATGGCCCTGTCACACCATAGCAGCTTACTTTTTCAAGGCTGGCTGGAGAATCTCTTGTGGGCCAAGAGAGAGCTTACATAACGTGGCGTATCACAGGAGTGTGTGCCCCATCACCTTTGCCATATCAGTTCAGTTCAGTTACTCAGTTGTGTCCGACTCTTTGCGACCCCATGAACCACAGCATACCAGGCCTCCCTGTCCATCACCAACTCCCGGAGTTCACCCAAACCCATGTCCATTGAGTCGGTGATGCCATCCAGCCATCTCATCCTCTGTCGTCCCTTTCTCCTCCTACCCTCAATCTTTTCCAGTATCAGGGTCTTTTCTAAATGAGTTACCTCTTCACATCAGGTGGCCAAAGATTTGGAGTTTCAGCCTCAACATCATTCCTTCCAAGGAAATCCCAGGACTGATCTCCTTTAGGATGGACTGGTTGGATCTCCTTGCAGTCCAAGGGACTCTCAAGAGTCTTCTCCAACACCACAGTTCAAAAGCATCAATTCTTCTGCACTCAGCTTTTTTATAGTCCAACTCTCACATCCATACATGACCACAGGAAAAACCATAGCCTTGACTAGACGGACCTTTGTTGGCAAAGTAATGTCTCTGGTTTTTAATTAGCTATATAGGTGTTGGTCACAACTTTTCTTCCAAGGAGTAAGCTTCTTTTTATTTCATGGCTGCAGTCTCCATCTGCAGTGATTTTGGGAGCCCCCCAATATAATGTCTGCCACTATTTCCCCATCTATTTCCCATGAAGTGATGGGACCGGATGCCATGATGTTTGTTTTCTGAATGTTGAGCTTTAAGCCAACTTTTTCACTCTCTTCTTTCACTTTCATGAAGAGGCTCTTTAGTTCTTTTCACTTTCTGCTACAAGCGTGGTGCCATCTGCAAATCTGAGGTAGTAACAAAGAGGAAGGGACTGGAATGACTTTGAAGGTGCTTGTTTGGGGACTGGAAGGATGGCGTGCCATTGACTCTTCAATTAATATTTGAGTGCTGTGAGGCAGTATATTGATGTTAAATTTCTGTGTGGTTTTTGATCCCTAGAGAGAAACTTAGAAGCACAAACCAGAATTTCACATCTCCATTCATGAAAGTTGTTGCTTTCTCTGCAGTGTCGTAGGAGGTTATTCATTAGCAGGTTTTAAAATTGCACTCGGGATTGTTTTTATCTCTGTGTCTGAATGTGTACCGTTTAATAGCATTGGAAAAACATACCGTGATGATGTTAGTCAAAAATCATAGATAGGACATTTTGTTAACTTCTTAAGTGACTGGGAGATAACTTGTGGATAATGGTGAAAGGTCTGACAGACCTGGAACCAAACTATAAATAGTGTTATATGAACTTAATAGAGATATGGAAAAAGTGGTAGAAGAGCGCAAAGCCTTTTTATTTTCCTTAGACATTTTGTGTTTTCCTTCCTTTTAATAACTGCTTATAGTAAAACCTAAAAGAATAGAGAAATGTGAGGAAAAGGACACAGAGCTGACTTTCTAGAGAAGAGAGACGAACCATTTTTTGTAAAGGGCCAGATAGTAAGCATTTTGGAGTTTGCAGGCCATATAATCTCTGTCTCTACTGCTCAACTTAATGTAGTATTCCAGTATGATTGGGCTTCCCTGGTGACTGAGACAGTAAATAATCTGCGTGCAATGCAGAAGACCTGGGTTTGATCCCTGGGTCGGGAAGATTCTCTGGAGAAGAGAATGGCTATCCACACCAGTATTCCTGCCTAGAGAACTCCCATGGACAGAGGAAGTACTATGCAACTCAGTGTCGTAAGACAATGCAATGACAGCCGCAGATAATAGTTCAACAGATAAGTGTGCCATGGCTTTGTTCCAATAAACCTTTATTACAAAAATAGTTGATAGGCCTCATTTGTCTCATGTGCAGCAATTTTAGTAATTCTGACCTTGTTTTAGGTAACTGAAAATTTGATATATCTTCTTTCATATTTTCCCCAAATTCATATTATGCATAATACTCTTCAAAATTGTTTTTCCTTTTAACAATATATTGTGGAAAAACTATTCTTTTCTCCCATTATGGGCTTCCCAGGTGGCTCAGTGGTAAAGAATCTGTCTGTCAATGCAGGAGAGGTATGTTTGATCCCTAGGCTGGCAAGATACGCAGGAGGAGGACATGGCAACCCACTTCAGTTATTCTTACCTGGAAAATTCCATGGACAGAAGAGCCCGGTGGGCTAAGTCTGTAGGGTCACACAGAGTCAGACACTACTGAGTGACTGAGTTCACAAGCATACAGGCTATCACATTATATGATTGTATGTTTTTGTTTTCTCAGTTTTTCTCTTTTAATAATATAAGATATTATAGGGAACTCCTTTGTACACACATCTTTCTGCATCTGTGAAAACATGTTTATATGACAGGAGTGTAACTCCTGCTTTATATCAAAGCCTCTGCATATTAAATTTACATTTTTGATAAAACAGTTGCAATAAAGCAACAGAAGAACCCTATGGAGTGTCGGTAGACATGCCATTAGTGATAACTGTTGGGTCTAACTTTTATAGGTGGGAATTATCTAATTGCAGTTTAGCTACCCTTGCTATTTACATAAAAAGCATAATCCTAGCCTTGACCATCCTGTCTTTCCAATTCATTTTAAAGAATGGAGTTCAGAAGACTTACTTAGGAGGCCAGTGCCTTATCCATTAGGCCACTGGGGCTGCTTGGAAGACTTTTACTTAACATGTTTCAGAAGTCTACCATTTATATGAGAATCATTCTGTTGGTATTTGATAGGTGAATGGTATTATGGAAGCATTTACCAACACTGAGTCAATTGTTTATATTTTCAAGGTAATTCTTTGCATCATTTAAATATGTATGATCATTACTAATGTTCCTTGTGAATCACTATATGGAGAGGTCTGTAGTAGCACCCAAGCTAATCATCTCTTAAACCCTTGACTTCTGTTACTATAAACCAGTTAAAAAATATTTGTTTTTTACAAGATGATTTATGTGTGCATTTTTTGATGTACTCTTGCTTAACACTGATTGTGTTGTGCATAACAGTAGTTATTTCTTTTAGATTCTTTACAGTCTTATTATATAAATACTCCACTACTTTAAAAATTTCATTTTATTTTTAATGGACATTTGATAGTTGCTAGTGTTTGGCTTCCCTGGTGGCTCAGACGGTAAAACATCTGCCTGCAATGTGGGAGACCCAGATTCGATCCCTGGGTCCGGAAGATCCTCTAGAGAAGGAAATGGCAACCCACTGCAATACTCTTGCCTGGAAAATCCCATCGATGGAGGAGCCTGGTAGGCTACAGTCCAAGGGGTTGCAAAGAGTCTGACATGACTGAGCGACTAAACTAGTGTTTGGCTAAAGTTGCTATAATCATTCTTTGAAATATATTTTGTGTTTATGAGAGTCTAAGTTTCATATCCTTGTCAAATTTTGGTACTATTTTTGTAAATACAGTGATTCTGGTGAGTTGTAGTATATTTTTTTATGGTATTAGTTTGTATTTCCCTGATGATTAATAATCCTGAACACCTAAAAACCTTTTCATGAAGTTATTTGCCATTTGGAAATGTTCTGTCCATGTGTTTTGTGTAGTTTGGTACTTTTTATTGTTGTGATTATTGCCTTTTCTTTCAGATGTAATTTCCTTGTTTACTATAAGTATTCTAAATATCATACTTGATATTTGGTGAAGTATGTAATACTAAATATAAATACTCTTCCTTTCTTCAGTTTGCCTTTTAATTCTCTTAACGCTGGCTTTGTTGCTGTTTTTTGGTCGCTCAGTCATGGCCGACTCTGTGACCCCATGGACTGCAGCCTGCCAGGCTTCCCTGTCCTTCACCACCTCCTGGAGCTTGCTCAAACTCGTGTCCATTGAGTCAGTGATGCCATCCAACCATTTCATCCTCTGTCGTCCCCTTCTCCTCCTGCCTTCAGATTTTCTGGCATCAGGGACTTTTCTAATGAGTTGGCTCTTTGCATCAGGTGGCCAAAGTATTGGCGCTTCAGCATCAGTCCTTCCAGTGAATATTCAGGACTGATTTCCTTTAGGATTGACTGGTTTGATCTCCTTGCAGTCCAAGGGACTCTCCAACTCAACAGTTCCAAAGCATCAATTCTTCAGTGCTCAGCTTCATTTATGGTCCAACTCCCACATGCATATGTGACTATCGGAAAAAAACAAAGCTTTCACTATATGGACATTTGTCGGCAAAGCAATATGCTGTCTAGGTTGGTCATAGCTTTCCTTCCAAGGAGCAAGCATCTTTTAATTTCATGGCTTTAGTCACCATCTGCAGTGATTTTGGAGCCCAAGAACATAAAGATTTTTGGTGAAGTAGAAAAGATTAGCTTTTCCAGGAAGGGGACAGAGTAAGCACCTGCCCTGGAAAATGGCATGTCCACACCTGGGAGGAACTGGGGAGGGATTTCATAGCAATAGTCAAGGTTGAGGCTTGGTTCAGTGGTTCAAGGCTAAGATTAGGGTTTGTGCAGGGCCTTCACTCCTTTCATTTGGTCTCAGGTAATCTTTTGATGTGCTTCTCTGGTTCCTTTAATCTGGCCTCAGTTGGTCTTCTCTGGAATAAAGAATCCTGACATCATCCAGTTGTTGGAGATTTTGGTTTTATGAAGAGCTCAGAGATACTGTTAATGTGTCTCTTGCTTTATTGACTATGCCAAAGCCTTTGACTGTGTGGATCACAATAAACTGTGGAAAATTCTGAAAGAGATGGGAATACCAGACCACCTGACCTGCCTCTTGAGAAACCTGTATGCAGGTCAGGAAGCAACAGTTGGAACTGGACATGGAACAACAGACTGGTTCCAAATAGGAAAAGGAGTACCTCAAGGCTGTATATTGTCATCCTGCTTATTTAACCTCTATGCAGAGTACATCATGAGAAATGCTGGACTGGAAGAAGCACAAGCTGGAATCAAGACTGCTGGGAGAAATATCAATAACTTCAGATATGCAGATGACACCACCCATATGGCAGAAAGTAAAGAGGAACTAAAAGCCTCTTGATAAAAGTGAAAGAAGAGAGTGAAAAAGTGGGCTTAAAGCTCAGCATTCAGAGAACTAAGATCATGGCATCCGGTCCCATCACTTCATGGCAAATAGATGGGGAAACAGTGGAAACAGTGTCAGACTTTACTTTGCGGGGGTGGGGGGGGGGGAGCTCCAAAATCACTGCAGATGGTGACTGCAGCCATGAAATTAAAAGACGCTTACTCTTTGGAAGGAAAATTATGACCAGCCTAGAGAGGATATTCAAAAGCAGAGACATTACTTTGTCAACAAAGGTCTGTCTAGTCAAGGCTATGGTTTTTCCTGTGGTCATGTATGGATGTGAGAGTTGGACTGTGAAGAAGGCTGAGCACCAAAGAATTGATGCTTTTGAACTGTGTTGTTGGAGAAGACTCTTGAGAGTCCCTTGGACTGCAAGGAGATCCACCCAGTCCATCCTATAGGAGATCAGTCCTGGGTGTTCATTGGAAGGACTGATGCTGAAGCTGAAACTCCAATACTTTGGCCACTTGATGCTAAGAGTTGACTCATTGGAAAAGACCCTGATGCTAGGAGGGATTGGAGAAGGGGATGACAGAGGATGAGATGGCTGGATGGTATCACCGACTCGATGGACGTGAGTTTGAGTGAACTCCGGGAGTTGGTGATGGACAGGGAGGCCTGGCGTGCTGCAGTTCATGAGGTCACAACTGAACAAACAATAGTGAACTGAAATAAGGGGAACCAGGACCTTGCCTGAAGCCTACACTATTGTTTCTTGGCTGTCTTATCTCTGCATCTCCTCCCTTCCCTGATTAGCAGCCATTTGAATCTGCTGTTTGGGACTCAGGGGGTCAGGGAGTGTAGAGTCTGTTCCCTCCAAAGAACTTGGACAGGGAAAGGTTTTCATACCCAGGATCTCCGCAGGGCCCTGCTTGGTTTCACCCTGAAACTTTAGTATTTTGATTATTTGTAAGTTGGCTTTCATTCTTTTGGTGTTGTCTGTTACTGGTGATTTTAAAAAATTAAGGAGTATTGTTGATTTTCAATGTTATATTAATTTCTTTTGTAAAGCAAAGTAATTCAGTTATACATATACATTTATTTACTCTTTAAATTCTCTTCTCATATAGGTCATTACAGAGTATTGAGTAGAGTTCCCTTTGCTATATATTAGTCATCGCTAGTTATTATTTTACCTATAGTAGTTGTATATTTCAACACTATGTTATTGGTGATTGAATGTTGGAAATTGTGTTTAATGTTGCAGAAATTGTATTTGACAGTCCTTAAATGATGATATCTTCCCCTGGGAGGATTTCCTTTTGATTTTTTATTAGTAGTTAGATTGTATGTCCTTAGTCATATATGACTTTTTGCACTAGGCTCCTCTGTCTTTGGAATTTCCCAGGTAAGAATAAGGGTGTGCTTTGCCATTTCCTCTTCCAGGAATATTCCTGACCTGGGGACTGAAGCTGCGTCTTCTGTGTTTCTTTGCGTTGGCAGGCGTTTTCTTTACCACTGAGCCACCTGGGAAGCCCAGCAGTTAGATTAGGTGCTGATTATATTAAGAGTGGGGCTTCCCAAGGAGCTCAAGGGGTAAAGAATTTACCTGCAATGCTGGAGACCTGTCTTCAATCCTTAGGTCAGGAAGATCTCTGGAGAAGGGAATAGCAACCCACTCCAGTGTTCTTTCCTAGAGAATCTCATGGACAGAGGAACCTGTTAGGCTACAGTCTATGGGGTCGCAAAGAGTTGGACACAACTGAGTTACTAACTGGAGAAGGCAATGGCACCTCACTCCAGTACTCTTGCCTGGAAAATCCCATGGGCGGAGGAGCCTGGTAGGGTACAGTCCATGGGGTCACTAAGAGTTGGACACAACTGAGCGACTTCCCTTTCACTTTTCACTTTCATGCATTGGAGAAGGAAATGGCAACCCACTCCAGTATTCTTGCCTGCAGAATCCTAGGGACGGTGGAGCCTGGTGGGCTGCCGTCTATGGGGTCGCACAGAGTCGGACACGACTGAAGTGACTTAGCGGCAGCAGCAGTGACTAACACACATATATTAAGACCGAGCTGATTCAAAGCTCGAATTTTTAAAATCTCTGTTAGAGTTTGCCCTATTTACAGTTAGCCTGCCCGTAGCTTGGAGCCCTCCTAGGTCTTCTGAAAACCTGGGTCTACTACGGGAATAGTCCCCTTCTACTGTGAGTCTGTGACCTACCCTGAGTCTGTTACATCTTTCTTTTTGTTGGTGTTGTTCCCTTCTCATTCTATGAGATTCTGAGAATTTTCTGCAGTGTTTTGGCTGCCAGTTACTCCACACGCACATCACCATGGTGCTGATTGGGGGTCTGTTGTATTGTTTAGCGGAACTGGTCTATTGTCTGTTCCCTGCAGAATAGTTCTGCTCCTTCTGTAAACCTGGGTAAACTGCTAGGATCCCTCCACCTTGAAAGGTTGTAAAATTCCGTTTTTATTTCCCTAGTGCTTTAAAACTTATAACAGCTGTATTTAGCTTCTCTGTTCCCACATGTGAATAGCAAATGTGTCAATAGGAAAAGTCATGCTGAACATCTCTTGGGTCCTGGCTCCTTAAATCTTGGCTACCTTGGAAGCTCTCCAGTACCTTAAAAGAGTAAAACATAAATTTAATCTAGCATTTTCAGTTGCTTTTGTTGGATAGTTAGTTTGATAAAAGCTAATCTGCTGTTGCCCGAAAGATCACTCTTTGCTGTTATGTTTTTCTTTTGTTTAGTGTGAAATAATCCTTCATTTGTTATGATGCCAGAAAAGGAGTGTTCATGTTCTTCCCTCTCCTAAGTAACAAACACACCACCTCTGAGCAATGGAAAGTCATATGTCATGTGGATGCCTTTATTCATGTGACAATGTTTATCTCTTCATAGGTTGCTCAGCCAAACAATGAAGGATCATCTAGTAAGAGTAGCAAATGAAGCTGAATTCATCCTGAGCAGGCAGCGGGCAGAGGATATTCACAGACACGCGGAATTTGAGGTAGGTTATACCTATGAGTGATCTGAGGAAGTTACCTTTGTAAAACGTTAATCATAGGCAACTGTGTAGGTAACATTGCAGCATGGTCTTAACAATCATGTGCCGTCAAACAATTAAAAGTCAATTTGTGAGAGTATCATGGTGGATTCTGGAAAGATAGTGTAAGACTCTGTAGTCTTGGCCAGTAAATTAGTGAACCGCTCTTGCTCTCCTGTATGCAAAGCAGAGCTGGTTTACTGGAAATGAAAACTCGTATGTTAGATGAAATCTTTGAGGTTTCTAGAGAGAAGCTGAACAGAGGCATGACGTTTTTTACCCTTGAGGATGCTGCAGAGGAGATGAAGGCACATACAGCTTTCTTCCCGGCTTCTGACGGGGATCAAGCGACAGAGCCATCCTGGGACCAGTCCTTGTCTCAGCCCTCGCTCCTGAATTCATAGAGAGAATTAATGGTGTCATAACTATATAAGTGACAAAAATTCACACCTAAGGTGAACTAGAAAATTTGCCAGGAACATTTGCTAAGAATTGGGGGGGAAAAGCTACATCTGGGGGTTGTTTCTAACATATTAAGAACAGATAATTCAAATGTTGCTGGTGTTTTTCTGATACATTAGAAATAATGAAAACTTCTTCAGGTTCATTTCATATACCTATCATTACATAAGAAAAGACACTGGAAAAATAAAACTCCATAAGACCAATTTTACTTAAGAACATGGGCACAAAATCCTAACATAATCCAACAATGTAATGAAAGAGCTATACAACTGACTCTTGAACAAACAGGTTTCAACTTTGTGGGTCTACTTATCTGCTGATATTTTTCCGTAGTCAGTACTAGAGTACCACACAGTCTGCAGTTAGAGGAAACTACAGATGTGGAGGAACCTTGGATATGGAAGGTAAATTGTATTTATCTCCATGTAGTTTAAGGGTCAGCTGTAAAGTGTGAACGCTTAGAATTTATTCATGGACTCCAAAGGTGGTTTGGATAATATTAAGATATCTACCTATAGAATAAATCAACCAATTAAAAATCAGAAAACCATATGAAAATATCAATAAAAGTAGAAAAAAGCGTATTATACATTTTAGTATCAGCCCTGATGAAACTGTGGGAAAAATGTTTATTAGAAAACAATGTAAATATAATGACCATTTGTTGTTGTTTAGTCACCCAGTCATGTCCAATTCTTTGCAACCCCATGGACCTGACATGCTAGACCTCCCTGTCCCTCACCATCTCCGGACGTTTGCCCAAGTTGATGGCCATTGTGTCCGTGATGCCATCCAGACATATCATCCTCTGACGCCCTCTTCTTCTGCCCTCAGTCTTTCCCAGCATCAGGGTCTTTTCCAGAGAGTTGGCTGTTCGCATCAGGTGACCAAAATTCTGGAGCTTCAGCTTCAGTCTTTCTAATGAGTACTGAGGGTTGATTTCCCTTAAGATTGACTGGTTTGATCTCCTTGTTGTCCAGGGGAGTTTCAGGAGTCTTCACCAGCACCACAGTTCTAAAGCATCTGTTCTTTGGCATTCTGCCTTCTTTATGGTCCAGCTCCCACAACTGTACGTGACCATTGGGAACACCATAGGCTTGACTATATGGGTCTTTTTGCAGAGTAATGTCTCTGCTTTTCCACACATTGTCTAGGTTTATTGTGGTTTTCCTGCCAAGATCAATTGTCTTCTGATCTCATGGCTGCAGTCACCATCCGCAGTGATTTTAGAGCTCAGGAAGAGGAGATCTGCTACTGCTTCCACCTTTTCCCCTTTATGTGCCACGAAGGGATGGGGCCAGGTGCCATGATCTTAGTTTTTTATTATCTAGTTTTAAGCCGGCTTTTTCACTCTCCTCCTTCACCCTCGTCAAGAGTCTCTTTTGTCCCGCTTCGCTTTCTGTCATTGGAGTCGTATCATCTGCATATCTGAGGTTGTTGATGCTTCTCCCGCCTATCTTGATGCCAGCTTGTAACTCGCCCATCCTGGCATTTCTCGTGATGTGCTCAGGGTATAGGTGAAACGAACAGGGTGACAGCAGATAGCCCTGTCTTACTCCTTTCTCAGTCTTGATCCAGTCAGTTGTTCCATACAGGGTTCTAACTGTTGCCTCTTGGCCCACATATAGGTTTCTTCGGAGACAGGTAAGATGGTCTGGTATTCTCATCTCTGTAAGAGCTTTCCACAGTTTGTTATGATCCACACAGTCAAAGACTTTAGTGTAGTCAATGAAACAGAGGTAGATGTTTTCCTGGAATTCCCTTGCTTTCACTATGATCCAGTGAATGTTGGCAGTTTGATCTCTGGTTCCTCTTCCTTTTCTAAACCTAGCTTAGACATCTGGAAGTTCTTGGTTCCCATAATGCTGAAGCCTAGCATTCAAGATTTTAAGCATGACGTTACTAGCGTGGGAGATGAGCGCAGTTGTCCAGTGGGTAGAACATTCTTTAGTTCTACCCTTCTTGGGAATTGGGATGAGTCCTGAGGCCAGTGTTGGGTCTTCCATACTTGCTGTCGTATTTAATGTAACGCCTTGATGGCATCATCCTTTAGGGTTTTGAAAAGCTCTACTGGAATTCCATTGCATCCATTAGCTTTATTATCAGCAGTGCTTCCTAAGGCTCACTTAACTTTGAGCTCCAGAATGTCTGGGTGACTGACCACACCATCATAGTAATCTGGTTCACTAAGATCTTTTTTGTATAGTTCTTCTTTGTACAGTCTTCTTGATCTCTTTGGTGTCTTCTCGGTCTCTACCATTTCTGTCCTTTATTGTGCCCATCTTTGAGCAAAATGTTCCCTTGATATTTCCAATTTCCTGAAGCGATCTCTAGTTCTTCCCTTCTGTTGTTCCTCCTGGTTTTACACATTGTTCATTGAAGAAGGCCTTCTTGTGTCTCCTCCTTATTCTTTGGAGCTCTGCATTTAGTTGGATGTACCTTTCCCTCTCTCCCTTGCCTTTCACTTTTCTTCTTTCTTCAGCTATTTGTACAGCCTCTTCAGATAACCACTTTGCCTTCTTGCTTTTTTTTCCTTTGGGATGGTTTTGTTTGCTGCCATTTACTAAATATCATTTGAAATTTTTAAAGCTGTTTCTATTAAAATCAGGAAAAAAAGTGATTGATACCTTCTATTAACAATATTTAACAAAAACTTCTTGATATTCTTACAAGTGCAAGATACTGTTAATATGAATGTTAGATAAGGAAGAAATAGCACTTTCAGGTCACTAATGCTATGAGCTAGAAAAAACCTAAGGGATTCTGAACACTTTCCCACCAGAATTAAGTGGGACTTCATTAATATTATTGGATATAAAATAAATATGCAAAAAATTAATAGATTATCTTTTTATCTTTATCTAGATTATCAGTAGCCAGTTAAGAATCGAAATATAGTTTGTATACAGTTAAAAATACTATTTTGGGTTGAATTTATAGCTCAGATGGTAAAGCGTCTGTCTACAATGCGGGAGACCTGGGTTCAAGCCCTGGGTTGGGAAGATCCCCTGGAGAGGGAAATGGCAATCCATTCCAGTACTGTTGCCTGGAAAATCCCACGGACAGAGGAGCCTGGTAGGCTACAGTCTATGAGGTCGCAGAGTTGGACACGACTGAGCGACTTCACTTCACTCTCTAAAAAATAAACAGATGGTTATTTGTCACAAAAATATAAAATCTCGTTGATACAAAACAAAATATAAACTACTGGAGATTCATTCCACACTGGGTAGTAAATCTTACTGTGTGTGAGGGTTTGAGACATACAGTGACAGAGATGTAGAATCCTTGTTTTATTTTGAAATAATTTGAGATTTACAGGAGAGCTATGAGTAGTACAAGAACCACTCTTCACCATTCTAAATTCTGCAGTGTTTTAAATTTCACCATATTTGCTTCTGTCTTCTTTTTCTTAATTTGAGGATAAGTTGAAGCCATAATAAACTTTTACTTGTAATTACTTAAGTGAGAATTTCCTGTGCCCATCCTTTGTTGTCATCTTGTACACTTATCAAATCAGAAAAATAACAGTTACAATGCTATTATTTAAATATAGACATTATTCATATTTCCCCAAATGTCTTCATAATGTTTTTATAATATAAAGAGAAGATATTATTGCCAAAATTTTTTTCAAATTAATATGTAAATTCAGTAAAGTAACATTAGTATATCATTCCATTAGAACCATAAAGTATTTAGAATTTAAATTTTCCTTAAAAGATATCTAGCTATCAAAAACTTCCCCATAATATATTTGGATATATAAATATCCAGTTAATATGGGAAAAAATGCATGAATATATTGTTGAGATTATGAAATAAGAATGTTGAGGATGTACTTGACTTCCCAGATAAACAATACTATAAAAATAATATATACAAAAAATGTTTCAAATGGAGTAAAGATATATAAGATGAAAGATGACCTAGTTAATATTTTAGAAAAATATTTGGAAAACTATAGAAGTGGAACATTAGCATATGCAAGAATTCTGTAACCAAGACAGGTCACTTTAGAAAGAATAGAAGTAAATGTTTATTACTGCATTTAATATTAAGCTGAGGAAACTTGCAGTCAGTCATGTGGGAGGACATGATGAAACATGGAAAGACTGATAAATCAACCTTTGCTACCTTAATTGTTGTTGTTGTTTAGTTTCTGAGTTGTGTCCAACTATTTTACTACTCTGTGGAGACTGTAGTCTGCCAGACTCCTCTTGAGATTTCCTAGGCAGGGATGTTGGAGTGGGTTGCTGTTTGCTTCCCCAGGGGATCTTCTCAACCCAGGGATTGAACCCGCGTCTCCTGCATTGGCGGGCGGATCTTTACCACTGAACCACCTGGGAAGCCCTATTGTCTTAATAATTCTTATGAAGTGATAAGTGAAAAGTTGACCCAATAGGCACATATTCAGAGGATATGAATAGAGATTTCACAGAAGAATGTAAGTTATCAGGAACTTATAAAATGATAATCAGATCATTGTATGTTTACACAAACATTCAAGAAAATGTAAATGAGATTAATCATGATATCACTTCTCTGGTCTCTGACTGAGAGAAAGTAAGAGTCATAGCTAGTACTGTTGAAGAAGATAGGGTTGATGAGATGGGCAGTGGGATTCTTTCATTTTTGCAGTGGAAATGTACAGTTTTAGTATTATGGTAGGGCAATATGGTCATATATTTTTTAGTAATAGTTGTATGGACACACGTACACACAAACACCCCCATTTACGCAGTAACTCTATTCTATAAATATATCTGTAAGAAAAAAGGTAATAGTATGTAAGCGTAGATATATAAGGCTGCTTATTATAGCATTGTATGTAAATTTAACAAAATTAAAACAGTGGAAAAACAGAAGGAAGTTTCTTTACCAAAAGAATCATCATTTTCTCAGTGAACAGGCTATTAATAAATTATAAAAGGATGAATCGGTTGATGGCGTTTTTTTTTTTAATAAGAGCTTCATTTATAACTTGTTTAAAATTGCATATTTCAGTTCATAATCTGCTATGAAAGCTGAAGACTTGAGTTCTCTCATACTTCATTTTATTTCTCAACTTTTAATTTTTGAAGTTACATTCTATTTTTAATATTGTCTTACTTTTGTAACACTCATGTATTGTAACCACAGTTCTGATAATACTTTAGTATTTATAATATATTTACGTGAATTCACTACCCTACCCCCTCTTTTATTAAGCATAATTTCTTAGTTTCCCTCAGGTTCCTTCTTTTGGCTCAAGTCTTAATTGCTGGGTTTTATCGCCTCCCCTCCCCCTAACAAAGGTTCATGTGTGCTGTAAACTTAAAATTCTTTCCTGTTTAAGAATGTTTGCCAGCTGTCCTTATGTATGAATGACATCCTGATGAATTGAATATTCTTGGCAAACTTTATAGACTTTGCTTCATTGTCTTTGGATTTGAGTATTGCTTTCAGAGAAGTTTGAGGATAGTCTGATATTTGTCCCATTGATGATTTGCTTGTTTTCTGTTTCTGATTTTTTTTATTTGTTAAGGGAGTTTGTTTCTTAACAAGAATATGACTCAGTATTGAGCCTTATTTATCAAAAGTTCCTGGAACATAGTCTTTTGTTATAATCTGCAAATTCAGAGTTTTCATTTAGTTCTTAGAAATTTCTATAAATTAAAATTTGAAATATCTTCTGCCTTTTATTTTCCTTTTCTTAGTGACACAGTCTATGTTAGATATGACTGTCTTTCATATCTGTTAGTTATTTCTGAATTGCTTTACTTCCTTTGATCTCTTGCCATGAGGATGGTTTTAATATTTTATTTTGTCTTTTTGTAGTTTTTAATGATTATTTTGTTCTTCATTTCATTTATTTAAACCTCCAGCCTCTCTATCTTTTTCCACTTATTTCATTTTGACTTTTATCTTTTTTTTAGTTACATTTTTACGTTTTCTAAAAAAAAATCATGAGAAATTTCCTTTCATTTTTTGATATATATTCTTCTATGGCTCTTTATCTTTTGTATAGAATCTTCTAGTTTTATTTAAATATTTTATTTCTTTTTTATTTGTTCATTGATTGGTGATTTATGTATACTACTGTTTATATAGTATTTATACAGCTACTGTTTGGCTTAGATAGATCGTCTTAGTGACTTCTTCCTTTCACCTCCCTGTCTGTAAAGCTGTTTTTTCCCCTACCTGAGCTATTGTTTGATTTTTGAAATTTGATTTTTAACTAGTTTTGTTTGCCTATCATGAAGAGAGGGAGAAAGACCATTGATATAGGTGAGGAGGCCTTCTTGGCTCATCTAAGTTTTACTTTCTCATATAAGATTTTAATAATTTTCTACAACATTCATTTCATCTTTTTAGAAACATGGAGAAGTCTTATCAGAGAGAAATGTGCTTCGGCTTTGAATCATTATCCATCAGTTCAGAGGGTACTCTGGAGTCTGCTTCTGCCCTGGGAAGTCAGACTGTATTTTTACTTTCTCGTTTCACCAATTTTTGCACAGTAGGCTTTTTCTAGCATCTTCAGTTAGAATAAGCAAGAGATAATGATACCTACTCAACTTATGGTTCTTCATATATGAAGACATTAAGAAAAATTCTTAGAATGTTGTCAGTTGACCAGTATTACTTTGGACGCATGAGGACGTGGTTAACTAAGAATTGAGCTTATTGCAGCCTTAGTTCTATAATTTCAGTATGTTTGGTTTTCCAATGGCCACCAATTTTTTAATGTTTAGTGGTTTACATTATGTTTCTTTTGTTACTGGTTATTTCTGTTAGGTTTTTTTTTTTCACCCAGTAGTTTTGCTTTTGATAATTCTTCAGGATTTGAAGGAAGAAAAAACTTTTAAAATTGCCATTTCAGCCTACCGTCCTAATCTGGAACATCTTCCTTATTGTCCTTTCTTGGTTATAGACAAGTTCCTTTGTAACTCTGGGTTGAAATTGCAGTTCATTATTTTTATTTGAAGTTTTAGTGGTCATGGTGGTGGCATATGTCTGTTTATTTGTTTGAAGATGAGAGAATGAGGAAGAAGAAAACATGTGAAATTGAAAGATGAAATATACTTCTAAAATATTGTGTAATACAAGAAACTGAGTTGATTTCACCCAAACACTAAATACAGTAGCAATTTAGATGAGCGATAATGGTGGTAACTTCATGCGGTATTTCGTGAATCCTTATGTTATGTCAGGAACATGATGCTTTGTAAGTTTTAACTAATTTAATCTGTACAATAAACCTCCAAGGTGATTTTGTTATGATCTCTAATTTTATAAATGATAAAACAGCATAAAGAAGAAATAACCCAGAATTACAACTGGCATCCAAATCTGGGCAGTTTTTGTGTTAATCACTAACCTATATATTTGTTTCCCATTTTATTAGACTTTGATAGAATGTATGAATAATTTTTAATCCTGGCACAGACAACAGCTTTATTCTAGGCTAATTTAGTCTAGTGAAATTTTTCATAATCTTTTATCATCTTGCTATGTGATTTATACTATTTATAGAAATATTCTAAAATCTAAATAAAAACAAGTATTTCCAAACTGATTTTATTGTTATATAAATTATTAGTGGAGAAAACATATTTGTTCGACCGGGTCATATGAGAGTAAGTTTTAAGACAGCAAACATAGTTTTAGTATTTTCTAGTCTTTTATGTTCATAGAAAAGAATTCTCTTTGAGTTTATACCACAAAACCGCAATTGATTAAGGCGTATTCATATTTAACATATTTCTAACTGTATTGCTCTTGAATCTTAAATAATACTTTAGAAGATGAAGCATATATTTTCCTGGACAGCTTGTATTCTAAAGGTTATCTATATTCAGCCTTGAATTCATGCTATATATCTTTAATAATATTTTTGAACTTTATCTACTGCTAGTTACTTCCTCCTGCAGAAAAAGAGATGTCATGTATTTAACATACCATTTATGGTTATAAAATAGCTGACTTGTTCCATTTATTATCAGGGGATTGATGACACTGTAGATCTGAAATGCACATCTCTTTAGTTCATTGCATGATTATTGTTGGAGTGGGATATCCTTGGCATCTTCAGCTTTTGATTTATGTGGGAGTTCCATGAATGTCATGACTTCATTGATTAGGTGTACATCTTACTTTATAATCTTACAGCTGTAAACAGAATGTTTATTTAAAAAATTATGTTGTGTAAAACATTGTACCCTGTTTTGTAAGTATAGTATATGTCTGGGTGCACACAATTCATGACAATATTTTTATTTAATTGTCTATCAAATTTTAGTTTATTGAAACTACTGTTATATATCTGTAAACATGTGATCAAGATTATCATTTAACAGCTTAATTTTTATCATTTAATAGCTTAAATCTATGTAGGTTAAATTTCACTTCAGTAAGAGTTTCTTAATGGCCTTTTAGCTGATGTTGCTTTGAATTTCATCTATTATACAGTAGAACTCAATTCTTGTTAGCTTCAATAGAATGGCAAGCTAGCTTAGTTGAAGTAATAAAATGTCCTTTATGAAATAAAGAGCATTAAAATCACTTGATTAATTTTTAATGTAGCAATCTATGTATTTTTAAATTATTTTTTAATTGAAGGATAATTGGTTTACAGAATTTTGTTGTTTTCTGTCAACATGTATTTTTTTTTTTTTAGCTGAAGGATTCAAATATTTTTTCACATTAGGAAACAAAATATTTTTTAATAAAATAGTGAACTTTTTTTTTGCTAGTTTAAATACTTTCACATTTTTTAAAATATTAGTAAACCATTCTGTGATACCACTGAAGTCATCTAAGCTGTTAACAAGTATAAAAAAATTCTTTATATCCATCCTTTGAGCTAAATATTGTTACCATCACTGTCCTGGCTTTATAAGTGATGGGAAGGTTAAATGATTTGTTCTAGGTCCTGTAGGTAATATGCAGTGAAGCCAGAGTTTGAGCCCAAGTGGTCTGACACACAGAGGTCACTCTGCTTGTTCTGTGACTCCTGTGCCGTCATCTGCGAAGCGGTTTCACACACGTTTTCTCATTTTAGCACCACAACAGATCTGTGAAAGTATGCAAGATAGATTGAGAGAATGTGATTTGGCCTTGGTCACATAGCTCAAAAACTGATAATTTTGAGCCAGAACTCAGGTCTCCTAACAACCACCCAGTGTAGTCTCTGTCGCGTATCCTTTGTCATGATATAATGAAGTATTTTTTGCTGTAGAGAAAATATATCATTCAACATGTGTTTGACAGTTCTGAAGGAGTGTGAAGGAAATTAAGAAATATAATATTAGAGGTCTAAAACTGTGAATTTTAGGGTTATGATAAATTATTCAGTTGACCTCTTTGATACTTGCATTTTTGTGATTGATGGTCATTTGCTTTCCTCTTGTTATAATAAGTGTCTATTTTCTTCATTATGGAAATGATACATACATGTTTATTATAGAAAGTTTAGAAAAATAAGGAAAAATATAAATAAAAGACATTCATTGTTTATCATTTATGATTTATCTCTATTGTTTTTCTCTTCACTTTCACTCGAAATAATCATAGGATTTAAAGAAGTGGCAAGAGTAGTACAAAGGTCCCATGTAGCCTACTGTCATTTAAATGCACATGTATTCATTCACTAAAAGTACCCACTTAACAAATTAGAATCAACAGGATGCTTTTAAAGGAGAAACTACAAATATGTCGTTTCATTTTTCATAGATAAATGCATAGTGCGTGTAGTTTCGCACCTTAGTGTGTGTGGGGGGCGTCCCTTGTGGCTCAGACGATAAAGAATGTGCCTGCAACGTGTGTGTGTGTGTGTGTGGTCAATGGCCAGTATATGTTGAGAGTCCTCATTTTTTGTTGTTGTATATAGTAATCCACTATATTTTGTATGTTTCTAATAATATATTATCAGAGTGCCAGACTTCCTTTATTAGACTTTTACGTTATTTCCATTCTTGTAGTAGTATGAGAAGTGCTGCAGTTTATAATTTTCTGCTCTGTGTTTTGTTGTTATATTTTTCTGTAGATGACTACTGATTTTTCTATTTTACTTTTGTCATTACCTTTAAGATTATTATATATTTTTATTACAAAATCTATAGAAGATATACTGTATATTAATAACTTTTACAGATTTTCTTATATCAATAAACCCTACCAGGTTGAGGATTTTTAAAAAACATAAGCAAGTCTGACTGTTTAAGGATTGTTATAATTATTCAGTATTTATAAGTGATGTTGGTTTTCCTTTTGTTACATGCTATTGTCATAAACTATCTGTATAATAGTTCTTTTTTGGTTTGTTTTCCAAAGAGCTAAGTCTTAGACTTATTGATTGGTTGAGTTAAATTGCTTTCTAATTCAGGTACATCTTTGGTAACTTTTTTTTCCTTCCCTTACATTCTTCTTTTTCTTGTTTATTTGAAAGCACAGTTTTATTCCTTTTAAAGTAATGAGAACAAGCAGGATGTTAGTATTATTCTGAGGACAGCTGTGGCCCCATCCTGTTGTTTCTTACATGACATGCTCATTTTTCTTAGTTTCTTAATTGGTATCCTTTTGATCTGGTAGTTATTTAGTATTGAAAGGATTTGTCCCTTATTTTTTGTTCACATTAAAAATTTTTTATTCTATTGCATTATGAGCAGATAGTTATGATATGTAGAATTTCTAACTTTGGAATTTATTGAGGATTTCTAATTGGCCTAATTTGATATTAAACTTACATTTACAGGCTTTTTGTTCATTTTAAAAATACCAGCCTAAAATGCCTGACACTTTGATCATAGTAAAATTCCCCTTGGGAATATAAACTAAGCTGTTTTGCTAGATGTTCAGTAAGACGTGATTAGTTCTATGAAAATTAAATGTGAAAATTGTACAGGGTTCAAGTAGCAGAACACAAAACAATGAATTTTTGAAATTTATGAAGGGGATAATTTTCTGAAGGGGAGTTTCAATACATCAGTCAATCTCATTGGAATATATTTATAAATTCATCACTGTAGACATAGTATGAACAAAATAACAAATATTAAAACTGGAAATTGGAAAAAATTTAGGTGAATTATGTTATTTGTATTTAAATATATAAAACTAAAAATTTTGATAACGTGAAGAGTCTGTTAAGTGAGGAAAAGATGGAGACTAGAAAGAGAATCTCACTTGTCAGTAATTTAAAAGTGCAAATATTAGTGATAAAACTATTAACATTCTTTATACCTGGTATGCTAGTAATGTCATTCATAGCGTATATTCGTGGTATATATATAAAGCTACACCTTTGTATTCTTAAGTACAATTTGCTGACATAATGAATTGATATGGCTTCAAATAGAGGAGTGCTAACAGTGCAAATGTTTTTGTTTTAACTGATGATTATCTTTGATTGTTCCTTGTTTTCAGCACCATATATTAGACCATATGCTAATAGTCTAGCTTTATAAGTTTGCAACATTTTAATTTGAGCACGAAAAATTGCTTTTAAAAGTAGACAGCGATTTAAAAGTTATCTCTTTTTTTGAAATTCACATGGAATTGCAATTATTCACAGAATAATAATGGTAGTGGCACTAGAATAGACACGTATAACAGAAGAATAGCATTTAGAATCCAAAATAAATTTGTACCTATAGGCCAGTTGAGTTTTGACAAGCGTAACAAGAAATTCATGAGGAAAGAAAAGTCTCTTCGACAAATTGTGTAAATACAACTGGATATCTACATGCAAAAGAATAAAGTTGATCTTTATCTCATACAGATTAACTCAAAATGTATCAGTGATCTAAATGTAAGATCAAAACCATAAACTCTTAGAAGATAATATAATGGTAAATCTTCATGACTTTGTATGTGGAAATGGGTTCTTAGAAATGACACCAAAAGCACATGCCTTCTCTGAAAGGCTTTAATTCCCATACTCCAAATAAATTATTTCATGCATTCTTTTTCCCTCTCCTCAAAACCAAATGCCCTACTCTAACTGTATTGTCAGCTGCCCTGAACTCATATTTCTTGCAAAAGTAGATTGTATTAGAGTGGAATGAATGCTGAATCTGTCCATCACCAAGCTAATCGATATCTTCTGTGTGTTAATTCCCTCCTACCAGTGAAAGTGAAAGTGTTAGTCACTTAGTGGTTCCTGACTCTTTGTGATGCCACCAGGAAGGCCCAGTGTTTCATGAATTCTGCTTTTATTTATTTGTTCATTTCCGGTGGCTGTAGGTCTCTGTTGCCGAGCGAGCTTTCCCTCTTGCGGTGCGCGACCCTCTCACTGCAGTGCTGCTCTGCCCTGGCGGTGGCCGCCCTTGCTGCAGGGCACAGGCTCGGTTGCCTTGTGGCATGCAAATTCTCCCTGGACCGGGATGGAACCCATGTCCCTGCGTTGGCAGGCAGATTCTTAACCTGGGACCACCAGCGATCCCAGAGACCCACATTTTTCAGGGACAAATCTGGCTGTATTTTGAAGCCCTTCCTCATCCTACTTATCAAGAATTTGCTTATCTCATTTATCTTTTCTCATAATCATTCTTCCTTTTCTCCTGGGAAAGCACAGGAATGTTATAATATAACCCATCTTTACATAAACTAAAAACAAATTCAGAACCTTCTCCTCACTCTTCTACCTCTTATTTTTCTTTTATTCGAGTAGTCAGTCTTTACATTAGTTTTCAACATATACTCTTTCCTCGGAATTTCTTTGTGGCATTTTGGCTTCATGGCAATCAGGCTTCTACCATCACTTTTGAAACTTCTTGGAATTACCAATGACTTCAGTGTAATCAAAACTAGTATTTGGCTCTCTTTGTTTTTATTTTAGTAGGCCTAATCTCAATATGTAATGCTGTTGCCTGCTGTCTCTTGACTTATTCTCAGTAGTTTTCTAGCTTCTTTTTTCTGCATAGCCTTTAAATATGGAAGTTCCTTGGAACTTTATCCTCAGCCTTTTCCTATGTGTCTGTGTCCCACTGCTCAGTAATGTAAACTGTCTTCATAATTCTTAAATACTACCTTTAGTCTGGTAGTTTTGAAATTTCTGTCTTTGGTTCACCTTACTTTTCTGAGTGCCAGGCTTATTTATTTAATGTTATTTTATAGATCCACTTAGAATGTTCACAAACATCATGGTACTCTATAGTCTGAATTCTACAAGCTTCAGCTCTGGATTAAAATAGCCAAGGTTTTGATATGAACTCTAATAGTATTTTTACCTTTGTCATTTCTTAGTTCTTGAGTCCCTCATTTGTAAAGTGAAGATTATAGTAGTTATGAGAATTAAATGAGATCCATGTACAACATTGACAACGATGTCTAGCATGTAGTAAACACTCAATTATATGTGAGCTTCTATCTTTTATTATATTGTATTTAATATGTTTTTAAAAAGACTTGATCTTCCTTTCCTACCAGCCTACCAAAGCAGAAAGCTAAGAGTCAACCTTGACCTCTTTTTTTCCCCTTGCTGTAAATGCAAACATCCTGGCCATTCAGGCTTTATAATTTCTCTTGAAACTATGTGCTTGTGGGATTTCTCTCACCTTAGTTCAGATTACCGTCTTTCATCTGCGTGACAGCAGCAGCCTCCTGTTTTTAACCGTACTCCATGCTCATGTGTTTTCTGCATATCAGTGTGAATGACCCTAAAACCTGTGCTGGCTAATGTCATCTCCTGCCTTACATAACACTTCAGTGGTTCTCTGTCTATGTTTGAAAGAAGTCCAAAGCGCTTGGCATAGCTTTTGTGGCCCTGCATGACCTTCTCGCTCTCCGGCCATCTATCCCACTCCTCTCCCCTGTTATTTTGCATTGCTGTTGCTGCTTAGTCACTAAGTTGTGTGTGTCTTTGTAACCCCTGGGCTGTAGCCTGCCAGGCTCCTCTGTCCCTGGGATTCCCAGGCAAGAGTGCTGAAGTTCATTGCCATTTCTTCCTCCAGGGGATCTTCCTGACCCAGGGATTGAACCCGTGTCTCTTGCATTGGCAGGTGGATTCTCTACTGCTGAGCCATTAGTCATACTACTCTTCTAACTAATTTAGCTCTTCTAACATGCCTCTCTCTTGCTTTTGTTAGTCTCTGTACATTCATTTGCTTAAGAGGTATTTGTTGAGCATTTACTGTGTACAGGGCACTGTTCTGGTCTTTAGGAAATTACTTGCTTTTGAGGGAGGACAGATTACAAACAGTAAAATTAAGGTATTGATTCTAAAGATAGACTGTAGAAAGTGCTCTGGAGGAAAACAAAGTAATCTTATGTGGCCGTTAAATAGGATGATAGGAAGGCTTTGGCTGAAAAGACATCTTAAAGGAGGTGAAGGAGTTAAGGGGTTTGGAGAGGGCACGTGGTACAAGGCAGTTTTATGCCTGGAACATTTAAAGGATAATAAGAAAAAGCTAGCATTTTGGATTGGATGAGTAAATGAGCAAATAGGAGGAAATGAGATTAAAGAGTAGATGCTGGACTAGATCATGGAAGACATTATAACCCATTGCAATGACTTTGACTCTCAATAGTTGGGAAGCTCTTGAAGGGTAATGTGACAATCTGAGTAAAATTTTAAGTACATCATTCTGGGTGCTGCTTTAGGAAGAGACTGAAGGGAGGCAAGGGCCTACACAGGAAGACCAGTTACTGTGGTGAATAAGGTAAGAAATGATGGCTTGGGGTAAGCCAGTGGCAGTAGAAGTGGTGAGAATTGCTTGGATTTTAACCTGTTTTGTTGTAAAGCTGACAGGATATGCAGATGGATTTATTTTGAAAGAGTGAAGGGCATGAAGGCTGACTGGAAGGTTTTGGTTTGAGCAACTATTTAATAGGAGAATGGAATTGCTTAAGCGGTAAGACTTTAGAAGGATCAGGGTAGGGCAGTGAGGAAAAGTCATGAGCCCAGTTTTGAACGTGTTACAATTGAAATGTCTGTGTGCCATTCCAGTGGAGATGTTCATTAGACAGTTGGGTGTGTAAGCATTAAATTCCTTTGAGGAATGTAGGCTCAGAATACAAATTTTCGAGTCTCCACTGTAACTGCTGGCATTTAACACCATAATCAGCATGAGATCCCAGGTGATTCAGTAGCAACAGAAAGTTGTACTTCCTGTTGGTAGATAGAAAGCCAGAAATTGGTGCTTCTAGAAATCTAGTTTTTAAAGTTTTGCAAAGAACAAGGAACGTCAAAGGACTGTCTTAGCAGAGTGTGCTCTTTTTTCTGGGTTTTGTGTCTAAGTTCTAATCTTTACCTTCCCCTTTCTCAGTCATCTCTTCAGAGGCCTTCTGTGACTTTCCTACCAAAGTTGGTAACTCTTCCCTGATGCAGGGTATTCTCTATCCTCCCACTTTCCTTTAAAGTTGACTTCGTAATGAATAACTTAAAGGATACTTCCTTATTTACATATCATGTCTCGTAGTATGAAGTTGAAATCATGCCTGTCTTTTGTGCCTTTGTAATTTTAAATTTTTTGTAAAAGGTACATAATCGATGTTCAGTAAATATTTGTTTAATGGAGCAAAGGACCGTATCCTTGGCAATTCTTTTAGATTTAAGAGCATGAAATTAAATTTTTAATTTAGCATTTGCTTCTTTACCTTGTTGGAGTTCATACGTTAGTAACTAATATTTGTTGAGTGTTCATTGTATGTCAGTAAGCATTATAGTATGCTTGTTGATTCTCTATAGAATCTTAATTTGACATTTGAGTTTAGTATGAACATGAGTATTTCTTCCCCTAGATAATATTTGACAGGATTGGAAATCTCTAGACATTATAGTTGAATTTTACATAAGGAGATCATTTACTATAAAAACTAATAAACTTGCCCTGAAAGGAACTATCAAAACTGTAACAGATTTTTAGTCTTTTATTACAATGAAGGTAAACATTTTGAATTCAAGCAAATATTCTCAGTAACAGTAAGTAGCTTGTTCTAGATTCTTTGCTACGGAAAGAGTTTTTTGCTCCTAATTCCTATCACTTAACATAATACTTGGTATATTGATTGATTGTTTATAGAATTAAAGATGTCTGCTTTACATTGTAATATGAACGTGCTTTTTCTTTTGCTTTCTGTATGAAAGAGACAGTTTATTTGGGAGTGAGATAAAAAGTAGGGAACTCATGTGTATTTCCTAAATTACATCCTACCATATCAATGAGTAATTTAATCCATCTAATTCTTTGTTCCGTTTCTTTTTTTTTCTTATACTGCTGATCAGTGCAGAAGGCATATTTTTCATTTATTTTCATTGTTTATCCTCCTGTTAGCTGATACAGTTTATCCTCTTGTTAACTAAAAATTTAAAGTGAATACAGGTAATGAAAATGAATAAGAAGGAAGTCTTGTAGAGAATATGCATGCTTCTAAATAATGAGACATTTATTTTAGCTTGATGTGATTCATGACTTGTAATATTAACTATTTTTGAAATCTTATTTATTAATATGGCATTTTATATAATATTTTCCTATATTTAAATCTATGCTTCTTTTATACATTATGAACTATAAAGTTTAAATTGTTTTATAGAGACAGTGATAGTCTGATCATAATAATAATGATAAACATTTAAATGGTGCTTACCAACTGCCCATCTGTTAGATTGCTTTGTATGGCTTACTCGGTTTACTTTTGGAATGTGAAATTGTTTTAAAGAGGAAGCCATTGCTTTTAGGCCCACTGTAGAGAATTAGGAAGCTGAGGCTAGAGAGGCATAGTAATTTCCCAAAGTTACACAGTTCACATGGGAGTTAGAATTTGGATATGAATCCTGGTTTCTTTCTTTCTTTCTTTCTTTTTTTTTTTCTAATTTTGTACTGACAATTCAATTATGTCTATTTTGTCTTATTTTTGTATTTATCTTACATGGTCAAATTGAAATAAAATATTTGTAAATTAAAAGTTAGAATGAAAAAGCAAAAATACAGGATGCTGAAAGATGAACTCCCCAGGTTGGTAGGTGTCCAACATGCTATGGGGAAGAGTGGAGAAATAGTTCCAGAAAGAATGAATAGGCCGAGCCAAAGCTGAAAAAAGGCGCAGTTGTGGATGTGACTGGTGATGGAAGTAAAGTCTGATGCTGTAAAGGACAATATTGCATAGGAACTTGGAATGTTAGTTCCATGAATCCAGGTAAATTGGAAGTCATCAGACAGGAAATAGCAAGTGTGAACATTGAGAAATCAGTGAACTAAAATGGACGAGAATGGGCAATTTGAATTCAGATGACCATTATACGGGCTTCTCTGATAGCTCATTGGAAAACAGTCCACCTGCAATGCAGGAGACTATGGTTAGATTCCTGGGTCGGGAAGATCCACTGGAAAGGGATAGGCTACCCACTCCAGTATTCTTGGGCTTCCCTTGTGGCTCTGCTGGTAAAGAATCAGCCTACAATGTGGGAGTCCTAGGTTCGATCCCTAGGTTGGGAAGATCCCCTAAAGAAAGGAAAGGCTACCCACTCCATTATTCTGGCCTGGAAAATTCAATGGATTGTATAGTCCATTGGGTCACAAAGAGTTGGACATGACTGAGCGACTTTCACTTCACCTCATCATATCTGCTACTGTGGGCAAGAATCCCTTAGAAGAAATGGAGTAGCCTTCATAGTCAATAGAAGAGTCTGAAATATAGTACTTGGGTGCAGTCTCAGAAGTGACAAAATGAGCTCTCTTCATTTACAAGGCAAATGATTCAGTGTCACAGTAATCCAAGTCTGTACCCCAAACACTAATGCCAAAGAAGCTGAAGTTGAATGGTTCTGTGAAGACCTACAAGACCTTCTAGAACTAACACACACACACACACACACACACAAAAAGTACTGTTCATCACAGGAGATTGGAATACAGAAGTAGGAAGACAAAAAATACCTGGAGTAACAGGCAAGTTTGGCCTTGGAGTACAAAATGAAGCAGGACAAAGACTCACAAAGTTTTGCTAAGAGAGCACAGTAATTGTAGCAAACACCTTCTTCCAACCACAAAAGAGACAGTTGTATACATGGACATCACCAGATGGAGAATACCCAAATCAAATTGATTATATTCTTTGCAGACAAAGATACAGAAGCTCTATACAGTCAGCAAAAACAAGACTGGGAGCTGACTACAGCTCAGATCACGAACTCCTTATTGCAAATTTCAGACTTAAATTGAAGAATGTAGGGAAAACCACCAGACCATTCACTTATGACCTAAATCTAATCATTTACGGTGGAAGTGACAAATAGATTCAAGGGATTAGGTCTGATAGACAAGAGTGCCTGAGGAACTATGGACCGAGGTTCATAAAATTATACATAAAGATGTGATCAAAACCATCCACCAGAAAAATAAATGTTAAAAGGCAAAATGGTTTTCTGAGGAGGTTTTAAAAATAGCTGAGAAAAGAAGAGAAACTAAAGGCAAAGGAGAAAAGGAAAGATATATCTGTCTGAATGCGGCATTCCAAAGAATAGCAGGGAGAGATAAGAAAGCCTTCCTCAGTGATCAGTGCAAAGAAATAGAGGAAAACAACAGAATGGGAAAGACTAGAGATCTCTTCAAGAAAATTAGAGATACCAAGGGAACATTTCATGCAAAGATCAGCTCAATAAAGGACAGAAACGATACAGACCTAACAGAAGCAGAAAATATTAAGAAGAGGTGGCAAGAATACACAGAAGAAATATATAAAAAAGATCTTAATGCTCCAGATAACCACGATGGTGTGATCATTCACCTAGAGCCAGACATTCTGGAGTGTGAAGTCAAGTGGGCCTTAGGAAGCATCACTATGCACAAAACTAGTGGAGGTGATGGAATTTGAGCTGAGCTATGTCAAATCCTGAAAGATGATGCTGTGAAAGTGCTGCATTCAATATGCCAGCAAATTTGGAAAACTCATCAGTGGCCACCGGACTGGAAAACGTCTGCTTTCATTCCAATCCCAAAGAAAGGCAATGCCAAAGAATGTCCAAACTACTGCACAATTGCACTCATCTCACATGCTTGCAAAGTAATGCTCAAGATTCTCCAAGTGTGGCTTCAAGAATATGTGAAACATGAACTTCCTGATGCTCAAGATGATTTTAGAAAAGGCAGAGGAACCAGATATCAAATTGCCAGCATCCATTGGATCATCGAAAATGCAAGAGCATTCCACAAAAACATCTACTTCTGCCTCATACACTACGCTAAAGTCTTTGTGTGGATCACAATAAACTATGGAAAATTCTGAAAGAGATGGGAATACCAGACCACCTGACCTGCCTCTTGAGAAACCTATAGGCAGGTCAGGAAGCAACAGTTAGAACTGGACATGGAACAACAGGCTGGTTCCAAATAGGAAAAGGAGTACGTCAAAGCTGTATATTGTCACCCTGCTTATTTAACTTCTATGCAGAGTGCATCATGAGAAACACTGGGCTGGAAGAAGCACAAGCTGGAGTCAAGATTGCCCGAAGAAATATCAATAACCTCAGATATGCAGATGACACCACCCTTATGGCAGAAAGTGAAGAGAAACTAAAAAGCCTCTTGATGAAAGTGAAAGAGGAGAGTGAAAATGTTGGCTTAAAACTCAGCATTCAAAAAACGAAGATCATGGCATCTAGCCCCATCACTTCATGGGAAGTAGATGAGGAAACAGTGGAAACAGTGTCAGACTTTATTTTTTTGGGCTCCAAAATCACTGCAGATGGTGACTGCAGCCATGAAATGAAAAGACGCTTACTCCTTGGAAGGAAAGTTATGACCAACCTAGATAGCCTATTAAAAAGCAGAGATATTACTTTGTCAACAAAGGTCCATCTAGTCAAGGCTATGGTTTTTCCAGTAGTCATGTATGGATGTGAGAGTTGGACTCTAAAGAACGCTGAGTTCCAGAGAATTGATGCTTTTGAACTGTGGTGTTGGAGAAGACTCTTGAGTCTCTTGGACTGCAAGGAAATCCAACCAGTCCATTTTAAAGGAGATCAGCCCTGGGTGTTCATTGGAAGGACTGATGCTGAAGCTGAAGCTCCAGTACTTTGGCCACCTCATGTGAAGAGTTGACTCATTGGAAAAGACTCTGATGCTGGGAGGGATTGGGGGCAGGAGGAGAAGGGGACGACAGAGGATGAGATGGCTGGATGGCATCATCGACCCAATGGACATGAGTTTGAATGAACTCCGGGAGTTGGTGATGGACAGGGAGGCCTGGTGTGCTGTGATTCTTGGGGTCGTAAAGAGTTGGACACCACTGCACATGTGAACTGAACTGAACTGAAGGCCTACTTGACTGTGAAGGTAATATTGTTATACTATACATTTAAAAGATTAAATTTCATAAATAAGTGTTTATATATTTGATTACAAATTATAAGAAGCATAACATGCATGCGTTACTTAATAGAAAATTAAAATATTTTACCTTAAATTAGATTTTGATTAGAAAAATCTTTGATGGTCCTTTAGACTTTCAGGTTTTTAAAGTCAAACAATTGTGATCATATTTTGTTTTATTCCTATAATCTCATTATCATGATAGTGTATCTGGTCTGTCTTAAGTCTTTGGAATTCATAGTCATTATTCTTAAAGAATTTCATACGAGGTCACCTCTCTTGTTTGTACCTAAGCATTAAGGATGGGGATAATAATAACTTTAATAATAGCTGTGATTTATTGCATGTTTATTATATATCAGGCACTATTCTAAGTACTTTTTCATGCCATAATTCTTTTATTTTTCACAATAACCTATGAAGTTGATGGTCATTTTTTATTATCCCCATTTTCCATGTGAGAAAGAGAATTGGTAGTAAGTTTCTTGGTAGATTTCAACTTTGGCCACCAAGTTCTGCTCTTCTGACTTATAGTATATACCTCTCCTTCATTTGGAAAGTATAAGATACATGAAAGATTGTTTTACTTCCTAAAGTAGAAGATAAGTTTAGCTAAGTTGTCATTGTAGAAAGATGTTCTTTTTAATGAGCGCATTTCTAAACCTCGTAAATGTAAATGTGTAAACTTTCACGTTAGCTCAGAAGAGAACTGTTGGTGACCCTGAGCAATTTAAAAGATCCTGTATCGGTATTGTCACACATCTGTTCGTATATTTGTCATACTACACAAATAACTTTTACTTTGACACACTGATATTCAAATACATTAGTAATTGTTACTAGCATCAAGTTACCTAGAAATGTGTTTAAAAGTAATTTTTACAAGTTCTCAATGAAAGTGAAGTACGTTTCTAGTTACTTTTCTTATATGTTGTCTTAAAGATATTGTATCTCAGTAAACATGACATTTTGCTTTGATATACCTGAGATTGGTCTTTTTGGTATAATCACAAGTTACATTGTGATTGAAAAACTTCTTGGATTTGACTTTCTATTTTGGTGTACTTACTATGATGTAAATTAAAGTTGTGATTTAACCAGAGACAGGTCTTTAGTGGATATAAATGTATTATTACTGACTTCTAGTAAGTAAGTCAATTTTCTAGTAACTTCAGTAAGTCAGTTTTTTTCCTCATTGGGATTTATACTAAAACATTACTTTTTTTTTTCCTTCCCATGTTGCCTTTCTTTTACATCTAAAACTTACATGTCAGAAAGTTCCTTGAGAGTATTGGTGAAATCTGTGTTCGTGAAGTCACTTTTCTGGGAGGTATTTCACTCAGTCTTAGAGCTAGAGTTGTCGGTGGCCTCAGTAATAGTATGTGTTAGCCAACTGAACACACTGAATCGGGCTAAGACTTAAAAGTTTAGCTCTAAATAAACAAGGACCTTTTCTTTTTTCCTAATTAATGAGTCTACTTCTTTCCTCACATTATTTGTCTATAAAGATAGATTGCCATAGGAAATAGAATACTCATTCTTCAGTGCCTTATTATGTCCATGTAACTCATATGTAAGATTATCTAATTGTTTGAAAAAGAGGAAATTAGGAAATGAGGTAGGTGTTTTTTGGCTTGTGTTTAGTACCCGTTATCAAAAGCAAGGCTGGAATATATTCCTTTTCTGTGAAGAAATAGTTTTAATATATAGTTTTATACTTTATGAGTTTAAAGCAGTAATTATTTTACTCTTTCTTTCTTTCTTCAGAAATCTGAAGACCTTTTCCTTTCATTTTCTGAGTACACAATGATTATCTCTAGCTTTCTGGTTTTTATTTCAAACTCTGATTTCTCTTCAGAGCCTTAGACTTATGCAGTTTAGATCTGTCTACTCTTTGCCTCCAGTTGACATTTCTTATAAGTATCCCTACTTTGGGGGAAAATTTTCCAAATCTGAAATTCTCTTTGCATCTGTTCTTCCACTTCTACTCACGTGAATAAATACCACCTATTTACTTACTTACACAAGTCACTCATCAGCTGCTGTTTTCTATTATATCACATTTGGTGTCTCTCATCAAGTTCTCTTTATCTCTTAAATAAAATATATCTGCTACCAATATTGTTATTTCTTGATTTAGCCATCACATCTTTAGTTCAAAAACCTGAAATAATGTATTTGATATCCCTCGCCCCACCAACAGATGTCTCCTTCATCTTCTACTGAATAGCCAGAGTAATCACTCTGAAACCGGAGTCTCAGCATGTTTATGCTGATCAGACATAAAACCATCCCGTGCTTCCATGTGGTTAAGAGTAAGCCTACCGCTGTTAGTACCGCCCGGAAGACGCAGTGTCATGCGGCCCCTGCTCACCACTCCCAGCTTCTGGCAAGTACTGTCCTCCTCTTACCTTACGCTCTGCTTGCAGTTCTCCTTTCATTTATCCCGACTTCCGCTCATCTTTCAATTCTCCCTCTAGATTTTAGTTTTATACGAAAGCCTGATCTGCTCTCCTCCTGGTGACCCTGACCAGTCACCCGATGTAAATCTTAAATGACATCTTTCTATTGTAACCTGTCATTGCATTTACTTACAGTTTGCAATTATATATTTACTCGTCTGGTTATTTTGTTTCCAGCTGTTTTCTCTGCTTCCCTCAGACAAGAACTCTTGTGTCTGTTCATCAGGTATTCATAGTGCCTGGCACATTGGCTTACACATAGTATGTGTTCAGTAAAGAATTGGTTAATAAATAAATGATAATTATAGCCTACACATTCAGTTTCCTTTTTTTCTGATTTAAAGTGGGGATACTGGTTCTTTTGGAGACAGAAAGGATTCATTTCAGTGGGAAAGGCCATGGCAGAAGTATTTTTTAACCTATTACCAGTAAGAGTGATAGGTTATAATAGTGTTCCAAATTTCCATGATTAGTGCCTTTCAAATTACAGTTTTGAGTTGCTCTATCCAAAAAGTACCGATTGTCCTTGAGATGAAGGAATAGGCAGGTTACAGCATAAAGTGCAGGTTAGCACAGTTTATATTTAAAAAATCGCAAGGCCAAATTCTTTGAGCTTCTCTCTAGTGTTTAAAAGTAATGTTAATTTGAAACTCTGTTAACAGTGATGGCAATTCCTTGGTGGTCTAGTCATGAGAATTTGGCACTTTCACTGTGGTCCAGGTTCAACCCTTGGTTGGAGAAATCAAATCCCATAAGCTGTTTGCTGTGGCAAAAACAAACAGACCAAAAAACCCCCCAAAAATAAACCTCAAAACAAAGGAAAACAGTGTTATATAACAGGGATATGTGGTGTTGGAAGCATTTTCTGATTCTAGTCTCTACAGTTTACTAGTTGGAAGGTACTGGGAAGAACTCACTGAACCTCTCAGAGTCTTAGTTTTCCTCCTGTAAACTGAATATAGCAAAACCTTAAAGATGTTATTGTGGAGAGTAAAATTTTATATTTTGTATTTTTATATTAAAATACATTTGTATTTATAGCACATAGCTTTATATACATTTATAATGTGGGTTAAATAGTTAAACTTCTTACTGCCTGAATTTGAATTAGTTTATGTTCTGAATAATCTTGTGTTATTTAGATTCCAACTTTAAAGGGACACAGAATTTCTGATACCATTGCCTTTACTGTAATTTAATTTTTTTCTTTCATTTTCATTATAAAATGCTGGTTTAGAATACAGATAAATACATTTCCTTTTGAGAACTGTTATTTAAGTTATTTTGTTGATTTTTTATTTAAAGAATGAATGCTAATATTTTTAAAAATATAATTTACTAAAAGCTTTTCAAGGATGAAATACTTGAAATAGTATTTGTGTGATCATAAGTAACTTCTGGTTAATATTTTTTAACTGAATTCCAACTATTAGAGGTAACTATAAATAAAAATTGAAGCTTAAGGTAATATAATACCAATTCAGTACATCAGTACTGTTTTGTGTGTGTATTTAAGAATGATTAATTAAGTCTTTTTTATTTAAGTCCTGGAAACCATTTTAACTGACTTTATAACGTAAATGCAGACCATATATTTGTCTCATGATTTCTTCCATGAAAGCATGAAGAAGTGAATTATTGAAAAGATAAAAATAAATTTGTTTGCTTTCTGTCAGAGTTCATATCCACAGCTAACCTTGATAGAAGACCAGAGTGATTTAGACAAGTTTGCTTTGGAGATTCATAACATATGCTTGCTGGACAGAATTGAGTTATCTCTGCTCTGGAGAGTAAGTTATTGTAGCAGGAGCTGACAGAGATGAAGATAACTGAGGGAAATTCAATTACCTTTTAGTGTTTTCTTTCTAATAGGATTCTTAATGTGAAAAAGATCCTTAGATGATGCACCCCGTTACATGTGAGATCTTCCTTGATACCTGTTTTCAGAATACCGTGAACATTTAGTTCCAAGCTGTCATTAGGCGTGAAATAGGCAGTTTACTCTTTAGAATAGTTTTGATTGAAAGGTCTAAATTTTACTTGATATCATTGGCGGTCTTTATAATCACTGACTACCCTCTGTGGTTTTCTTTAACAAAATATGTATTATTTTTTCTGAGTTTATTATTTAATACGTTGGGAGCTTTTTCTTTCCTCTTCCTTTCAGATGACCTTTCTGAAAGTATCTTGTAGCTTCTTAGTGTTGTTATAATTGTTATCTCTCCATCTAATTATCATATACTCAAGCTAGTCAACCTTGTGTAAATGCTGTTAGAATCCTCAAGTTTTCATTTTCGCTAGGCTTTGTCATTCTGCCAGAGTTTTTGCTAATGCAGTCTTTCTCACTCCCTTTTACTGTTCTGTGTCTTGCATCCTTGCTTCTCTCCTTTCCTTTTCATCTCCAGTCCTGGAATGAAAATACTACAACTGTTCTCTTGATATGGCCTAGTTATACTTACCCATTAACTCTTTTTTATCCTTTATATTCCTTGATTCTGTACCATTTGCCATTGATGGTCAACCCTTCCTTTTTGAAATTTCTTTTTTGACTTGACTTTCTTACCAAGTGCTTTTCTGGTTAGTTTTTAACTTCTTACGGTTCTCCTTAAGTTTCATTTCTTCTCCATTACTTACTGCTTTACCGAAAGTATCAGTTTGTTACTTTTAACTTGTGTCATTTTAAATAATTTCATATAATGTCAGCATTATGTAAAAATTCTATGTAGAAGACATTAAATGTTTTTAAGTGTAAGTTTTTAAGTGTAAAATTCTTTATTTATTGTCTTCTGTAGGTAAGTATAACTTTGTAAGCTATGAGCAGGCACAGAGCGAAGCGGCTCTTTACTCTCTTCCTGGGTGCCTTCTGCCTCCTCACCTTTGGAGGAAGCCACTGTTAGTTTCTTGTAAATCTTGTCCAGGTTTCTTTATGCACATAAATAAAAATATGAATTTATATTCTCATCCCCTTTCCTTCTATAAATGTTACCATATCTATAATGTTTTATGCTTTGCTTTTTTAAACTTAGTGTTTCTTGGAGATTTTTAAAAAATACTTCCATTAGCAGCATATGAGTGTCTGTTTCCTCATAGAGCATGTTATCAAACTTTCAGACTTAGTCATTCTCACAGATTATGCATGGCAGTATGTAGCTTTTGTTTGTATTTCTCAGTATAGTATTCACTTTGCATTTCCGTTTTTATAAATATTTTTGCCAGTTTGTTGACTCACATAAGGTGGAATTTTTGGTGTCCCACAGGCGTGTTTTACAAAATATTTTTGTTCTTGAATTTATGAATGCTTTCTTTCATGGCTTGATATTTTGGTTTGTAGTTGGAAAGGTCTTTTACCCATGTAGATTATAACAAATTTCTCCGTGTTTCTTCTACCATTTCTAATTTTATTGTCTTAAGTTTAAATATTTCATTTACATGTAATCTATCTTAGGATAAACTGTGATATGAATCTAACTTTATTTTACATGACAATATAATTTTTTTTGTACTATCTACGAAGTCCAACAAATTTTCTCCTCTGATTTGAGATACCATTGTTAGCATATACCAAATGCCTACGTGTTGGGGGATTTTTTAAAAAAATTTAATATTATTGTCTATATCTCCCTATTAGTCTCTGTGATTTCCTGTATTGGTGTTGATCTTTATTTAAATTACTGAGAACTTATAGTGCATTTTAATATTAATAAGGCTCTGTTGTTTTTTTCTATCATTGACTTCTAAAATATTTTTCAGAATTGCTGTGGCTAGTCTTGCTTAGCTAATATGTTAGATTCAGGTTATTTTATTCAAAAACTATTTTCATTTGATGCTGTTGAGCTTTTCAGGTATATAAACACTTCGTGTATAGATATTGATAGTCTTTCCTTCGTATTTCCAAGTTTTATTCTTCTAATTGCTCTTTCTTATCTAATTGATTCGGCTTATTCAGTTATTGTTGAAAAATAATAATAGTTATTGCTTACCATATTTTGTTTATTAGGTTTTATTTGTTATTTTACCATTCTTCTCTCTATGAATTCAGCTTGTTTTAGATTCCACAAAAAAGTGAAATATTCATTTACTTCTGTTTTGTTTTTTCATATTAATGAAAAATTTATCCAATTATGTCATCTTTAATGGGAGCAGTGGAGTTCATAGTCTGCTTTTTAAATATTAGATATTCATGGCTTTTTAAATATTAGATATTTATGACAAATATATCCAATTATGTCATCTTTAATGGGAGCAGTAGAGTTCATAGTAGGCTTTTTAAATATTAGATATTTGTGAATTGACTGATGCCATTTTATCCTAATGATAGTACCAACTGATTTTTATCAGGTCATTACAAGTTATATTCTTTCATTTTAAGCAGTCATAAATAATATAAATGTATTGGTTTTTATGATGATGCTTGAACTTAATTTGTGCTTAATTTTATTATAGTTGTATAATAGCTAAGAGCATATGAAACACTTCTATATATCTATAATCCTAAATCTGTTTTTTATTGATTTGTTTAGATTATCATGAAATAAAACCAACAAACGTGTCATGTAAAAATAGAATTCAGATATCCTAGCGTATTCACCTGAGAACCCCTAACTTAAAGACAAATTTTGTTAAGATGAGTGTTCTTTTTTTAATTAAAATATACTAATCTAAAGGTTACGGGAAAAAAGAAAGAAAAAAATAGAGAAGAAAGAAAAAAAATCTAACAATGTAGAATAGTGTAAAGTAAAAAGAGAACATTCTCCAGTATCTTTTTCCTTACCATACTCCCAGGATAATGATTGGCACATAACTTTTCAGACTTTTTATTATTAATGTATACTTTATAATTGTATGCATATATGTTTCTTGTATAATATATATTCAGCCCAAAATGGAATTATATTATGTAAATTGCTATGTATTTTAAGTCAATAGTTACTAAATTTTCATTTGTGTATGGACTCTTGAGAATCTGACCTTGAGAAATATATACAAATATAACCATGAAATTTTAATTTTTGGAGGTTTACATATTCTGACTTGAAAGTATCTTATGTCACGGTCTCTGCGTTTTCATACATCACTTTTGGCAGCCATGTAGGGGATATAGAGGCTAACCTTTCACTGATATTTGTTTTTTTTTAATGGATATTACATTTTCAGATTCTGGCATAGGTTAGAATATTCTTACTGGAGACTTGGTGAGTTACTTATATCCATTAAGAATGTTTTAAAATTGTCTACTGAGGGAAGCAAACTTTAAAATAGGATCCATTTATTTTAATTTCAATACCTAGTATAGGCTTAGAAAATAAGTTCTCAATGAAATGTTAAATTAATGAAAACATCAACTAATAGAGAATATAGGGTTAATAAAGGTTTACATAATCAGCTAACAAAAATTTAGGGATACAGTCTTTTCACATGAGATCTTAGATTATTTTCAGTTCAGTTCGGTTGCTCAGTCATGTCCGACTCTTTGCAACCCCGTGAACCACAGCACGCCAGGCCTCCCTGTCCATCACCAACTCCCAGAGTCCACCCAAACCCATGTCCATCGAGTCGGTGATGCCATCCAACCATCTCATCCTCTGTCGTCCCGTTCTCCTCCTGCCCTCAATCTTTCCCAGCATCAGGGTCTTTTCAAATGAGTCAGCTCTTTACATCAGGTGGCCAAAGTATTGGAGTTTCAGCTTCAACATAAGTCCTTCCAGTGAACACCCAGGACTGATCTCCTTGAGGATGGACTGGTTGGATCGCCTTACAGTCCAAGGGACTCTCAAGAGTCTCCTCCAATACCACAGTTCAAAAGCATCAATTCTTTTAGATTAAGAAAATATTCTGTTGGTATCCTGGTATAAGCATAAAGAAAAGTAGTAGTAATTATCCTTCCCTGTATTATTAGTTTGCCACTGTTTTTCTTTGTCTCTCTGACTTTATTGAAAGAAGATTGAGAAATAAATATTGTGTATATTTAAGGTGCACAACATGATATTTTGATGTTTGTGTACACTGTGAAATGATTGCCCCAAATGACCAAATTAACATATCCTTCAACTCATGCTGTCTGTGTTTGTCTGTGGTTGACCACTTGCGATCTAAGCAGATTTCAAGTATTCAGCATATTCTCATTAAGTATTGTTGTCATAGTGTACATTAGATATACAGAATTTACTAATCTTAGAATGTAAATTCTGTGCTATTTAATCAATATCGTCCCTTTCCTGCCAGTCTGAAGCCTCTAGTATGAGTTTGAATTTTTTGTTTTTGGATTCCGCATATAAATGAAACCATGCAATATTTGTCTTTTTGTTTATGGCTTGTCTCACTTAGTGCATTGCCCTCCGATTCATCCATGTCATCACAAGTGGCAAGATTTCCCCTTTTTGGAGGTTGAATAGTATTCCCAGTATATTTTGTTTATCCATTTGTTGATGGATACCTAGTGTGTTTCCATATTTTGGCTATTTTTAATAATGATGCAAGGAATTTGGGAGTGCATGTATTTATTCAAGGTAGTGAGTTGTTTCCTTTAGATATAAAGAAATGGTTTGCTAGATCATATAGTAGCTCTATTTTTAACTTTTTGGGAAACCTCCATGCTGTCTTCAGTAGCGGCTGATCTAATTTATGTTCCCACTGACGGTGCACAAGATTTTCTTTCCTCTACATTCTCTCCAATACTTGATATTGCTTGGGTTATGTTAGACTATCAACTGTATAGTAATCTTTAAATTTCCTTTCATTCAGTCTTTAAATTTCAGAAAATTTTTTGAAACTGAAACCATAAACATGTTTTCTCTGTTTATTTTCTCTTTCTACTAACTTTATGTATTGGTTCTTACCTGCGTGTAAAATTGGTGGAGTGCAGAATAAATCTGAACTATTTAAACATTAGTTGAAGAATAAACTTTTTTTTCATCTTTGTCCACTTTTAAATTTTATATTCTCATTATTGAATTCCCCAATTTGTCTTTTAGTGGTTGAAATACAAGGCACATGAAATAGAATGGCAGTATATATTTTTTTCTTAGTAACTTTTAAAGTAAACTTATACAGTAAAAATATTTTCAAGTGAACTTCCCATTTATGCTTTGCTGCTTGTCTTCTCTTGTTTTTATTTTATCTTTCTTATTTATTCCCTTGTATCTTTTACTCCTGTTTGGAACATCTCAGCTTAAAAGTGTGTTAGTCACTCAGTCGTGTCTGACTCTTTGTGACTGCATGGACTAGTCCACCAGGCTTCTCTGTCCATGGAATTTTCTAGGCAGGAATGCTGGAGTGGGCAGCCATTTCCTGCTTTAGTAACTGAGAAAGGGATGACCAAGGTTCATGATAACTTTTTTAAAGCTTAGCTTTATGCCTTCTATTTCTCATGATGGCTCTATATTGGTGATTAATACATTCCACTATCTTTGCGACATTTCTTTCTTGAGGTACACTTTACATAATCAATTTTGTCATTTCCTGAAGAGATGACTGATCAGTAGATCTTGAGTCATCAGAGCTCAAGATCACAGCTTGAGTCATAATAGCAAAGCAATAGATGGCAGTTCTTATCCTGGCTTTGGTATTTGTTCACTAGTATTGTGGTTTTAAACATACTTCTTATCCTCTTTTTATATACTTCTTCGTCTATAGAGCAGGAGTAGGAAAATGGTATGCGTGACTCTCTCTCTCTCTCTCTCTATATATATATATATATATATAGACCCACACACATATAATTGTAGCTTTGGATATTATTTTATTTATGTTAGATGAAAATGATGTTGTAAACAACCATGAGAGTGATAAAACAGTATAGATAGATTGGTTGAGTCAAGGACTATGATGAGTCCTTTTAAACGGCCAGATCACTGTAGTTTGAGCACTCAGCCAGTGAGACCACAGATGACTCTAGTGCAGTCTCACGTAGTTCTGACTTTCCAGTCAGATAAGCTTTGCATTAATTTTGACTCTGTCCTTTACTGACCGTGTGAGCTAAGACATTAATGTCTCATGTGAAAATCAGGATAGTTATGGTGCCTACCTATAGTAATGAGGAGTAATTGGGATTTGGTAATTGTAAAGTGCCTGTTACGTGCTGCTGCTGCTGCAGCGTCACTTCAGTCGTGTCCGACTCTGTGTGACCCCATAGACAGCAGCCCACCAGGCTCCTCCGTCCGTGAGTCCATACTAAATGTTTAATGATGCAGCTATTGCTGTTACTTCAAAATGAAGAGTAATTTTTTTATTCTAAGTAATCTCAAGGATTATTCAAGGAATGCGTGTATGTCCCACACTTACTCTGGAATTCTTACCTCTGCCTTAGGGCCTTGGTCCAGTCCACTGCTCTTGTCAGAACTCTGGAGGCTGTCTCTTAGTATCATACAAGTGGCTTTCCCAGGAAGTAGCTGTTTCATCTTTATCCTGTTGCTCAAAGCATGGACAAAGGCTTTTCTTTTTCTCCTTTGTAGGCCTCGCAATGATGAAAGACATCACAGTGCAGAAAAGGAAAGCTCACTACTGAGTTTTGCATCTGCTAATTCATAGGCCACACTCCTGCAGAGGAGGTTTTCTCTTGACCTCTGTCTCTCTCCTGCTTTGCCAAGTTGCAGGGGCTTGTATCAGCCTCCTCACATAGAGATCTCTCTTGATCACATTCCTTCTTCCTTTGGTACAGGCTGACTTGCATCCAGTCTTAGAATAAAAAGAATGCTGGGCCTTACTAAGTCCAGGGTTCACCTTTTTTCCTTCTTCTGGTTAATTAACAATGGGACCATCAAACTCCTTAAGGAAAATTCTCTCTGGTTTATCATACATATTCTGGTTTATCTTTCACACCTGGATTCTTTAGTCATAGTATTTCTCAGTCCATTTCCAAAGTCTGCTGTATTCATTCTGGAATGCACTATTTTTAGAGCTTCTTCTAGGGTGTGTTTTAGCTTGTCTCACTTCCTATTTTAGCTTCTTGATAATGGCCAGATTAAGAACTAGGCTCACAGCATTTTCTGCTGTCAGTCTTCTATGGGGGGTAACTTCTGAATAGGAAATACACATATCTACACAGGGCACGTGCGTGCAGGTACATATTTTTTAAAAAATCCTTTTTAGAATAACATGTGAAACTAAAGAAGCTTTCATTTTTGGGACAAAGGAAGACCATTGTAAAGTAAGCTGATGTGATGCTTCTCTAGCTTCAAGAAACAGCTATATTACCGGGCACTCCGTTAACGGTAGAAAGCTATAAAAAAGCAAAGGAACTATGGCCCAGGTGAAATGGAATTCATACCTGTGAGCAAGGGTGATCAAATTAAATTCAAACTGAAAAATATATTTTCTTCAGTGTGTTCTCATTAGATTCTAATAATGTAAAATATAGTATCGATAGAGAACTAGATATCTTACTGCTGTTTAAAAATCTCTTCTAGGAAAATGTCTGAATATACTCCCTTCAGAAAGATAAAGCCTGTATTTAAGGTTTCAGTTTATGATATATCCTAGTTATCTTAACAGTTGACCAAATCAACTATTTATATGTTAAACCATTTATAAAAACCTTTGAGGAATAATCTTTTTAGGAAGGAAATGGGTAAACATACATTAGGCACCCAAGGAAGATATAAAGAAGCATGTACTGGTTTACTTAAAAAAAGAGAGCGCTCTGGTAATTGCAAGTCTTATTCTGTTATTCTTAAAAGTTTTTTATTTGAGCTGTTCTCATTTTTTTGCCTCTATTTTGCTATATTTTATTTCTTCTATCTTAAATGAACCCTTTTTTCTCCCTGGAAAGTTACTTAACCTCTCATTCCTTTGTGAAACCCTCACTGGTTCTGAATAGTTCTTTTCTGTTCTTTCCAAGCACACTGTGAATATCTTTCTTAGCAAGTATCTCACATTGTAATTATTTTTACTCCGTGTCTCTCAGCTACATTCAGATGATGGAACACAAGGGACTGTTTGCAGTATAGTTGGTTAACTTCATGACTGAGTCTACAGTAAGTGTTGGGTGTTAGTGTATATGCCTGTCAACATTCTGATTGTTTTATGTCTATGCATATTAGAACTTTATGAAAAGCGCATCACATTATATCCTTTTTCTATGAGGAAACTGAGGAATGGGAGGTTAAATACCTAGCTTGATCATGAATATGTCAGAGCCAAGATTTAAACTCAGGTTGTCTGGCTCCAGAGTCTGTGTTCTTAACCACAGTATTAACTATGGTTTCTTAATGAATTAATCTGTTTCTAACTTTTCGGTTTTCATGCTTGTTCTTAAACTACTGTTATTTGAAATTACATATATCTACACACACACACACACACACACACACACACACACACACACACACACACTACTTTCAGCCTAGTAAAAGTAAGATGCCCTAGTTTTGTATGATTTCCAAAAAACCCAATGGTTAGGTAGATACGTTGAGTTAAAAGATTATAGGATTTGTTTAAGATATTCAGCTCTTGTGCAAATCAACAAAAAGTAAAGTTTAAAAAATAAAAACTTTTGAATTTCTCTCTCTCTCTCTTTCACTGTATGTATGTTTATATGTATTTGTATATAATTATAATCTTACAGGAAGATATACCTGTCTCATTATGAATTTTAAAATATATATAAAATTTTGAATTTAACTCTATTTAAATTTCCTGTCAATTGTATTGATCACCGATACTAACTACATTTTACTTTATTTACCAAACTGATATATAATGTATGCAGGCATTGTTAAAGAAATCAGTTTGCCTTTATGAAAGCTGTTTTGGTATTTACTTACAAATTTTGTAATTTTCATTGTTAACAAGTAACTCTAATGTAGCAGTGAGATAATGTAAACAGTGTTGTTATGTGTATTTTACATGCAAGTGGAAACTGTAACCTTCTTCTTAGTGTTGACTTCACTTTACAAATATGTAAAAGCTTTTGAAACCCATTCTTTTATTCTCTAAAGTAAAACATTAGAACTTATATTAGCCCTCTGATTATTTGAAAATATTGTTTTAAGTCTGCAATTGTAAAGATAAGAACCCAGCACATCGTATCCAGTCCATTAAAACAATAAGAAATGGAAGTGATACTTTGATAAGTGTTCTGCCTGTTTTCACCTTGAATGCTATTATCAGGGGGATGATACTATATCTATTTCATTGGCTTAGACTTTTTCATGCTGAGAGAAATCAATACTTCGAAGTGTTGGATGACAGAGGAATCACTTTAGAATTAAAGGTGGCTGTCACACATTGTCATTGGTTGACTTTCGTTTGCTGTTGGATTTTTTAAGCTTTTATTTTTCTAAGTTTTTCAGGAGGCTCTGTAACATTCCCACGGACAACATTTTTTTATTTTTAATGGTTGGACTTTAAATCTGAGTTGAGATTGAGTGCAAAGACCTCCAAAATTGAACTGTTAAAAAGCTTCTTAATTTGTTGTCCTTTAGATGATTGCCCTTTTAAATGGTTTACAATGAGACAAACAATTTACAGTGTAAGTAATTTTGAGATAAATTGGGGCATAAGGTAGTACACTTAAAAGTGTTTACTGGAAAGTGTGTTTATTTAACTAAAAATATAATATTGTGTCTAGCCATGAAAAAGAATGAAGATAGAACTTCATGTCTTGAAAAGGAATGACGGATAATTTGATTTTACTTACACAGACAGTACATTCATGTTAACATGACTACACTTGTAGAAAACAGCCAAACAGGGACGAAGTAGAAGAGAGGAATTTCTTTATCATATAAGTCATTGCTTTTTAAATTTGACTATAAATTTCTTTTAAAAACTGAAGCACAAACTTCTGAAGCCAATACATTCCAATTGCTTAATTAACAATAAATGTTAGTAGATTAGAATAACGGGTTATACAATATTTTAAAGATTTTAGCCTTGGACTTTTTAACTGAAATTTATTTTTATATCACAATATTATGCAAACTTAATGAAAACTTGCTTTATAATCTGTTTCTCATAAAATATACTCTAGAAAAATGTGTGCATTTCACATGAATTTACCTCCTTTTCTTAATGCTGAAGTGGTTGTGAGAAGCCTTGTGCATTTATATATCCAATCACAACCCTTTTTTGTTCCATTAAGCTAAATAATGTCATTTTATCTAATGACTTACTTGCTTCTGTTTTTTGCTTTTAATATGTAGTTGTATGTTTTTTAATCATTGTAATTTCTTTTCAGTTTTTGAACTTTACAAAAATTGAATCAAAGTCAGTTTTCTCTGGCATTTTTAGTTCCAGTGTTATGTTTGTGAGATTCATTTCATTTGTTACGTTTTCTTTTTCATGATCAATACCGTATATTATTCTGTTTCATCAGTAGAGCAGTGGTTTTCATACTCTGTTCTGCTATTGATTGGCAATCCATTTTTTAACTGTTAATATCAGGATCTGTGCTGCTTGAATGTCTTTCAGTGTACATGCTCACGTGTATTTGTAGGGTGGATTTGTTGTTCAGTTGCTCAGTTGTGTCCAACTCTTTGCAACTCCATGGACTGCAGCGTGCCAGGCTCTATTAGCCTTCACTGTTGCATGGAGTTTGCTCAAACTCACGTCCATTGAGTGGTGATGTCATCCAGCTCTCTCATCCTCTGTTGTCCCCTTCTCCTTCTGCCCTCAATCTTTTCCTGCATCAGGATCTTTTCCAGTGAGTCTGTTCTTCACATTAAGTGGCCAAAGTACTGGAGCTTCAGCTTCAGCATCAGTCCTTTCAGTGAATATTCAGGGTTGATTTCCTTTAGGACTGACTGGTTTGATCTCCTTCCTGTCCAAGGGACTCTCAAGAGTCTTCTCAAGCCCACAGTTCAGAAGCATCAATTCTTCAGTACTCAACCTTCTTTATGGTCGAACTTTCTAGAAAAAACATAGCTTTGACTATGCAGACCTTTGTCTGAAAGTGCTATCTTCGCTTTTTAATATGCTGTCTAGATTTGTTACTGTTTTCCTTCCAAGGAGCAAGCGTCTTTTAATTTCATGGCTGCAGTCATCGTCCTCAGTGATTTTAGAACTCAGGAAAATAAAATCTGTCACTATTTTCAGTTTTTCCCCTGCTATTTACCATAAAGTGATGGGACTGGATGCCGTGATCTTCATTTTTTGAGTGTTGAGTTTTAAGCCAACTTTTTTACTCTCTTCTTTGACCCTCATCAAGAAGCTTTCTAGGTCCTCTTCACTTTCTGCCATTACAGTGGGTGTCATCTACATGTCTGAGGTTGTTAATATTTCTCCCAGCAATCTTGATTCTGCCTTGTGATTCATGTAGTCCGGTATTTCTCATGATGCACTCTGCATATGAGTTCAGTAAGCAGGATGACAATATATAGCCTTGACATACTTCTTTCCCAATTTTAAACCAGTCCATCGTTTCATGTCCAATGCTGTTACTTCTTGACCTGCATGCAGATTAATCAGGAGACAAGGTGGTGTGCTATTCCCTTAAGAATTTTCCACAGTTTGTTGTGACCCACGCAGTCAAAGGTGTCAGCATTGTCAATGAAGCAGATGTTTTCTCTGAAATTCCTTTGCTTTTTCTATGATCCAGCGGATTTCGGCAGTTTGATCTCTGGTTCCTCTGTCTTTTCAAATCCAGCTTGTACATTTGGAAGTTCTTGGTCATGTACTGCTGAAGCCTATTGGGAAGGATTTTTGAGCGTTACCTTGCTAGCATGTGAAATGAGCGCAATTGTGCAGTAGTTTGAACATTCTTTGGCATTTCCTTTCTTTGTAATCGGAATGGAAAACTGACCTTCTCCAGTCCTGCGGCCAGTGCTGAGTTTTCTAAATTTGTTGACATATTGATTGCAGCACTGTGAAGCATCATCTTTTAGGATTTGAAATAGCTCAGCTGGAATTCCTTCTAGTTCATTTCATACTATGAACTAGCTTTGTTCATAGTAATGCTTTCGAGGCCCCCTTGACTTCACTTTCCAGGGTGTCTGGCATGGTGACTGACCACCTCATCGTGGTTACCTTGGTCGTTAAGACCTTTTGTGTATAGTTCTGTGTATTCTTGTCACCTTTTCTTAATTGATCTCTTCTGTTTCTGTTAGGTCCTTACCGTTTATGTCCTTTATCGTGCCCATCCTAGCATGAAATGTTCCCTTGCTATCTCCAGTTTTCTTGAAGATATCTCTAGTCTTTCCCATTCTCTTGTTTTCCTCCATTTCTTTGTATTGTTCATTTAGAAGACTTTCTTATCTCTCCTTGCTATTCTTTGGAACTCTGCATTCTTTGGAGCTCTGCATTCAGTTCGATATATCTTTCCCTTTCTCTAATACCTTTCCCTTCTCTTCTTTCCTCAGTTATTTGTAAAGCCTCCTCAGATAACCACTTTGCCCTCTTGCATTTCTTTTCGTTTGGGATGGTTTTGGTCACCGCCTCCTGTACAGTGTTATGAATCTCCATCCATAGTTCTTCAGGCACTCTCCCCACCAGATCTAATCCCTCAAATCTATTTGTTACTTACACCGTATAAATTTAAAGGATTTGATTTAGGTCATACCTGAATGGTCTGGTGGTTTTCCCTACTTTCTTCAGTTTAAGCCTGAATTTTGCATTAAGGAGCTGATGATCTGAGTCACAGTCAGCTCCAGGTATTGTGTTTGCTGGCTGTATAGAGCTTCTGCATGTGGCTGCAGAGAATATAGTCAGTCTGATTTCAGTACTGACCATCTGGTGATGTCCATATGTAGAGTTGTCTCTTGTGTTACTATGACCAGTGATTTCTCATGACAAAACTCTGTTAGCCTTTGCCCTGCTTCATTTTTGTATTCCAAGGCCAAACTTACTTTCACCTCCCGGAATCTCTTGATTTTCTACTTTTGCATTCCAATCCCCTATGATGAAAAGGATGTCTTTTTTGGTGTTAGTTCCAGAAGGTCTAGTAGGTCTTCATAGAAACCATCAACTTCAGCTTCTTCAACATTAGTGGTTGTGGCTTAGACTTGGATTACTATGATGTTGAATAGTGTGTCTTGGAAGGGAACCAAGGTCATTCTGCCATTTTTGAGATTGTACCCAAGTACTACATTTCGAACTCTTTTGTTGTCTATGGGACCATTTCTTCTAAGGGATTCTTGCCCACAGGATTAGATACATGATCATCTGAATTAAATCTGCCCATTCCCGTCCATTTTAGTTCACTGATTCCTAATACATTGATGTTCATTCTTGTCGTCTCCTGTTCTACCACGTGCAATTTACCTTGATTTGTGGACCTAACATTCCAGGTTCCTATGCAATATTTTCTTTACAGCATCAGATTTCACTTTCACCACCAGACATATCCACAACTGAGCATCGTTTCCCCTTTGGCCCAGCCTCTTCATTCTTTTTGGAGCGATTTCTCCAGTCTTGTCCAGTAGCATATTGGATACTTTCTGACCTGAGAGGCTCATCTTCCACATGATATCTTTTTGCCTTTTCATACTGTTCCTGTGATTCTTGAGGCAGGATCTCTCCTCCATTAGACCGTGTTTTGTCAGAATTATCACTATGACCCATCCCTGTTGGGTGGCCCTACACAGGGTGGCTCATAGCTTCACTGAGTTATGCAAGCCCCTTTGCCCAACAAGGCTGTGATCCATGAAGGGGAGGGTGGACTTGACTGTAAAATATTCATGTTTTCCGTCTCAATAGATACTGCTGCACTATCTTGCAAAAGTGTGTACCTCTTCCAACATCAGTGTGTACCTCTTCCAGCATCAGTGTGTAACCGTTCATATCACTCCACATTCTCATCAGTAGTTGTTTGCCACTTTTAATTTTAGCTTTCTGGTAGTTGTGCAGTGATATGTCACTGTGTTTTATCTTGGATTTTCTTTACAAATTAAAGTATGCATCTTTTCTCCTGCTTGTTATATATTATGTTCTTTTTTTAAAAAATAATTTGTGTGTGGTACCTCTTTGTCTTCTACCTAGTTTCTTATTGGTTATCTCTTACTGTTTATCAACCTTACTGATTTATAGAGCGCATTGACCTACTTGGTATATGAGCTATTTTTTTCCAATATGAATATTTTAACTACTTCCTTCCCTGTTAGTGCCTTGCCTATTCATTTTTAAGGACTTCTTAAATATACTTTATTGAGTGATTTATGTATAACAGACTCATTTCAGGTATTCAGTTGGATGAGTTTTGACAAGTGTGTGTCTTTGTTGCTGTTGTGATCAAGATACGGAAATTGTCCGTCATCTTGGGGAATTCCCTTCTGTTCCAGTGCGGTCAGTTCCACTGCACATACACACACCTGGGTGTCGTGGTTGAGTCGCTCAGTCGCGTCCAACCCTTGCGACCCCATGGCCTGCAGCCCACCAGGCTCCTCTGTCCATGGGATTCTCCAGGCAAGAGTACTGGAGTGGGTTGCCGTGTCCTTCTCCAGTGGATCTTCCCGATGCAGGGATTGAACCTGCGTCTCCTGCATTTCAGGCAGATTCATACACATACCTAACTGCAGGCGACTGCTCATCTGATTTCTGTCATTACAGATAGTTTGGTGTGGTATACAATTTCATATAAATTACATAATGGGTGCTCTGATGTCTGGATTGTTTGGGTCAGCATGACATTTTTGATACTAATCCACATTGTTGTATGTGTATTACTCTTTGGTTTTTTATATTGCTTAGCAGTACTACTTTGTTTATCCATTCATCTGTAGGTGTATATGGGGTAATTTCCACTGTTTGGCTCTAATGATTAAAAGCATTATGGGCATTTTCATACAATTCATCTTTGTGGAAACGTGTTATCATTCATTTCGAGGAAATACCTAGGAGTATAATTGCTATGTGCTGCTGCAAGTTTGTATTTAGGCTTAGGAGAAACTGCCAGACTATTTTCTAGAGTAGTTGTAGGTTTTACACTTCATCAGGCTAGTTGGTAGGTATGAGATTTCCCTTTGTTCCCCATCCTTGCCAGTATTTATTGTCAGTTCCTGTAATTTCAGCCCTTCTAGTGTGTACATAATGATAGAGTGTTGTGGTTTTTAGTTGAATTTCTCTGCTGACTAAGCATTTTTCAAATACTTATTAGTCATTTGTATATCTTTTGTAAAATGTCTAGTCAGATCCTTTGTTTATGGTTTTAAGTTTGTTTGTCTTTATGGCACTGTAGGAATTCTTTGTATTTCCTGTAAGGAAACCTTTTGTCAGTTATACATATGGTGAATATTTTTTCTCATTACCTTTCCATTTTCTTTCTTTCTTAATTCATTTCTTTGTTAATTGCAGGAAAATTGCTATACAACATCGTGTTGGTTTCTGCGGTACAACACTGCAAATCAGCCGCAGTCACACATAAGTCACCCCCTTTTTAGCTCCACTCCCCACCCAGCCTGCCCCTTTAGGTCGTTACAGAGTGCCAGGCCAGGCGCCTGACTTCTCACTTGGTACCCGTTTTTCTCACGGTAGTGTGTAAATGTTGATGGCACTTTGTCCATATGTCCCACTCTTTCCTTCCCTCACTGGCCTTTTCGTTTTCTAAATGGTGACTTTTACAGGGCAGATTTTATCAGTTTCACTAAAGTCTAATTTGTCAAGTTTTTTTTATGGTTATGATTTTCTTTTACACTCTCCAACCTATGAATTTTAGTCTCAAGTATTCTCTACCTACTTGAAGTTCATCAGATTTTCTGATTATTTTTTCTAGAAGTGCTAAAATTTTAACTTTTATATCTATATTTTTTATTCATTTTGAATTAAACATTTTGTGTGTGATATGAGGTGAAAACATGTTTTTTTCTTTTTTTGCTCCTTTGAGAGTGGCCAGGTGTTTCTGTATCAGAAAAGGCACTCTTTTTTCTGTATTGAAAAGGCACTCTTTTTTCATTTCATGATCTATGCTGTCTTGATTTCTTATTTTACAGTGTGATTCAAAGAGTATAAAATTCTATAGTTTCATCTTTCCTTTGTAAATTTTTTTTCTTTTTTGTTCAGATATATTTTAGACTCAGTTGTCAATATATTCTTACGAAAGCCTCCTAAAGTATTAATTAAGATTGGATTGAATCTATAAAATCAATTTGAAAAGTATATATTTTTAAAAATACTGAGATTTTGAGTCTATGAACACTGTATGTATCCTCAGTTATTTAGTCTTAGTTTCTCTTAGCAGTGTTCTATGGTTTTCATTGTGTAGACTTGAATATGTTTTTATATTCTGCTAAATATTTCACATTATTAATGGTATTGTTAATTGTTTTTGAGTTGATTATTGCCAGCCTGTAGGTACATAATTAACTTTTAGTATATTGACCTTTTATCTAAGAAACTTGTATTGTATATTCTAGTAGTTTTTTCTTAGAATGCTCAGAATTATAACACAGGGGAATGCATATACAAATGAAGAGTCTGTTAGTCTTTCCTTTTCAGACTTTTTGCTTACTTGTTTATTTTTTGTCTCTGCTGGTTAAGATCTCTTTTACCATATTGAATACAAGTCATGAGAGAGAACATAGCACTTTATTTCCAGTTTCAGTTGAATAATTTTTATAGATGTCCTTCCTAAGGAAGTCTCTTTGTATTCCTGGTTTGTGGAGCACTTGTTAATTAATTTATTTTCATGAAAGGGTTTTGAATGTTAATTATTTATTTAATTAATTACTTTAAAAAAATGATTTAGATGATATGTTTTTCTCCCTTTTTTCTGTTTTATGGTGAATTATGCTGATTTATATTTAAATATTAAGTCAACTTTGCATTCCATAGATATACTCTACTTAATCATGATATATAGTCTGTTTTATAGATAGCTGGATGGTAGTATTTTGTTGAGTTTTTGTGTTTATTTATGCAGATTATGTTATTATTTAGTTTTCTGTTCCTTTATTTTTTTTTTTATTTTAGTTTTTATTTTTAAATTTTAAAATCTTTAATTCTTACATGCATCCTCGTCAGACATAGACTGGCGATTCAATTCACATGATAGTATACATGTTAGAATGTCATTCTCCCAAATCATCCCACCCTCTCCCTCTCCTCTGAGTCCAAAAGTCCGTTATACACATCTGTGTCTCTTTCCTATCTTGCATACAGGGTCGTCATTGCCATCTTCCTAAATTCCATATATATGTGTTAGTATACTGTATTGGTGTTTTCTTTCTGGCTTACTTCACTCTGTATAATCGGCTCCAGTTTCATCCATCTCATCAGAACTGATTCAAATGAATTCTTTTTAACTGCTGAGTAATACTCCATTGTGTATATGTACCACTGCTTTCTTATCCATTCATCTGCTGATGGACATCTAGGTTGTTTCCATGTCCTGGCTATTATAAACAGTGCTGCGATGAACATTGGGGTACATGTGTCTCTTTCAATTCTGGTTTCCTCGGTGTGTATGCCCAGCAGTGGGATTGCTGGGTCATAAGGTAGTTCTATTTGCAATTTTTAAGGAATCTCACACTGTTCTCCATAGTGGCTGTACTAGTTTGCATTCCACCAACAGTGTAGGAGGGTTCAGCATTTATTGCTTGCAGATTTTGGATCGCAGCCATTCTGACTGGTGTGAAGTGGTACCTCATTGTGGTTTTGATTTGCATTTCTCTAATAATGAGTGATGTTGAGCATCTTTTCATGTGTTTGTTAGCCATCCGTATGTCTTCTTTGGAGAAATGTCTATTTAGTTCTTTGGCCCATTTTTTGATTGGGTCGTTTATTTTCTGGAATTGAGCTGCATAAGTTGCTTGTATATTTTTGAGATTAGTTGTTTGTCAGTTGCTTCATTTGCTATTATTTTCTCCCATTCAGAAGGCTGTCTTTTCACCTTGCTTATATTTTCCTTTGTTGTGCAGAAGCTTTTAATTTTAATTAGATCCCATTTGTTTATGTTTTCTGTTCCTTTAATGCAAAATTAGTTGCAGTGTATTCCTTAGCCTCTGTCATCTGAGTTTAAGATTTGTATTATTTCTTCCTTAAATATTTAATATTTTCTAATATATTTAAATATATAAATTTTACTTTAAATGCTGTTTTATCCAATTCCCACAATTTTTTCTAATTTTCCTTGTGATTTCATTTTTGCTCCATGTTTTTTTATTTGGAGGTGAATTGTTTAATTTCCAATTATTTTGGATTTCTTGAGATTTTTTTCCACCTTTTATATTGAGGTAAAGAATCAAAAGGATCTCTAGATTTCCGTATATTTTCCTCTGCATGAGTTCCTCTTCTCTAATAGTTTGTCTTTCAAATTTCCCTCTTACTTTTTCAATAGACATCTTTAAATTTGTTTCACATATAAAACCTATAGGAAAAGTATATTTTCCAGCCCTTGAAAATGTCTTGAGGCTATTTGGGTAGTAGTGTATAATCTAGTATATCTGGCAAATAGAGTGTGGATAGACAGTAATGTAAAAGATAATATTCCACCTTATAGATGGCTACACATTCACAGATCTAGGCAGTAAAATTTGTTCTAATTTTTCAATATTTTAAACAATTATGTAGTTTTTGAGGATGGGATCTACACATCTATGTCATTCCAAAGCAAATTTTTTTAGAAATAATTCTGGGACTTCTCATAAAAGGGCAGAAGATTCTTTTAAGAGCTGAGTTGTGAGCAAATAAAGATCTACATTAGGGCTGTGATGAGTGGTTAGAGGCTTAGCTGGGAATGATGGGGTATGACGTGAGGGAAATTGAAAAGTCGCAGATGACAGAAATAGAAAACCGTTCCCTTTTCGGTGTCCTGGCGTGTTTGGGATAAGATGGTAGGTTGCACGTTTTAAATTTTAGGTGCTTATTGAATGATTGGAGACTGTCCTACAGATAGAAATGTGGGATCTGAATTTGGGAAAACAGCTGAGTCAGACATGAAAAACTTGACAGCTACATCTAAATTGATAATAGCAGATGATGGTGGGAGTGGGTGATATTGCCAAGGGACATATGACAAAGCCTTGAGAAAATGCGAGCATCCTGGGAGGTAATGAAGAGGAAGGCTGACCACCAGAAAGGTCGTCAGAGTGATGGCAGGAGCATAATAGAGAAATCTGCTTGATTTTAAGTTCGTTCCTCTCTGAGCAAAGGACATACAGAGACATAACATCTGAAAGGAAAGGCTAAATGTGATATTGTCTTTACTTCTTTATTTAAAGATCCAGAATAGTTATTTGAATTATAATTGATCCGTCTAAATTGCTTCTCTCTTCAGTTAAGTGAATTATTTAATAACTAGATTTATCTTATGTTTTATTAATTCTATATTAATAAATCTTAGATTTCTTTAGCAATAATCAAATTCAAATCAAATATATTTGAATTAGTTCCCAGAATGCTGTTTTCTGATTTTTTTTATTTTAAGATTCAGATTGGGCAGGAGGGTCATTGTTGTGATGCTGTATTACTTAATTCATGTGTTGCTTAAAGTAGGAAAACAGGAAAGTTTATGTGAAGTAAAACTGAATGAAAGTCCTAGACCTGGCAGGCTTCCCAAGTGGCGCTTGTGGCAAAGAACCCTCCTGCTAATGCAGGAGACATAAGAGACCAGGGTTCAAACCCTGGGCTGGGAAGATCCCCTGGAAAAGGGAACGGCAACCCACTGCAGTATTCTTGCCTGGAGAATCCCGTGGACAGAGGAGCCTGGAGGCCTGCAGTCCATAGGGTCCAGAGTCGAACGCAACTGAAGCAGTTTAGCAGGCACACACTAGACATGGCCCTTGATTGTATTGATAGATGGTACATTTTGGTAAGGTCTTTGGGATACCTCCACTTAACCCTTAAATACAAGCGTGCACACACACACATTCCTTCAATAAGTAACATGTGTTTGATCTTCAGGCAAATATTCCTCATCTGTACTTGACTTTGAATGATATGTCATATGTTGAATATGTTATTGTATTTTTTTAAATAAGAATGTGTTCATCTTTAAAATTACATTTTAAAGATGCTTTTAAGAATAGATGCAAGTTCATTATATCGTTACAAAACATTCTTGTTTGGTTTCCTTTTATCATGTTTTAAGGTTAGATGTGACTCTAATGTTCCACAATGAGACAGAGATTGATAATCAGGAGAGAATAGCCCTTTAATGTGATTTATATCTATAGATTTTATGTCAGATATGAAAAGTTGCTGTTTATATTATAAAGGAGGATCCATTAAAGAGCACTTTAAACCATTTCACTATTTAACTTACTACCTTGGACTCTTCTTTTTAGAATTATGCCTTTTAAAACAAACTTTAGTTGCCTACCAAATGTTTTGAAGAATATGACTTGATAAAGTTAAACTGGTAAATGCATACAGGTAGCCTGTTTAATAATGTATTTTTTGGTAATTTTGGTACATTTAATATGAGGGTATCTGGTGTTTCAGGGGAGTATTCAAACCAATTATTTTTTAATTTCCATCAATGACTTTAATTCCCTCTTACTATCAGGTGAGGTTAGATAAAGGCACCCTGTGCGTACATTAGGGGTGTTTAAGCTGTACACATTCTGACAGTGTCTGCCGTTTTGTCCTGTTGGCTTCAGTGTATGGTTGACTTAGATGTGAAGTAACCCACAGAGGGCTGCCTATTCTGGAATGAATCTCTGAAAATATCACATAATAGTTGACCTTTCTGTTAACTGTGGAGTAATTCCCTAGCTATCTTCACTTAAACTACTCCCCTCAAGTGTTTCTTAATCATACTTTCTTTTCTTTGCTCAAATCACAATGTTGACAAACTGAGCTGTTTTGGGGTTTGTTTGGCTCAGGCTTTCAGTTTTTACCATGGCCTCTGGCATTTGCCTGTGTGTGCGTGTTCATTCGCTTCTTCATGTCCGACTCTTCGCGACTCTGTAGACTGTAGCCCTCCAGGCTTCTCTGTCCATGGGATTGCCCAGGCAAAAATGCTGGAGTGGGTTGCCATTCCCTTTTCCAGGAGATTTTCCTGACCTAGGGGTTGAACCCATGTCTCCTGCATTGCAGGTGGATTCTTTACCTCTGAGCCGCTGGAGAAGCCTGGCATTTGCCTATAGTATTTTATAAATGAATCTCGTTTCTAACATAATGTATTTTTTCCATATCAGTGTTTAGGTAAAAGAAGTACTTTCCTTTTAACAATATACAGAAACTAACCTCCTAGAGATTGGCCAAAATCTTTGAAGTGTACAATCCTTAGAGGTAATATAATCCTCTCATTTTGCAGATGGGAGGACAGTTAGACCTAGCAAGGTAAAGTGAGTTAGTTGCCCAAGACTGATAAGAGACTCTGCCAAAGATGATGCTTTTGTCTGGTTTTTGATTTGTTTCCCAATCTTATGTTTATTCATATGTATAAACATATTCATATATATTATATTATTTGTACGAAGTGGATTTTGCATCTGCAAATTTTGGTATCCATGGGGGTCCTGGAACCTTGCCCCCTTTCCCCCACCCCCTTCACGATAGCAAGAGATGACTATACTTTTATTCTCAATTCCCTTCTCACTGTCTAGAATGGGGATTCTCCAGGGCAAAGGCTATCAAGCTGATTCACCCTTTGATCTCAGTAGCCTAATGTTCTGTACAAACCGAGAGATATTTGATTCATTATGCATTTGCATAAACACCATATCATTTGGGTTGCTTGTGGTATTAGGAACAGAAAACCCAGATCATACTGGACTTCAGTGAATGAACAGGAGCTTATAGGTTCTTGTAAAAAAATCTTAAAAAAAAAAAAAAAGGTCTCACAGAAAGTTTAAATTAAAGGTAGGCTGGTCTTTGGTTGATGCACAAGTTCATGATTCCATTCAGAGGAAGCTAGTTTGTAATTCGCATACCTCCGCTCCCTGTGGGTATTGTCTTCATCCTCAGGCTTGCTTCTCTTCTGGCACAGAAAGACCTCTCCTGGAACCATGTACTTCCTCTTTTACACTCCAAGAGAAAGGAAGGAACTATCCAGCTAAACTGACCTTTTAAGTAACAAGTTTACATTAATCATTATTTTTTTTTAATTTTAAGCAATTAATTAGGTAGTATAGCATCTTAAACATGATGCCACAAGTGTCCATTCCAAAAGAAAAGAAATAAGCATCGTGGAAACTAGTGGTTGTGTTGTATCTTATTATTGCTAAAGAATCTTAAATTTGTTTTGGCAAAAGTGATGTCTAAGAAAGTACTTTTCAAACTTTAATTTAGAAATCACCTGGAGATCTCATTAAAATCCAGGTTTTGATTTAGTTGGTGTGGAGTGGGACCTATAATTCTGCACTTTTAATAAGTTCCTAGGTTATTCTAGTGCTGGTGGTCCGTTTTGCATAGCCAAGGTTTAAAAGACCGCACTGTTTCTGGCATTTTCTAAAGGTGTTGAGAACTGGCTCAGTTTACTACTGCCAACCACCAGCATCTCTTTTCTGGACCTGTGCAGCCTGATGACCAGTCTCCCTCCTTAAGCCTCCTGTTCCTCTGTAATTCATTCTCCAAATGGAGCTGTGTTGATCATTTTCATATGTAAATCAATCGCATCATTCTCTCAATTAACCTACTGGTAACCCATTACTTTAGGATAGAATCTAAACTCCTTACCATAACTGCAGGATACTAAATGTTGCAACCCCTGCCTGCCTCCCTCTCCAGTCTCTCTACATACCATTCTTCTCTTTGTTCACTTTGCTTTAGTTCTTTGAACCTCCCTTCATGCTACGTGTAATGTGGACCCCGCGTCTTCTGGCTTCTTCTCTTTATTCAGGTCTCTGCTTAGATATTAACCACTTCTGAGTGTACCTCATGAATGACTACAGAGAAGTTCTTGAGGGATTGTTGTACTGAGATGGTAGATCACCAACTCTGTCAATTCAACTTGTGATCAATGTAAAAGTCACTTTAAAGTTTTGTTTGGTTCTGTTCATATTAGAGATTGTTTCTTCATGCAATTAAAGGGGTTTTCCCCCGTATTTTTATATTAATGGATGTTTCTTTTTCCTATCCAAGTCACTGTGTGCCCAGTATTCAGCAGACAAACGAGAAGATGAGAAGATGTGTGATCATTTGATAAGAGCCGCTAAACATCGAGACCATGTGACGGCAACTCAGCTAATCCAGAAAATCATCAACATCCTCACAGACAAGCATGGAGCCTGGGGAGATTCTGCAGTGAGGTAAAGAGACACCTTTAGGACTTGGCCACTGATTTTCTGTGGAAGACCTGGGTTAAGATGAATGGCTTTGATCAAATGGAGATGATCAAGACCAGATGAAGAACAGAGTAATTTAATTTTATAATTTATCTTCTACTATGAATTTAAAGCAAAGGGGAAGGAGAAAATCAGTATGGATATAGTTATGGATTTTTATGGATATTTCAGTTTCCTTCAACTACTCTTAAAGGAATAGTTGCTCATATATTTATTCATTTTGAAGTGAACTGTTAATGAAGTTGTTGATTTAAACTATTTTACTTGTAGCACTTATATCTGAATTTATACAAATACAGTATTTTATTTGAAGAAATGATTCCCTATTTATACTTTTTAGTTTTTAGCATATAAATTTGAAAACATAATAATATGTGTTGTCTTATTGAGTTTTTGTTGCAGATTACTGGGCTATGATGACACAGTATCAGCTTTAAAATTTTATTTACTATATCTACCTCCTTTTCAGGTTACCAAACTGAGCAAGAGAACTTAGTTCTAATTTTAGAAAGAAAATATTTAAATTACTTTCTCAGACTAAGGAATTTAGATAAGTCATGAAATTTAATCTTTTTGGAATATTTTATTCTATAAGTTTTAGGAACATGTTTTGACTCATTTAAGTAATGTTAATGAAAAAGTTCTTTATTTTCCACTAGAAAAACATTTTTTAGTTCCTCATTTCTGCATAACTTTTTCTGGAAGACAACAACAAAGGAAAATAGTAAATAGCTTGTTTATTATGTATAGGTGTAACTGGTTTCTGCTTGTGTTTCAAGCAATTTATGTGTTTAGCAAAGTCTAGTTTAGAGATTTTCCAGTAAATAGAAAATGATTTTAGTTTTTTTAAAGCTGAACTTTATAAACTAGTTGAGTTGAAACCTATCTGTTTTGGGATGTTTCTTAGTACAAGTATTTGCTAATATAGAGAAGATCTGTTTCATCATGCTTATCTTGAAAAATGCTTAAATAAAATGAATCTCGTTTCTTGGCATATCATTTTTGATGTTCAGAAGACAAACAGGTCAAGACAAAAGGACTGAGAAAAGGCAGAAACCGTGTTTGTTTGTTTGTTTTAATCGTATTCCAGCTGATCTCAGCTGCAAGAGTGGTCGTGGGAATGCCATGAATTACTGGGTCAGAGCTCTCTAGTGCCTTGTCTTGCAGCATATAAAAGTCCGTGGGTGTATATATGGAGGGGGACTGAGGAAGAGGAGTTCTGTTGAAGGCTTTAGAGTTTCATTATACTTTAATATAACAGATGTGTTATGGTCATTTCAAGACCAGGTTGTATATATATTAGGAGATTACTTTGATGTATAGTGGTTGGCACATATTGGGAGCTCAATATGTGTTTGTTGCTTATTTTTTTAGGCTTAAATTTTTTTCTTTAACATAAAGAAAGTTTTGGAATTTTAAAATGAAAATGTTTAGGCAACTTACACCAAATGGGTCTTTTTTATGACATCAGAATTCTTTCTAATGATAGCTATATCTTTGTATAGCATAGATATATGCTAAGCATTTTTTTTCTGAAGTGACTTTTGTGTAATAAAATATCTTGGAGAACTAAATGGACTGTGAAGTATATTTGTCTGTAAATAATTAGTGTTTCTGTAATAGAGTTATTCAAAGGCTTCAAGTCTATTATTCTATAGAGCCAGGAAAAAATGGAAGAAAATTCTGGAATTTTAATGTTTCCCCAAATTGACAGAACATTGTTTACTTTTTGCTCCCAAATGAAAACAGCTGTCAAACCGCTTGCTTTTAAATGCATACATTTTTAATTAAGAGCAACAACAAAGAGATACATCATTGAAAGGAAAATTAATATTAGTATTGATAATTTTTTTGTATAAATCGCATAACTCACTTAGATTTTATTAAAAACAATGCTGTAGCAAAAGCACATTGTGCCTCCATGCTGATATTTTTGTCGTTATATTTAGTTCAGTGTCCCATTCAACTGTTACTTATTTAGAACACCTGGTTACTCCCTAATGCCTTTAATACAATTATCTTAAGATAGTCCTTTCCGTATTAATCGCACTTAGAGTGCATTTGTAGACCTTGGTGTCCTTTTTTTAGGTAGCTGTGTAAGAAAACAGGTGATAAAACGTAGGCTGGCTTACCATTCTTTGACAGTGGGTAACTATTCTGATTTCCCTTGTATGAGGCTTGCATAATCAGCTTGTAAATTATGGACATGGTTGTAATAAATGAGACTAACAGAGTGTACTTTGTTCTTTACTTAGCATAATTCTAGAAAACATAAATGGCTGTAGAGAGAAATCAGAGTCATACTGTAGCTATAATGCATTTAACTCTCCTAAGCCTGTTAAAAGAAATATGCACAATGAGCAAAATTCTAGTGAAGAGGATTAAATTATTTTAAGTATAATTTCTTT